>NC_089837.1:283954520-284301186 GCF_035609145.1 Eleutherodactylus coqui | reverse complement strand
TTCCAAAAAATGCCTCCACTCTTCAAAAGCCCACTTAATCGCCAGCAATTCCCGGTTGCCTATATCATAGTTCCGTTCGGTGGACGAAAACTTCCTAGAAAAATAGGCACACGGTCTAAGGTTGGTGAGAGTGGAGGGACCTTGGGACAGTACCGCTCCCACACCAAACTCAGAGGCATCTACCTCCACCACAAAAGGACTGGACAGATCCGGTTGTACTAGGACAGGTGCAGACGAGAACGCCGCCTTTAGGGTATTGAAGGCCCTCAGAGCCTCAGAAGACCAGGTCCTCACATCTGCCCCCTTTCTGGTGAGGTCCGTTAGAGGTTTAGCCACCACGGAGAAGTCTTTAATGAATTTGCGATAGTAGTTGGCGAAGCCGAGGAAGCGTTGAAGGGCTTTCAACGACCCTGGCTGGGCCCACTCCGTGATGGCCTTCACCTTTTCAGGATCCATCTGGAAGTCGCATGGCGTGATGATATACCCCAAAAATGATATCTTTTGTACCCCGAAAACACATTTCTCGAGTTTAGCAAACAGCTTGTTATGTCTGAGTCGAGCTAGCACAGTCTGAACGTGAGTATGGTGACTCGGCAAGTCGGAGGAAAAAATCAAAATGTCGTCTAGATATACAACCACGAACACCCCCATGATATCCTGAAACACTGAGTTCATGTACCCCTGAAAAATGGCGGGGGCGTTACACAATCCAAAAGGCATAACTAGGTATTCAAAATGCCCGAGGGGCGTATTGAAGGCGGTTTTCCACTCATCCCCCTCCCGAATGCGGATGAGGTTGTATGCTCCCCTGAGATCAAGTTTGGAAAACCATCGGGCACCAGCGACCTGGTTGAGGAGGTCAGGAATGAGTGGAAGAGCATACTGGTTTCGGACTGTGATTTTATTTAGCTCTCTATAGTCAATACAGGGCCGGAGACCCCCATCCTTCTTCTCAACGAAGAAAAACCCGGCACCCACCGGGGATTCTGAGGGCCGGATGTGCCCCTTGGCCAGGCTGTCCTGGATGTAGTCCCTCATGGATTCTCTCTCTGGAACCGTAACGTTATAAATGCGGCCCTTAGGAAGTTTGGCCCCAGGAATCAAGTCTATTTTACAGTCCCATTCCCTATGAGGGGGCAGAGCTTCAGATAATTGTTTGGAGAACACGTCAGAAAACTCGGAGAGGTATTCTGGTAGGGGGCTCCCCTCGCAGGTGGAGATTCCCACCTTCACCGCACGAAGGTGGTTGGCACAGCGGGGACCCCACTTTACCAGTTCCAACGTGTCCCAATTTACTACCGGGTTGTGCTCCCGGAGCCAGGGGAGGCCTAGGACGACGTCCACAGACAAATCTCTCATCACTAGAAAGGTGCAGGTTTCCACGTGTAAGGCTCCTATAGTAAACCTTACTTCAGGGGTCACCAGATTAACCACCCCTGCTTGCAAAGGAGTGGAGTCCACTCCTGAAACCAGAATCGGAGTTTCTAAACGTAACAAAACCCCGGACAGTTGAGCAACGAAATTAAAGTTAACGAAATTAGCCGCAGCCCCCGAATCAACAAAGGCTTGCCCAGTACGGTGGAAAGCATGAAATTCTAGGGTGCAAGGCACTAACATTTTGGACAACACAGGGAGTACCTTGGCTCCTAGACAGTCCCCCCGACAACTGCCTAGGAGCGGGAGTTCTTCCTGCCGTGGCTTCTTAGCGCAGGTAGCAATGCGGTGACCCGGCTCCCCACAGTAGAAGCAGAGGTTCTTCTTCAGGCGGTGTTCCCGTCGTTGCTCGGGGTTCACGGCTCCCAGCTCCATGGCCTCGGTGGTGGGAGGGTAACAGGTCGGGTCAGTCGAAGAAGTAGACGTGGGGAGTGGGGTGGTCCGAGCGGCGTGTCTGGCCCTCAAACGTCGGTCGGCTCGAATAGCCAGCGACATGGCTTGCTCCAGGGTTTTAGGCTCTGGGTGGGCCACAAGTAGGTCCTTGAGACCCTCAGACAGACCGGTCAAAAATAAGTCTTTTAGGGCGGCATCGTTCCACCGGGATTCCGTACAATGTTGACGGAATTGGGAACAGTAGTCCTCCGCCATCTTACAACCCTGGCGCAGGGCCAGAAGTTTGGAGACTGCGTAGCCCGCCCGGTCGGGTTCGTCATAAATTTGACCCAGGGCGGAAAAAAAGGCGTCAAGGGATAGTCGGGCTGGAGAGCCAGCTGGTAGCGAGAAAGCCCAATTTTGGGGCTCTCCCCTCAGGCGGGTAATTACGATTCCCACTTTCTGGTATTCAGTACCAGAGGAGTGGGGGCGGAGATCAAAGTAGAGCTTGCAGCTCTCTCTAAATGCAAAAAACTGATCTCTCTCTCCGGAGAAGCAATCCGGAAGCGTGGCTCGAGGTTCTGACATCGTTCCTGGAGCGGACGAGGGCTGCATGGGACCTGCAGCTGCCACTTGTTCCCGTGGCTGCAAGCGGGCTGTTAGGTCCTGGGCAAGGGTCGTAAGGACCTGGACCTGGTTCGCTACAGCCGCCACGGCCTCCATCGAGGGGCTCAAAGTTGCCGGGCGGATGCAAGGGTCTGACCTTAGTTCGGCCAGTGTTACTGTCAGGACAGTGTCCGGGATATGGGGGTCCCTGAGATATCCCGCAACCCCTGTCCCTGCCTACTTGCCCCCCTGGGCTAACCCCCAGGGCGACAACTGGGCGACGGTCCCTACCCTCACTAGGGAAGCGGGACACGGGAGACAAACAGACACTGAGACAAGCAACGGTAGAATGGTCAGACAATCCGGGTAGGCAACAAGAGGGTACGCAGTACGGAGGGGTCAGGCAAAAACGTAGTCAAGTCCAAAAGCAGGTGTCAGAAAAGCCGAGGTCACAAGAGCAGTCAGGATAAACGCGGGTGCAGCTGGAGAACCAAACTAACACTGGCGAGGCCTGAGAGGAAAACACACCTATTTAAATGCTGTCAGCGCTCCCGCCCCAGAAGCTGATTGGGGCGGGGAGCCTGACAGCAGCAGGGCTAATCAGGGCGGTGCTGGGGACACGCCCCCAGTCTAGCTGCACAGACCGTTACTAGGGAAGCCAGCCTGGTAGTCAGGACACTAGAAGCACCAGCTGCCTCCCTAGCAACCCGGCGGCGACCAGTCTTACAGCGGCCCGGGGAGATCACAAGAACCGGGGTACCTCTGCGCCGCGCTCCTGCACCCCGGGTGGCCGGACCGGTGGTGCGGGCACGGCGGCCCCGAGAGTTGCCGGTTCTGACAAACAGATCATGGGAAAGATCCTTGTATTTTCCCCTAATGTATTTATACATAGTTATTTGATCGCCCCTTAGCCATCATTTCCAGGGAAAATAATCCCAATTTTGATAGCCTCTCTGGGTATTTCAGTCCTCTCATTCAGTTTACTAATTTAGTTGCCCTTCTTTGAACCCCCTCAAGCACTGCAACATCTTTCCTGAGCACAGGTGTCCAGAACTGCACACAGTATTCCATATGAAGCCTGACAAGTGCCTTATATAGTGGAAGAATAATGTTCTCGTCCCTCGTCCCTATACCTATTTTAATACATCCCAAGGCTTTGTTTGCTTTTGCAGCAGCTGACTGGCATTGGTTGCTCCAGTTAAATCTACAATCCACTAGTACCCCTAGGTCTATTTCCATCTCTCTTTTCCCTACCAGTACCCCATTCAGTGTATATTGGTGACATCGGTTTCTCCTGCCCATGTGCATAACCTTACATTTATCAACATTGAACTTCATTTACCATTTTTCTGCCCAAGCCCCCAGCTTATCTAGGTCCATTTGTAGCCGTACATTGTCCTCTGTTGCATTAATTATCTTGTATAATTTTGTATCATCTGCAAATATTGATATTTTACTGTGCAGTGCCTCTATTAGGTCGTTGATAAATATATTGAACAGAATGGGGCCTACTACTGAACCCTGTGGCACTAGCAACGGTGGCCCAATCAGACTATGAAACATTTATTACCACCCTCTGCTTTCTATCTCTGAGCCACTTCTTTACTCAGATACACACATTTTCACCCAGTCCGAGCTGCCTCATTTTGTATATCAACCTCTTATGCGGCACAGTGTCAAATGCTTTAGAGAAGTCCAGATATACGAGATCAATAGACTCTCCTAGGTCCTGCCTAGAGCTTACTTCATCGTAGAAGCTGATCAGATTGGTCTGACATGATCGACCCCTCATTAACCCATGCTGGTGAGGAGTTATTCCGTTGTTCTCCTTAAGGTATTCTAGAATGGCGTCTCTCAGAAACCCCTCAAATATTTTTCCAGTTATTGAAGTGAGGCTTAGCGGCCTGTAGTTACCAGGCTCTCTTTTGGACCCCTTTCTGTATATTGGAACTACATTGGCAATGCGCCAATCTAGTGGCACAACCCCGGTCTTGATAGTATCCATAAATACTAGAAATAGCGGCCTAGCTATCACATCCCTTTGTTCCCTTAGAACCCTTGGGTGTATTCCATCTGGGCCCGACAATTTATTGATTTTAATCCTCTTTAACCAGCTTTTTCACTTCCTCCTGTGATAGGTATGTAATATTTTGCGAGGGGTCCGTTTTAGTCCCTTGCATCTCGTGTGACATTTCCTTTTCATTTGTGAATACACTTGAAAAGTAACTATTTAATAGGTTTGCCTTCCCTCTATCGTCTTCTATGATTTCTCCTGCATTATTTGTTAGAGGGCCAGTACTCTCAGTGCAAACCTTTTACTGTTAATAAAATTGAAAAATAGTTTAGGGTTGTTTTTGCTCTCTTTGGCGATCAGTCTTTCTGCCTCCTCCTTAGCAATCTTAATCTTTTCTTTACATATTTTGTTTTTTTCCCTGTATGATTTTAGCACTTCTTCGCTGTCTTCTTGTTTTAGTAGTTTAAACGCTTTCTTTTTTTTATTTATTGCACCCCTTACAGTCTTTTTGAGACACATTGGTTTCCTTCTACTTGTAGTTCTTTTGTTTTTAAAGGGTATGAACTGCTCACATGAGGTGATTAGGGTCTTTTTAAACTTTTCCCATTTGTCATCTACACTGTTATTTTTGAGGGCGTTGTCCCAATTAATGTTACCGATAGTAGTTCTGAGCTGATCAAATTTTGCTTTACTAAAGTTTAGTTTATTTGTCACTCCCTGATAAGGTTTCTTATTAAATGACAGCTGAAAATTAATTATATTGTGGTCACTGTTCCCCAAGTGTCCCTCAACCTTCACCCCTGTTTAGTCCAGCCTCACTAAACTCTGAAAATCTGGCAACACCTTACACCAAGCCATCCCACGTACCCCTATCGACCTTATCACTGCCGTGTTTCTCGCCACACCAAGCTGCCTTAAATTAGGATGGATATCTGCTCTCCAATAGACATATAAATGTCCCATAATCCACACCATGGCCGGGCGATGATCTGCAAAAAAAGACAAAAAGAAGGTGGGGTTATTACCCCAAAATAATTTAAAACATAACCCTTCTTTTCTGCCCTGCCCACTCAACCCCTGATACACCTACAACCTCTACAATAAATGCAGACTCCCATCTGCCAATCCTCTTCACCACTTCTGCCTCCAGGCCCACCCACCCTGAAAGAATATGACACGAAAAAGGAAAGTCACATCGTACACATCTCCTCCAATGCCAACCCCAATTTTTCCAACAAATTAAAATGATACTGGACTTCACCTATCAAGCCTCCCCTTCCCTATTCTGAGGCTTTTCAGGGATTGACATACCAAAAATTGTTCCATTGAATCCAAAATCCAAGGCCAGTATAAACTGGTTTACCTTAGCCATCAACGCGCCGCCACTAACGCATTCCCCAACCATCCCAACAAGGCCCCCTTTTATATTTTATTCTTTTATACACTATCCTCCTCCATCCGAATGTCCCCAAATTCCCGTCACCACAACTCCCATTCCTGCAATGCTGCCTGGTATGCCGACAACGTATCCAGAGCCAATGATGCACTGATCAAGTGATCCAAAGCTCACCAAACAATCTCCAAAGCTTTGGAGGCCATGTCCTCCCTTCTTCCTCTGTTCTCAGAGCCAGCATTCAGAAATGCTCCCACTGAAACCGATAAAGAGAACCTGCAATTGAGTTATCTACACCTGGAACAAGTACCGCCGCGACCCACTTATTTAGCAACAACGCTTCCAAAACCAATTGGAGCATTAAACTCACAACTGGGGGGGGGGGAGGATGCCATCAAATTATTAATCGCTTGAACCACCCCCAAATACCTGCTGTGTTTTTTACCACCAATTCACCCAGCTGCACAGGAGCTGCGAACCCACCAACCGCTGTTCCTGTGTCCCAATGGGCATTCTCCTCTACCTCCGTCCACTCTGAACATCTCTCAGGCAGACTGAAACCGCTCCGCAGGTACTGCAGCCACTTCCGATTTCCTTGCAGCTAATTCCTTTCCCTGTGATGCTGGACCGACTGACCGCCATCTGCTACCATCGACCATCTGACCTCTGGACTGGCCAACATCTGTAATCTCAACCTCTTCTTCCCTCTGTGGCTCGGGTCTGTAAAAGGATTACTCCCCGACCGGTTCTTCATCAGGTGACAACCCATTGCACGTCCTCTGTTTCCTGCAGTCAATCAAGTATTAGGCCCTGACAATTTTTTGGAGCTGGACCTAGCACCCAATGCCACACCGTGCCACCTGGTGGGATTCCTCCCGGGCAGGTGCTGTGGTCAAGAACCAGCCTGAAGAGACCTCGGAAGGGCCTTCTGTTCTTCACTGCCGGGCTCCTCCACCGATGTGGAGCTCCTCCCCTTCCTTTTTCCCGCACTTCATCACTCAGCTCTTCCCCTTCTTACTCTGTTAACTCCTTCCTTCCCACTTCGCATTAACCCTGACAGGGGCAGTCTCCACCCACATCCCTTCTTATTATTGCGGATTATTGTAATTCGCTACAGCCCTTATGATTATTGCGGATTACAATACCATCACTTTAGGTAGATCTATCAGGTTGGCAAGAATTTTAAATGATCACGTTTTGAAGTTTCGCTGTTACATTTTCTCTCACTATTTTTATGGCATAAAATTATATAGTAAAACTAAATCACAGTAATTAAAATCTTTTTCTATTTTGTTGTGATCTGATTTTCCACAAAAATAAACCCATCTATATATATAAAGACGAAAGCCAAATTTATGTATGTAATCTAATTCTCTCATTTCCCGATGTCATAGAAATTTGAAATTTGTCACGGGCATTGATTATGTCATAAATGGGAAAAGTTAATCGGTCCCAACTCGATTATTCAATTCTAAGCGCAAAAGAATTAGCGTCCAAATTTTACGTACGTAATCTAATTCTCTCACTTGAAATTTGGCACGAGCATTGATTATTTATGTCATAAATAGGAAAAGTTAATGGGTCCCAACTCGATTATTCAATTCTAAGAGCAAAAGAATTAGCATCCAAATTTTATGAACGGAATCTAATTCTCTCACTTCCCGATGTCATAGAAATTTGCAATTTGGCACGGGCATTGAATATGTCATAAATAGGAAAAGTTAATGGGTCCCAACTCGATTATTCAATTCTAAGTGCAAAAGAATTAGCATCCAAATTTTACATACGTAATCTAATTCTCTCACTTCCCGGTGTCATTTTATATAAAGGAAATGTCGCATGGTTACCTCCATGTGGTATTTTCTGGGTAAAGCAAAGAACCATGCAAAATGGTGAACATATTTTTTTCCTCGGTATCTCTAAAGTAACGATGACTTCATAAGATTTTCCGTGTGAACACCAGATAAACACCAGTACCAAGTTAACTCGGGCGAAGTCGGGTATATCAGCTAGTTACTTATATTGTTTTATTCTGCAACATATCTCCTGTCTGCAAATATAGCCCATTCTACTGAACAACACAAGTCATATCTGGCACCACCACTTTGCAAGAGAGAAAACTGATGGAATATATGCAGTTACATTTAGTGACATTGGAAAGCCACTTCTACTTTATCCATAGCTAGGGATGGTTATAAGGGATGCACTTATGGACCATTCCTCAGTACTAAAAAAAACCTTTTTGAACCCTTTACAAAAAGATATTGAACAAATTAAATTATTTTGCCTATTAATGGGAGCTAGAAATGACCTTATTGAGTGAGCAGCCCCTAGTAATGGATGCAGAGAGATATTTATCAACTAATTAGGTGGTAGTATACAGAAAAAAATAAATGAGAAGCTCTGAAAACAAATCTCTGACACCTGTAATGAATTCTGACCTGTAATGAATTCTGGGTGTACATCGTTTAAATAAAGGAAAATTATAGTTCTGCCCCAGAGTTCTACTGGAATTAGCATCAAGACCACCGGTATATTTGACTTTAACCTTTGCAGGGGTGCAGTGGGGTCACGTCACTGCCCAGTCACTTTAATTAGCTCCAAAGATGCAGAAGGACTTTTTGAAGAGAAGGCCCTTGCACCTTAGATGAGCTTTGTAGCAAAACTTCCAAGAAAAGGTTATAAAGAATGGTGATAAGCGATTCATGGAATAATCATGCCAATCTTACTAAAATGGTGAATTGGGATGGTCAATGGGAGTAAAAATCAATTACACTAATTTGCCCTCCAGAAGGTCCTCAAGGTAGCCAAAGTTCCCCAGATTGCATGTGAATACAGTCACACATCTGGGGAACACTGTACTCCTCACAAAAATTTTGTAAAAATAGTATATGTCAGGGTCGGTTAGGAATGGAAGACTGGAAGTCCCTAACAACCAACCCTCTCCCCTGTCCCTACCTACTTGCCCCCCTAGGCTAAACCCCAGGGTGACAACTGGGTGGCAGTCCCTACTCTGCACTGATGGGGACCCCAGGACAAGGACAGGAGAGACCAACTAACAGAGAGACAAAATGAACCAATAACAGCTGACTAGAGAGCCTAGTAACCAACAAAGAACAAACAAGGAACAGACTAAATCCAAGTCAGAGCAAAACCGGGTGAGCAGGCTGGGTGAGAAACCTGAGCAGGAGGGATGTATTTCTTCCACAAAGATTTATGAAAAACACTATGAATCCTCCATGACTCTGGTAAAGCCAAATCAAAAGCCACCGGATTGATGACTCTGGTAACAGGGAAAGGTCCCACAAAACGTTGGGCTAATTTCATTGCGGGGACCTTTAATCTTAAATTCTTGGAGGAAAGATACACCAACTGACCAACTGAGAAGGAATCCGAGATGGTGCGTCTGTTGGCACCACCCCTTACATGCCTCTCCTGGCCTGTTCTAAATTCCGTGGGACCTCACCCCAAACCTCCTCAAGCTCAGTAATTCTAGCATGGGCTGCGGAATTCTCGGAAACTGAAGAAACCCCCAAAGAACATCTGGGGTGCTAACCAACATTACAGAAAAACGGCGAGGTACTGGACGTGGCATTGCAATGATTATTAATGGCAAATTGCACTAACACCCAAAACTCTGCCCACTGCTGTTGGCGATCGCTCACATAGAGCCTGAGATACTGGATAAGTTCTTGGTTTATGCGTTGCATCTGCCCATTAGATTCTGGGTGAAAGGTCGTGCAGAATGACAACCCCACTCCCAAGTTCTTCCAGAACGCACGCCAAAAGCGGGCCACAAATTGTACCTCCCGATCTGACACAACATCATCAGGGATGCCATGCAACCCTACAACTTCCTTAATAAAAATGGATGCCAATTCAGGAGCTGACGGTAACTTCTTCAATGGCACAAAATAAGTCATCTTAGAAAAACGGTCAACTACCACCTATATTACTGAATACCCTTGAGAGACGGGCAAATCGGTAATAAACTCCATGGATAAGTGCGACCATGGTCTAGATGGAACAGGCAGTGGCATAATGGATCCCTCGGGATGTCTCCTGACACTCTCCCCACGAGCGCAGGTGGTACAGGCTTCCACAAAACTCCTGACATCCCGGGCCATCCGCGGCCACCAGTACAAGCGTTTGCATAATTCTAACGTACTACGGATTCCCGGGTGCCCTGCTAAGACCGATGTATGAACCTCCTCCAGTACCTGCAACCGCCAGGTACTGGGTACAAAAAGCTTCCCTTCGGGAAGAGAAACTGGGGCCTCAGCCTGGGCTGCCAAAATCTGATTAGATACGTCTGACGTCAAGGCCGCCACCACTATCCCAGGTGACAGGATCCCCTCAGAATGGGAATCTTCCGGCTCAGAGGCTCCAAAACTATGGGATAAGGCATCAGCTCTAACATTCTTAGAACCTAAAATGTATGTAACTACAAAATTAAAGCGTGCAAAGAACAAAGCCCACCGGGCCTGTCGCGCGTTTAGGTGTTTGGCAGACTCTAAATATATCAAATTTTAATGATCAGTAAATACTGTAACTTGATGCTTAGCCCCCTCCAGAAAATGTCTCCACTCCTCAAACGCCCATTTGATAGCCAATAATTCTCTATTGCCAATATCATAGTTTCTCTCTGCAGGACCGAACTTCCTGGAAAAGAAGGCACATGGTTGCAACTTGGCCAGGGAAACGGAACCCTGCGACAAAACCACCCCGACACCATGTTCGAACGCATCTACCTCCACAAAGGGCAAGTTAAGATCAGGTTGTACCAGTACAGGAGCTGACGAGAATGCCTCTTCAAACTTACAAAAGCCTCTATCGCCTCAGGTGACCAGTTAACCAAATCAACGCCCTTCTTGGTTAGGTCAGTCAACGGTTTGGTGACTACAGAAAAGTTCCTGATAAACTTACGATAAAAAATCAAGAAAGCGCTGAAGTGCCTTAAGACTGGTCAGTTGGCACCATTCGGTTATGGCACAAACCTTATCAAAATCCATCTGTATGGCAGAAGGACTTATCACATAGCCCAAAAACGACACCTTCTGCACAACGAACTGACATTTCTCCAATTTGGCAAACAACTTATTGTCTCGTAGGCACGAAAGCGCAACATGTAAATGACTCACATGAGATTCCTAATCAGGAGAGAAAATTAATATGTCATCCAAATAAACCACCATGAAGACCCCAGTGATATCAGGAAAAATGGTGTTCATGAATCCCTGAAAAATGGCCGGAGCATTGCATAATCCAAACGGCATTACTAAGCATTCAAAATGTCCCAACGGGGTATTAAATGCGGTCTTCCATTCATCCCCTTCACGAATTCTAATCAGGTTATAGGTTCCCCTGAGATCGAGCTTGGAGTACCAACAAGCCCCCACAACCTGATTGAGTAAATCAGGGATCAATGGCAGCGAGTATTGATTTTTTACAGTAATCATATTTAACGCTCAATAATCAATGCAAGGCTTGAGACTGCCATCCTTCTTCTCCACGAAGAACAGACCGGCCCTAGCAGGGGACTCAGAATGACGTATATGGCCCTTGGCCAAGCTCTCGATTACATACTCCTTCATAGCCACACGTTCCGGCACCGTAACATTGTTAATAACCCCCTTGGGGATCTTACTTCCAGGGAGGAGATCAATCTTGCAATCCCACTCCCTGTGAGGAGGTAAGGCTTCCGAAAGCTGTTTGGAAAATCCATCTGTGAATTCTTCTAAATACTTAGGCAGGCCGGCCACCTCACAACCAGAGGAATGCAACTGAACAGTTGTCAAATGGTCCTTGCATCCCATAGCCCACTGTATCAACTCGGACGCGGCCAAGTCAATAACAGGTTTATGTTGTAACCACGGTAACCCCAACACAACATCAACCGATAGGCCTTTCATCACCAAAAATGTACAGATCTCTGAATGTAAAGCTCCCACCAAGAACCTGAGTTCCGCTGTAACCTTCTTTATCAAACCTGCCACCAGTGGGGTGGCATCAATTCCAGAGACCTGTAAATTGGGATTTAAATCTTGCAACTTGAAAGCTATAAACTTAAAGGGGTTGTCCCGCGCCGAAACGGGTTGTTTTTTTTTTCAACAGCCCCCCCGTTCAGCGCGAGACAAACCCGATGCAGGGACCTAAAAAAAAAGCCGCACAGCGCTTACCTGAATCCCCGCGCTCCGGTGACTTCTTACTTACCGGTTGAAGATGGCCGCCGGGATCTTCTCCCTCGGTGGACCGCCTGATTGGCTGGAATCGGCACGTGACGGGGCGGAGCTACACGGAGCCGGCATCCAGCACGAGCGGCTCCATTGAGAAAAGAAGAAGACCCGGACTGCGCAAGCGCGTCTAATTTGGCCATTAGACGCTGAAAATTAGGCGGCTCCATGGAAACGAGGACGCTAGCAACGGAGCAGGTAAGTGAATAACTTCTTATAACTTCTGTATGGCTCATAATTAATGCACAATGTACATTACAAAGTGCATTAATATGGCCATACAGAAGTGTATAGACCCACTTGCTTTCGCGGGACAACCCCTTTAACAAATTCGAAATTCACAAAATTAACTGAAATGAGGCAGGAACCCAACAGAATGGAACAAGGAAGAAGCAACTTGGAAAAATCTGGAAGTACCTGAGCTCCTAGGCGATACTTCCGGAGATCGCCGAGGAGCAGAAGTTTTTCTGCTGCCGTCTTAGGTTACAGGTGGCAACAAGATGTCCAGGGTCCCGGCAGTAGAAGCACAACCTGTTTCTTTGTCAAAAGGCCTGGTGCTCTGGTGCTGCCATGTATCCAGTTCCATCTTCTCAACCTGGTTGCCATAGGAACTGGGGAGCTGATCTTTACAGGCCGCGGTGAGGTTCTCTGGTCTGGTGACCCTTCTAGCCCTCAGGCACTGGTCAGGCCGTACAGCTAACGTCATTGCCATCTCTAACGTCTTAGGCTCCAGGTGACCGAACAGCAAGTTTTTTTACTGACCCAGAGATTCTGGTCATAAAGAGGTCTTTTAAGGCCTGACTGTTCCACCCTGAGTGTACACAAAACTGTCGAAATTGTGAACCAAACTCCTCGGCTGTCCTCTTACCCTGATGCAGGCTCAATAATTTAGAAACCAAAGAAATCATAGGAGCGGAGGAAGTCCCAACGGGTTGTGTACAGTGTCATGGGAGAGGACCCCTTTAAAATATAATTTTTATTAAATACAATTTAAAAACTTTAAATATGTTTTTTAGGTCCAGTAGCAAGAGACAAACAAACATGTATCAAGTGAGGCTGATGCAAGAAAATTGCATCACCCATGTGCATATGCACTAGCGGTAGGCTATGTACTATCTTGAGCACCTACAATAAAGGTGCTGACAATAGCCTACAGAACTCTCCCCTTGCACCTATGTAATAATGACTACGGTGCCAGTGTGAACTTGTTTCTGGCAGCGTAAAGGAGGTGATCAATATATATGTCTCCACCTCTCTAAGGCCTTAGTCAGACGGGCGTTTTTTCGCGCGATTTGCGCATGCGCATGCGTCCGTCGATTTTTTAAAACCATTGCTTTGCAATGGTATCGGACACATGAGTGCTTTTTATGAGCTCGCCTGATAAATTATAGAACAGAAATCGCAGATCGCACCTATCTGCGATCTGCGATTCCTGTTCTTTTCTCTATATGCGCTCAATGGGGCCGGCGGCAGCAGCGCCGACCCCATTGAGAACATATAGAAGACAAATCATTCTTCTCTGCCACAGCTGTAACAGCTGTGGCAGAGAAGAACGATGTTTGCCCATTGAATTCAATGGAGCCGGCAATACAGCCAGCTCCATTGAAAGCAATGGGCTGCCGGCGAGCGCAGGATGAATTGTCGGGAAGGGCTTAAATATATAAGCCCTTCCCTGCAATTCATCCAGAAATGTGTTACAATAAAAATATATATATACTCACCTTGTCCCGGCAGACGGAGTTCAGAGCGGCCGGCCTGCAGTGGGTGTGAAGGGGGTGTGAGTCAGACTTGCCCCTGATTGGCTCAGCGCTGAGCCAATCAGGGGCAAGTCTGACTCACACCCCCTTCACACCCACTGCAGGCCGGCCGCTCTGAACTCCGTCTGCCGGGACAAGGTGAGTATATAGATTTTTTTTATTTTTACACTTTTCTGGATGAATTGCAGGGAAGGGCTTATATATTTAAGCCCTTCCCGACAATTCATCCTGCGCTCGCCCGCAGCGCATTGCTTTCAATAGAGCCGGCTGTATTGCCGGCTCCATTGAATTCAATGCGCTGGACAGCTCCAGCCCGTTTGTAATGAAACGCGGCTAGGAGCAGATTTTTCGGGCGATTTTTTGTGGCCCCGGTCACGCGATTTGTGGATGCGCATCCGTCATGCGATCCGCAAATCGCGCGAAAAAACGCCCATGTGACTAAGGCCTTAAAAGTGCAAAATCGTGAGTACCCACCCTGCCGGGTAAAAAACGGCAATGTGGGAGATATTACTCAGCAATCGTATATTGAGAGTGCATGACTCATCATAGGTGTGAGGTGTTGCAATGCTTAAATAGGGGCATTTGAGGTCTGGTAGATAACCCCCATTGTTTAGGAATATTCAGGACTGGGTATACTGACAAAAGTGTGGGGTCAGCATATAACACGACCTAAAGCGGTTTAACCCGTGGTCTGAGAAGCCAACTCCAAATATAGATAAGGAAAAGGTTTGAGTGGCGAATCGAATTTCTGGTTCAAACTCAACATGGATGATGGGTTCAGTGAGTTGGACTTTTATTGTAGGTGCTTCAAGATAGTACATAGCCCACCACTAGTGTATATGCATGTGGGTGATGCAATTTTCTTGCATCAGCCTCACTTGATACATGTTTGTTTGTCTTTTGCTACTGGTCCTAAATAAAAAAAAAAAAAACCATATTTAAAGTTTTTAAATCGTATTTAATAAAGGTTACCTTTTAAAGGGGTCCTCTCCCGTGACACTATAATTTAGAAACCGCATAACCTGCATGATCATGCTCATTGTATATCTGACCTAAGGCGGAGAAAAAGGCCTCCACCGACTGACGAGAAGGGGAATCTGATGCTAATGAAAAAGCCCAATTCTGTGGGTCCCCTCTTAGTCTGGAAATCACAATTCCAACCCTCTGATGTTCTGACCCAGAGGAATGTGGGCGCAAACTAAAATATAGTTTACAACACTTACGGAACGCAAAAAGTGCCTTACGGTCACTGGAAAAAAAAATCAAGTAAAGTCGCCTTAGGTTCACAAATGGGTATGGGCCTTCGTGATACCATTGCTGAAGACCCTGCCACCGTCTGTTTCTGGTGCGAGAGACGAGCCGACAAGTCCTGTACCACCTCAGTCAAATTCTGGACCTGATTTATGACTGCTGTGACAGCCTCCATAATGCGCGGATACTCGGGGTTCACCTTCAGCCCCGAATCTTTGTACGGCCAGTGTTTCTGTCAGGGTGGATTAGGAACGGAAGACTGGAAGTCCCTAACAACCAACCCTCTCCCCTGTCCCTACCTACTTGCCTCCCTGGGCTAAACCCCAGGGGGACAACTGGGCGGCGGTCCCTACTCTGCACTGATGGGGACCCCAGGACAAAATGAACCAATAACAGTGGACTAGAGCAGCTAGTAACCAACAAAGAACAAACAAAGAACAGATTAAATCCAAGTCAGAGCAAAACCGGGTCAGCAGACTGGGAGAGAAACCTGAGCAGGTGTTAGCTGGAGAACAAGCAAACACTGGCAGGGACTGACAGTGTCTGTGGAGCCAAATACCCAAAGCCCTGCCTAGGTCGGGGCAGGACTCGGTGACACGCTGGCTGGTAATGCATATAGAACTCCGAGCCCGGCCGCAGAGGGCCCGCCCAGCAGCACCCCGGATCCCACGTCTGACCCCAGACTGGACGCCAACCCGACCAGGCGACCCCCAGGCGATATTACAGCGGCCCCTGATGGTCCCTGGCACTCCGTCACGCCCGTGCCGCGCACCCCCTCCGGCAACCGCAAGTCTGCTCCTAACAGTATACAGGCAAGTGGGGCGCACTCATAGCACAGGGGTATCACTGAAAACAAAAGAAGGCCCACATAAGTTCTCCTAGATTACATCAAGCAAGACAGCAGATGTGCTGCTTGCTTTAGAAACAATGTCAGAAATTTTACAAGGACAAATTCTACCAGGTAAACAGAACTGCCTAGCACAGGCATCCTATCTCTCTTACTTCTCTTTTAACTATTTTCTTTCAACAGGTTAGATTAGTTAGGGATGCAGGGCAGGATGCAGAAACTGGAGAAGGCAAGTAGCAGCACCACCACTAGCAACAGCACTTTGAGGACACAGTGTCGTCTTTGATATAAATCTATGCTCGGTCATAGTAACATAGTATGTTAGGCCAAAAAAAGGCATATGTCCATTCAGTTCAGCTTATTCCCTCCCCTTCAATGTTGATTCAGAGTAAGGCAAAACACTCCAATGAGGTAGAAGCCAATTTTCCCCATTTAAGGGGAAAAATTCCTTCCTGACTCCAAGTCTAGCAATCAGAATGATCCCAGAATAAACAACCATTCTGAAGTAATTAGCAATTATAACATAATATTATAATGCTCAAGAAATGTGTCCAGGCCCCGCTTAAACTCTTTTATTGAGTTTGCCATCACTACATCCTCAGGCAGAGAGTTCCATAATCTCATTGCTTTTACATTTAAGAAACCCCTTCTATGTTGGTGTAGAAACCTTCTTTCCTCTAGACATAGAGGATACCCCCTTGTTACAGTCACAGTCCTTGGTACAAATAGACCATGGGAGAGATCCCTATATTCTCCCCTGATATATTTATGCACAGTTATTAGATCACCCCTCAACCTCCTTTTTTTCTAAACTAAATAACTCCAGTTTTGATAGCCTTTCTGGGTATTGTATTCTGTCCATTCCATTTAGTTCTTTAGTTGCCTGCCTTTGAAACCCGCTCAAGCTCTGATATATTTCTTCTTGAGTAACGGTGCCCAAAACTGTAACCAACATTCCATTTGTGGTCTGACCAGTGACTTGCAAAAAGGAAGAACATTGTTCTCGTCATGTGCCCCTATACCTCTTTTGATGCACCACATGATCCTATTTGCTTTGGCAACAGCTGCCTGACACAGGTTGCTCCAATTAAGCTTACAGTTACCTAAGATCCCCAAGTCTTTTTCCATGTCAGTTTAACCCAGTGGTTTTCCATTTAGTATGTAATGATAACATGTACAGTCAAACCTCTAGTTTCATTGGTAATCCATCCGAAAGTAATCGGCTAAGGTTGAAACCAATGAAACTCGAGGCAATTATTTCCATAGGAATCAATGTAAATCCAATTAATTCATTCTAGACATTCCAAAAAATACACCAAACCACATTTTTATACAGCATGTAGCGCTGGTTTTTCAGTGCACCACTAAACGCTGTACAATGCTCTTATTCATTTCAATGGGGCTGTTCACACAAGCATTTTCGGTCCTGTGTCGCCCATTGAAAAGAATGCGCAGTAGTTTCAGCACTACCGAAAATGCAGCACAACTTGGTACTGTGTTTTTGGCAGCGCTAAATGCCCTAGCTACACTGCCTGAGAGAAAAAGAATAATCAATATACGCACCTTGCAGGTGCTGTCGGTGTCCTGTGGACCTCTCTCCAGGATCTCCGTGCAGGCTTGTCAAGCCAGTAGAGCATCTTGCTAGTAACAGTGGATTGAAATCCCTGCCTCCAGCAAAAGATTGCTCTGATTGGCTAAGTCGGCTGAGTGACAGCCCACTCAGCCAATCACAACCAGTGCTGGATGCTCCAATCACAGGCATTCATCCATGCATAGCTGTGATTGGAGCAATCCATGAATGGCTCATGCTGGTCAGCAGCGAGGTCACAGGGGCCGGCGGCTACCGGTAAAACTAGAAGCAGACGACAGGGGTAGGGACAAAATTCCGCTGTGAAGAATGGTAACCAGTGAAAGAAGAAGTATGACTGTATTTCCCCTGTTAAAGCTCATTTGATACTTTTCTGACCAAGCGCACAACTTATCCAGATCCATTTGAAACTGCATTCTGTCTCCTCTTGTGTGAATTTCTTTACATAGTTTTGTAGTATCTGCAAATATTACTATTCTAATATACAATCCTTCTACCAGGTCATTAATAAATATATTAAAGAGAATAGGGCCCAGTACTGACTCCCTGTGGTTCCCCGATTAGTAAAGGTGAACCAATCAGAGTATGTGCCATTGATGACCACCTTCTGCTTTCTATCATTGAGCTAATTACTTAGCCATTTACACACATTCTCACCCAGACCAAGCATTCTCATTTTATATACCAACATTTTATGGAACACAGTATGAAACGCTTTGGAAAAGTCCAGATACACAACATCTAATTACTCTCCCCAGTTCAGTCTAGAACTTACCTCCTTATGGAAGCTGATCAGACTGGTTTGACAGGAGTGACCCCTCATAAACCCATGCTGATATGGAGTTATACATGTCTTTCTCTTGAGTTACTCCAAGATAGCATCTCTTAGAAACCCCTCAAACATTTTACCCACAATAGAAGTAAGTCTTACCTACCTGTAGTTTCCAGGTTCATTTTTTCCCCACCTTTTTGAATATCGACACCAGATTGGCTATGCCCCAAACCAATGGAACAGACCCCATAACGATAGAGTCCTTGAATATAAAAAATGAAGGTCTATCTATCACATTGCTTAATTCCCTTAGAACCCAGGGTTGTATGCCATCAGGACCCAGTGATTTTTTTATTTTAATCTTTTTAAGTTGACTCTGCACTTTTTCCTGGGTTAGACTGGTGACATTTAGTGGAGATTTTACTTTATCCCACTGCATCTCATCTGACATATCGTTTTCCTCTGTGAATACACTGGAGAAAAACTATTTAATATATTTGCTTTCTGCTCATCAACCTCTACAATTTCTCCTACATTATTAAAGGGATAACACTTTCAGTATTTAAAATATTATTTTTACTATTTATATAGTTAAAGAACAGTTGGTAACTAATGCTTGCTAGCATGCTAACTAATCAGTGGAATCTGTCATAGGAGAAGAAGTCAGGTGAAATCCATGCCTGGTTCATTTTTATAAATGTTAGGCAATCCACATTGTCCGTGGACAGGTGGATGCGTCTGTCAGTTATTATACCCCCAGGTGTGCTGAATACTCTTTCAGACCGGCAGTGGAGCAGGCAATACTAATTGGGACAACGTCCTCAAAAATAATAGTACAGGCAAGAAGTTTAAAAACATCCTAATAACCTCATCTAAGCAGATCATACCCTTTAAAAATAAAAGAACTACAAGTAAAAGGAAACCAATGTGGCTCGACAAGACTGTAAGGAGAGATAAGTGAAAAAAGAAAGCGTTTAAATTATTAAAACAAGAAGGCAGTGAAGAAGCGCTAAAAACATACAGGGGAAAAAACTAATTATATAAGGAAAAGATAAAAACTGCAAAGGAGGAGGCAGAGAGGCTGATTGCCAAAGAGAGCAAAAAAAACCCTAAACTATTTTTCAATTATATAAACGGTAAAAAGATTTGCACTGAGTGCACTGGCTCTTTAATAAATAATGTAGGAGAAATCATAGAAGATGATGGGGGAAGACAAATCTATTAAATAGTTTTCTCTCAAATGTATTCACGAAGGAAAAAGAACTATCACACGAGATGCAGAGAGATAAAATGAACCCATCGCAAAATATCACTTGCCTAACTCAGGAGGAAGTGCAGAGCCGGTTAAAAAAGATTAAAATCGACAAATCACTGGCCCCAGATTAAATATACCCAAGGGTTCTAAGAGCACTAAGTGACGTGATAGACAGACCTCTATTTCTTATATTCAGGGACAATATTGAGACTGGGTTGTACTACTGATCGGCGTATTGCCAATTTGGTTCCATTTTACAAAAAGTGGCTTGGTAACTACAGGCCGGTTTCACTTCAATAATTGGAAAAATATTCAAGGGGTTTCTGAGAGATGCCATCCTGGAATACCTCAAGGAAAACAACGGTATAACTCCTTATCAGCATGGGTTCACGAGGGGTCGATCATGTCAAACCAATTTGATAAGCTTCTACAATGTAGTAAGTTTTAGACTAGATCTGGGAGAGGCTATTGATCTTGAATATAGCTTATTTCATTGAGGATGAAAAATTTACTGAAGCCCTTTCACAGTGTAGACAACTTTAAAATGGTTTCTTTATTATTCTCAAATGGTTAAAAACGTAGGGAACACACACAAAAAAGAGGGGTCTATAACCCTTACCAGAGTATGAAAGGGAACATGGACCCAACATACATTCACAATTAGGACTGAGACAACACACACAAGCATACCACCTCAGGTACGGGATCTGCTATGGTGGCTAATTGATAGTGATATCACCCAATATCCTAGTGCAGTTGGTAGATAACTCTGCACTGTGAGATGGACATTAATGAAATTGCGTATCAGGACTCTATAGTACGAGATGTAGCTATCTACTAAGGCTATGTATGTGATATCCAATTACAGTGGATCAGTTTTAATATTTTTAGGGTTAGGTTTATGATATCACTCAATGTCCCAGTGCAGTTGGTAGATAACTCTGCACTGTTACCGCATACCATGTTTCCCTGAAAATAAGACCTACCCTGAAAATAAGCCCTGGCAAGATTTTTAACCCCTTAACCCATTCCCGCTGCAGGGCGTAAGTTTACGTCCTGGGAGCGGGGTACTTCCCGCAACAGGGCGTAAACTTACGTCCTGGAGATAGCGCTGGATCATATGTGATCCAGCGCTATCCCGCAGCGGGAGTCGGCTGTCAGTCACAGCCGGCGTCTCGCTGCAGCAGCGGGGGGACATCAGAGATGCGCCCGCCAGTGTTAACCCCTTCCCTGCCGCGATCTAAGTAGATCGCGGCAGGGAAAGAGTTCACAGCGGGAGCGCGGCTCCCTCTGTGTCTCCGGCCGGAACTCGCGATATCATCGCGAGACCCCGGCCTGTCACCATGGCGTCCTGTATTGCCTATGCCTGAGATCGCTGTATGAGCGATAAGGCATGGGAGAGCAGTAGCTCTGCCATGCCTTATGACAGCGATCATCAGGGCAGTGATTAAAGTCCCTCAGAGGGACACAAACAGTGTAAAAAAAAGAAAGATTTAAAAAATGAATTAAAAAAAATGTAAAAAAAAAGAGTAAAAAAACCATTTTTTATGCTTTTTCTCAGATTAGCATAAAAAAAGGTAAAAAAAAAATAAAACCCCACATATTTGGTATTGTCGCGTCCGTAACGATGCGTACAATAAGTTGCACATGCTTTTGACTGTGCACCGAAAAAAACGCTAAAAAAAAAGCTAAAAAACTGAGGCAAAATGCTCATTTTTAGCATTTTGCCTCACTAAAAACGCAATAAAAGTGATCAAAAAAGTCGTATGTATGCCAAAATGGTACCAATAAAATCTACAGCTCGTCTCGCAAAAAATAAGCCCTCATAGAGCTCTGTACATCAAAAAATAAAAAAGTTACGTGACTTTGAATGCAGCAATTTAGAATAGAAAAAAGATTTCCAAAAAAAAGGGTTTTTATTGCAGAAAAGTGGGAAAACCTAAAAAAAAAGTTAGAATTTTGGTATCGTTGTAACCGTACCGGTCTGCAGAAAAAATTGAAAGTCTCATTTATGCTGCATGATTAACGGTGTAAAAAAAAAATAAAAAAATCTATGGCAGAATTGATGCGTTTTCTCTCTCTGCTATCATTAAAAAAAAATTTTTACAATATAGTCTATGTACCCAAAATTGGCATCGATAAAAACTACAGTTCGCCACGCAAAAAACAAGCCCTTATACGGCCGCGTCCACGGAAAAATAAAAAAGTTATGGCTTTTGAAAAATGGAGATGGAAAAATACCAAAAAATCGCTTGGTCCTCAACGCCAAAATAGGCCATGTCATGAAGGGGTTAAGGACCAAGCTGTTTTGTACCTTAAGGAGCAGACACTTTTTAGGGATTTTACCCATGTTGCGGTTTTGCTGTCCTATTTTATTTCCCTTAGCTACCAAAATTATTCTTACTGTGTTTTTTTACGTGACAAATAGGGCGATTTTTTAAATATCTTTTTCACTGACTTTTTTTTCCGTTTCTTAGTTTTATTAGGGGTAAAATGCTAAAAAAATGATTTTTTTTAAACATCTATAGTTATTTTTTTTTAAACTTAGTATATTTATGCTAAAATAAAGTATGGGAACGGGTTCCTCTATTTATTTTTCGACAGTTGGTATATAGTATGTATGATTTTGGTTTACAGGGCACATACGGTGACGGTTTTTGTTGGCGTCGGTTTTGTGTTATTTTCTTACTTATGTATACATTGTTGTTTAATTCTGCAATATTGTTTTCTTCTGGTATGTAATTCTGTTTTTTACTACCTATGTCCCCCATGACGTCATGTAAGACCTCTGGGGGACATTCTTTTTTTATTTATTTTTTATTTGACACTTTCCCACTGTAGCTGGGGCATCCATAGGAGCCCCAGTTACAGGGGCAAACAGCCCCTGCAGTAACAATAGTCACTGGCAGAGCTGGCAGGGATCTAGTTTAACCCTCCAGTGGTCTCACCCAATATCCTAGTGCAGTTGGTAGATAACTCTGCACTGTGAGATAGACATTAATGAAATTGTGTATCAGGACTCTATAGTACGAGATGTAGCTATCTACTAAGGCTATGTATGTGATATACAATTACAGTGGATCAGTTTTAATATTTTTAGGGTTAGGTTTATGATATCACTAGAGATGAGCGAGCACAAAATGCTCGGGTGCTCGTTACTCGAGATGAAATTTTCGCGATGCTCGAGGGTTCGTTTCGAGTAACGAACCCCATTGAAGTCAATGGGCGACTCGAGCATTTTTGTATATCGCCGATGCTCGCTAAGGTTTTCATTTGTGAAAATTTGGGCAATTCAAGAAAGTGATGGGAACGACACAGCAACGGATAGGGCAGGCGAGGGGCTACATGTTGGGCTGCATCTCAAGTTCCCAGGTCCCACTATTAAGCCCCAATAGCGGCAAGAGTGGGCCCCCCCCTCCCAACAATTTTTACTTCTGAAAACCCCTCATTAGCAAGGCATACCTTAGCTAAGCACCACACTACCTCCAACAAAGCACAATCACTGCCTGCATGACACTCCGCTGCCACTTCTCCTGGGTAACATGCTGCCCAACCCCCCCGCACGACCCAGTGTCCACAGCGCACACTAAAGTGTCCCTGCGCAGCCTTCAGCTGCCCTCATGCCACACGCTGGCCTCATAGCCACACCACCCTCATGTCTATTTATAAGTGCATCTCCCATGAGGAGGAACCGCAGGCACACACTGCAGAGGGTTGGCACGGCCAGGCAGCAACCCTCTTTAAAAGGGGCGGGGCGATAGCCCATAAAGCTGTACAGAAGCAATGAGAAATCCAATCCTGTGCCACCTCCATCAGGAGCTGCAAACGTGGGCATAGCAATGGGGAACCCATGTGCCACACACTATTCATTCTGTCAAGGTGTCTGCATGCCCCAGTCAGACCGGGGTTTTTTATAAATAGTCACAGGCAGGTACAACTCCGCAATGGGAATTCCGTGTGCACCCACAGCATGGGTGGCTCCCTGGAACCCACCGGCTGTACATAGATGTATCCCATTGCAGTGCCCAGCACAGCTGAGGTAACGTCAGGTTTAATGCAGGTGGGCTTCGGCCCACACTGCATGCCCCAGTCAGACTGGGGTTCTTTCGAAGTGGACACATCGAGTTACAACTCTGTGTGGACTGACAGCATGGGTGGGTCCCAGGAAGCCACCGGCGGTACATAAATATATCCCATTGCATTGCCCATCACAGCTGAGGTAACGTCCGATTAAATGCAGGTGGTCTTCGGCCCACACTGCATGCCCCAGTCTTACCGGGGTTTTTAATACATAGACACTGGCAGGTACAAATCCCTAATGTGAAGTCCCTGTGGACCCACAGCATGGGTGGTCCCTGGAACCCACCGGCGGTACATAAATATATCCCATTGCAGTGCCCAGCACAGCTGAGGTAACGTCAGCTTTAATGCAGGTGGGCTAAAAATTACTAGGATTACAATGTAGGCGAGGGCCCAAAAAAATTGGTGCACCAACAGTACAAATGTACTTCAGAAAAATTGCCCATGCCCAGCCAAGAGGGCAGGTGAAACCCATTAATCGCTTTAGTTAATGTGGCTTAATTTGTAACTACGCCTGTAGGCAGCCCATTTAAAATAAAAATTGGTTCAGGTGCAAGTTTCAACGCTTTATTGAATTGAGAATTGAAACGTATAAACATTGTTTACAAAAGTTATATGACTAAGCCTTGTGGGCCAAAGAAAAATTGCGCGTTCGGCGTGATTACGTGAGGTTTCAGGAGGAGGAGCAGGAGGAGGAGGATGAAAATAATACACAGATTGTTGAAGCTAAAAGGTCCCCGTTTTTTATGGTGATAGAGAACGATGCTTCCATCCGCGGGTGCAGCCTACGTATTGTTTAGGTATCGCTGCTGTCCGCTGGTGGAGAAGAGAACTCTGGGGAAATCCAGGCTTTGTTCATCTCTATGATTGTAAGCCTGTTGGCACTGTCGGTTGGCAGGTGGGTACACTTATCCGTGATGATTCCCCCAGCCGCACTAAACACCCTCTCTGACAAGACGCTAGCCGCAGGACAAGCAAGCACCTCCAGGGCATACAGCGCGAGTTCAGGCCACGTGTCCAGCTTCGACACCCAGTAGTTGTAGGGGGCAGAGGCGTCACGGAGGACGGTCGTGCGATCAGCTACGTACTCCCTCACCATCCTTTTACAGTGCTCCCGCTGACTCAGCCTTGACTGGGGAGCGGTGACACAGTCTTGCTTGGGAGCCATAAAGCTGTCAAAGGCCTTGGACAGTGTTCCCCTGCCTGTGCTGTACATGCTGCCTGATCTCCGCGCCTCCCCTGCTACCTGGCCCTCAGAACTGCGCCTTCTGCCACTAGCGCTGTTGGATGGGAATTTTACCATCAGTTTGTCCGCCAGGGTCCTGTGGTATAGCATCACTCTCGAACCCCTTTCCTCTTCGGGTATGAGAGTGGAAAGGTTCTCCTTATACCGTGGGTCGAGCAGTGTGTACACCCAGTAATCCGTAGTGGCCAGAATGCGTGTAACGCGAGGGTCACGAGAAAGGCATCCTAACATGAAGTAAGCCATGTGTGCCAGGATACCTGTATGCAACACAAGGCTGTCCTCACTCGGAAGATCACTTTCAGGATCCTCCTCCTCCTCCTCCTCCTCCTCAGGCCATACACGCTGAAAGGATGACAGGCAAGCAGCATTGGTACCCTCAGCAGTGGGCCAAGCTGTCTCTTCCCCCTCCTCCTCATGCTCCTCCCCCTCCTCCTCCTCCTCCTCAACGCGCTGAGATATAGACATGAGGGTGCTCTGACTATTCAGCGACATACTGTCTTCCCCCGCCTCCGTTGCCTTTATGCTTTGCAGGGAACTTCTCAAGAGGCATAGCAGAGGAATGGTGACGCTAATGATTGCAGCATCGCCGCTCACCATCTGGGTAGACTCCTCAAAGTTTCCAAGGACCTGGCAGATGTTTGCCAACCAGGCCCACTCTTCTGTAAAGAATTGAGGAGGCTGACTCCCACTACGCCGCCCATGTTGGAGTTGGTATTCCACTATAGCTCTACGCTGCTCATAGAGCCTCGCCAACATGTGGAGCGTAGAGTTCCACCGTGTGGGCACGTCGCACAGCAGTCAGTGCACTGGCTGATTAAACCGATGTTGCAGGGTGCGCAGGGTGGCAGCGTCCGTCTTGGACTTGCGGAAATGTGCACTGAGCCGGCGCACCTTTCCGAGCAGGTCTGACAAGCGTGGGTAGCTTTTCAGAAAGCGCTGAACCACCAAATTAAAGACGTGGGCCAGGCATGGCACGTGCGTGAGGCTGCCGAGCTGCAGAGCCGCCACCAGGTTACGTCCGTTGTCACACACGACCATGCCCGGTTGGAGGCTCAGCGGCGAAAGTCAGCGGTCGGTCTGCTCTGTCAGACCCTGCAGCAGTTCGTGGGCCATGTGCCTCTTCTCTCCTAAGCTGAGTAGTTTCAGCACGGCCTGCTGACGCTTGGCCACCGCTGTGCTGCCACGCCGCGCGACACCGACTGCTGGCGACGTGCTGCTGCTGACACATTTTGATTGCGAGACAGAGGTTGCGTAGGAGGAGGAGGAGGAGGGTGGTTTAGTGGAGGAAGCATACACCGCCGCAGATACTAGCACCGAGCTGGGGCCCGCAATTCTGGGGGTGGGTAGGACGTGAGCAGTCCCATGCTCTGACTCGGTCCCAGCCTCCACTAAATTCACCCAATGTGCCGTCAGGAAGATATAGTGGCCCTGCCCGCCTGTGCTTGTCCACGTGTCCGTTGTTAAGTGGACCTTGGCAGTAACCGCGTTGTGAGGGCGCGTACAATGTTGTGGGAGACGTGGTGGTGCAGGGCTGGGACGGCACATCGGGAAAAGTAGTGGCGACTGGGAACCGAGTAGCACGGGGCCGCCGCCATCATGTTTTTGAAAGCCTCCGTTTCCACAAGCCTATATGGCAGCATCTCCAGGCTGATCAATTTGGCTATGTGCACGTTTAACGCTTGAGCATGCGGGTGCGTGGCTGCGTACTTGCGCTTGCGCTCAAACACTTGTGCTAGCGACGGCTGGACGGTGCGCTGTGAGACATTGCTGGATGGGGCCGAGGACAGCGGAGGTGAGGGTGTGGGTGCAGGCCGGGAGACGGTAGTGCCTGTGTCCTGAGAGGGGGGTTGGATCTCAGTGGCAGGTTGGGGCACAGGGGGAGAGGCAGAGGTGCAAACCGGAGGCGGTGAACGGCCTTCGTCCCACCTTGTGGGGTGCTTGGCCATCATATGTCTGTGCATGCTGGTGGTGGTGAGGCTGGTGGTGGTGGCTCCACGGCTGATCTTGGCGCGACAAACCTTGCACACCACAGTTCGTCAGTCGTCTGCACTCTCAGTGAAAAACTGCCACACCTTTGAGCACCTCGGCCTCTGCAGGGTGGCATGGCGCGAGGGGGCGCTTTGGGAAACAGTTGGTGGATTATTTGGTCTGGCCCTGCCTTTACCCCTGGCCACCGCACTGCTCTTCCAACCTGCCCTGCTGCTGCACTTGCCTCCCCCTCTGAAGACCTGTCCTCAGTAGGCTTAGCAAACCAGGTGGGATCAGTCACCTCATTGTCCTGCTGCTCTTCCTCCGAATCCTCTGTGCGCTCCTCCCTCGGACTTACTGCAATTACTACTACCTGAGTGATAGACAACTGTGTCTCATCGTCGTCGTCCTCCTCACCCACTGAAAGCTCTTGAGACAGTTGCCGGAAGTCCCCAGCCTCATCCCCCGGACCCCAGGAACTTTCCAAAGGTTGGGCATCGGTCACGACAAACTCCTCCGGTGGGAGAGGAACCATTGCTGCCAATTCTGGGCAGGGGCCCGAGAACAGTTCCTGGGAGTCTGCCTGCTCCTCAGAATGTGTCATTGTAATGGAGTGAGGAGGCTGGGAGGAAGGAGGAGCAGCAGCCAGAGGATTCAGAGTTGCAGCAGTGGACGGCGTAGAACTCTGGGTGGTCGATAGATTGCTGCATGCACTTTCTGCCATCCGCGACAGGACCTGCTCACACTGCTCATTTTCTAATAAAGGTCTCCCGCGTGGACCCATTAATTGTGAGATTAATCTGGGGACGCCAGAAACGTGCCTCTCTCCTAATCCCGCAGCAGTCGGCTGCGATACACCTGGATCAGGAGCTCGGCCTGTGCCCACACCCTGACTTGGGCCTCCGCGTCCTCGCCCGCGTCCCCGTCCTCTAGGCCTACCCCTACCCCTCAGCATGGTGTATTACCAGTAGTGCAGAAACAGAACGCTGTAATTAAATGTGCCTGTGGTTGGAGGCTGACTTTGCTTACGGAACGCACAGCAGAGCCAGGAAAGAATTTTGCGCAAGCCTGTAGTGAGACGTAGGTGCGTATGACTGAGCTAGTGGAATTCACAGCACAGAAGCAGTCAAGTGTCCAAAGGCCACTAGTAGGCCTTAAGTATTTTGCTTCTATTTTTTTAAAGGCTGAGCTGAGACAGCAGACAGATACTGTAGGCAGCATATATATGTATACTGTTTCCCTCTGGACTGGATGACGATGGTGATGTAACGGGCAACGCAGAGCCAGGAAACAATTTTGCGCAAGCCTGCTGTAACACTTAGCTGCGTATTAATTAGGACTACTACTCCCAGCAGACACGCAGTACACTGAAGACGGTCACAGGCAGCCCAAATATAGTATTTTTCCCAAATTTGTTTGAAAAAGCCCACTGCCTATATAGACAGTATATCTCTTTCACCTTTCCCACTGTCCCTGCCTCACCAGTACTGGCCCTATACTATGTAAAATTACTGCAGACTGTTTCCCTCTGGATGGGATGACGGCGGTGATGTAACGGGCAACGCAGAGCCAGGAAACAATTTTGCGCAAGCCTGCTGTAACACTTAGCTGCGTAATAATTAGGACTACTACCCCCAGCAGAGACGCAGTACAATGACTGCAGACTGAGGACGCAATGCTCTGCACGCCCGATATACAAAAAAAAAAATTGTGCAACACTGCTCACAGCAGCCTCAACAGTACTGCACACGGTCAGATGTGGCCCTAAGAAGGACCGTTGGGGCTCTTCAAGCCTAAAATAACTCCTAACGCTCTCCCTATAGCAGAAGCAGCACTGTCCCTGATCTCTGTCAGAATGCATCTGTGGCGAGCCGCGGGCGGGGCAGATTTAAATACTTGGGTGACACCTGATCTCCCCAGCCACTCACTGCAGGGGGGTGGTATAGGGCTGGAACATCACAGGAGGAAGTTGTAATGCCTTTCCTGTCTTTCTATTAGCCAGAAAAGCACGCTAATGTCTCAGAGATGAAAGTGAAAGTAACCCGAACATCGCATGGTGCTCGTCTCGAGTAACGAGCATCTCGAACACCCTAATACTCGAAAGAGCATCAAGCTCGGACGAGTACGTTCGCTCATCTCTAGATATCACTCAATGTCCCAGTGCAGTTGGTAGATAACTCTGCACTGTTACCATATACTATTGCAGAGCAGTTGATAGATCGCTCTGCACTGTGGGGTAGATGCCAATAAAATTGCGTAAGGTTTGAATCAAGTTCGATATTTTTTAGGGTCGGGCTCAACACGTTTCCCTACAAAATGGAGTAGTTCATCAGGAACCACCCTAGCTTAGATAGAGAATGATATCTCCCATAATATTCAAGCCCCTTATAGATTAGGGCATAAATTGTTGATAGCGTGTCTGGTCTAATTATAGAGGTAGGTGTATGGTGTCCAGGCTATGGAGACTGGGTAAATTAGATGTCACGGCTAGATATAAATAAGCATGAGCAGTGAAAACCCAGTTTGTCTGGTGAGTAGATCTAACTCATCTACAATCATCGCCTCCAGACCTTCTGTTACACCTTTCTTTAGAGCAAAGAGAATGGTCTCTTTTTTTTTTTCTTTTTGCTGGCAGTCTAAGTCTAAATTAACTTTAGTTTTACCTCTAACCTTAGTTAAGCAAACCTCCCCTCTTTCTAATGTCGGTATCTCCCCTTTCAATGATAGGTGGTTGCATAGCTAGCACTAATCTACGTTGCCTCACAGACAAAAAATCTAAATAAAGATGGAACAAAATACATTTAAATCCTGCTGCCTTGACGGTAGGTAGCAGGTGTCTATGGGACTGTGCTCCTGACACTGCTAATATAGGATGAAAGACAGGTGCGGAGCAATCTATCAACTGCACTGCGATAGTACCGTGTTTCCCCAAAAATAAGACAGGGTCTTATATTAAGTTTTGCTCCAAAATATATTTTTTTACATGTATAGCTGCCTGGACCTTATTTAACCCATTAAGGACCAGGCGCAGTAAATATACGGCACGTGCTCCTGGACTTAGAGCACCGCCGATAGTAAAATTACGGCGGTGCTTTAAGCCTCCTGCCTCTGCAATCAATCAGAGGAAGGAATGGGTTATTAGCTGTTAGTAACAGCTGATAATCGGGTGGAGAAGGCAGGAGGGGTTTTTAACCCTTCCTACCTTTCCTTCCCCTAGTACACAGTGCTCAATGAACACTGTGTACTAGAAAGTAAAAGCAGAATTATAGCTTTCACTATGGGAGTCGGGGGGGGGGGGGGGGTCATGTGACCTCCGAGGTTCCCTGTTACAGCAGAGCTGGAGGGTCAAACTAGATCCCTGCCAGCTCTGCTATTGACTAATGTCACTGCTGGGGCTGTTTCCCCCTGTAACTGGGGCTCCTATGGATGCCCCAGCTACAGTGGGAAAGTGTCAAATAAAAAAAAAAAAGAATGTCCCCCGGAGGTCTTACATGACGTCATGGGGACATAGATAGTAAAAAACATGATTACATACACAAGGAAAACAATATTACAGAATTAAACAACAATATATACATAAGAAAGAAAATAACACAAAACCAACGCCAACAAAAACCATCACCGTATGCGCCCTGTAAACCAAAATCATACATACTATATACCAACTGTCCGAAATAAATAGAGGAACCCGTTCCCATGCTTTATTTTAGCATAAATATACTACATTTAAAAAAAATAACTATAAATGTTAAAATCTTTTTTTTTTAGCATTTTACCCCCAATAAAACTAAAAAACGGAAAAAAAAGTCAGTGAAAAAGATATTTTAAAAATCGCCCTATATGTCACGTAAAAAATGCATTAAAAAATAATTTTGGTTGCTAAAGGAAATAAAATAGGGCAGTAAAACCGCAACATGGGTAAAATCCCTAAAAAGTGTCTGCTCCTTAAGGTACAAAACAGCTTGGTCCTTAAGGGGTTAAAAATCTTGCCAGGGCTTATTTTCAGGGTAGGTCTTATTTTCAGGGAAACATGGTATGCGGTAACAGTGCAAAGTTATCTAACAACTGCACTGGGTTATCGAGTGATATCACAAACCCAACCCTAAAAAATATAAAAAAACTGATCCACTGTATTAGGATATCACATACATAGCCTTAGTAGAAAGCTACATCTCGTACTGTACATTCCTGATATGCAATTCCATCAGCATTTATCTCACAGTGCAGTTATCTACCAACTACACTGTGACATTATGTGATAACAGTGCAGAGTTATCTACCAACTGCACTAGGATATTGGGTGATGTCACTATCAATTAGCCACCATAGCAAGTCCGGTGTCTGAAGTGGTATGGTTGTGTGTTTTGTCTGAGTCCTAATTGTGAATGTATATTGGGTCTTAGTTCCCTTCCATACTCTAATAAGGGTTACAGACCCCTCTTTTTTTTTGTATTTATTTTTTTTGTGTGCCCTGCGTTTTTAACCATTTGAGAATAATAAAGAAATCATTTTAAAATTGTCTACACTGATCTTGTATATCTGGATTTTTCTAAAGCATTTGACACCGTGCCACATAATAGGTTTATATATACATACATATATATATATATACATATATATGTGTGTATATATATATATATAAAATGAGACAGCTTGGTCTGGGTGAAAACGTGTGTAGCTGGGTAAAGAACTAGCTCAAAGATAAAAAGCAGAGGGTGGTAATAAATGGTTCTCACTCTGATTGGGCCACCGTTGCTAGTGGGGTGCCATAGGGTTCAGTATTTTGCCCCATTCTGTTCAATATATTTATCAATGACCTGATAGAGGGACTGCACAGTAAAATATCGATATTTGCAGACGATACAAAATTATACAAAGTAATTAAGACAATGTAGGACAATGTACGTCTGCAAATGGACCTAGATAAGCTGGGGTCTTGGGTAGAAAAATGGCAAATGAAGTTCAATATTGATAAATATAAGATTATGCACCTGGGCAGGAGAAACTGATGTCACCAATATACACTAAATGGGGTACCGCTAGGGAAAAGTAATATGGAAAGGGACCTGGGGGTACTAGTGGACTGTAGATTTAACTGAAGCAATCTATGCCAGTCAGCTGCTGCAAAAGCAAACAAAAGTCTTGGGGGACTTGTTAGGCCTCACATGGAATACTGTTTACAATTCTGGACACCGATGTTCAGGAAAGATGTTGCAGTGTTTGAGGGGGTTCAAAGAAAGGCTCAAAGAAAGGCAACTAAATCAATAAACAGAATGGGAGGACTGGAATACCCAGAGAGGCTATCAAAATTGGATTTATTCACCCTGGAAAAAAGACAGCTAGTTGGCGACCAAATATCATTGTATAAATACATTAGGGGGCAATACAATACTGTAAGAGTAACAAGAGGGCATCCTCTACATCTAGAAGAAAGCAGGCTTCACCACCGACACAAAATGGGGTTCTTTACTCTAAGAGCAGTGAAACTTTGGAACTCTCTGCCTGAGGACATGGTGATGCCAAAATCAATAAAGGAGTTTAAGAGGGGACTAGATGTGTTTCTAGAGCACTATGATATTACAGGAGATAGATATTAAATAACCAGTGGGGTTATTGATCTGCGAATTAGAGTCAGGTAAGAAATATCAAACAATTGATCCAGGGATTATTCTGACTTCCACTATGGAGTTGGGAAGGATATTTTTCCCCCAAATGGGTTAATTGGCTTCTGCCTCACTTGGGTCTTTTTGACTTCCTTTGGATCAACAGGGGAGGGGGTGGAAACAGTCTGAACTAGATGGACATTGTCTCCCTTCAGCCTAACATACTATGTTACTATGTGTAATGCTTGCGTTTAGGCTCTGTGCTCATGGATGGTTGGGGTGGTAATTTCTTTTTGTTCCTGTAGCTTGGAGATGGAAGACTGGCTGCTGATCTGGGTCCTGGTGACGGTGGCAGTTCAACTTCTGCTGTCTGTTTCCCACTCCTGGCCCTGAAGACTGCAGAGGAGAGGCCTGAATTAGGTGTACTACTGCTCCTACACAAAACTGCCTCTCTATGCTCAGAGCCTACTGCAGGGAGGGAGATAGAGGAGTAAGCAGCTACAGCAGTGGAATAGGGAGCAGAACGAGACTGACTCATTGTCCTCTAGCCAAGGTAGGCTCTCCAAGGCAGCAGGTGGTAGGAGTTTATGTGAGTTTTCACTTTGCGGTTGTTTAACTTATTGTCGTATTTGAAATGCTTACAGCAGAACTTACAGATGGCTACTCTTCTATCATCAGCTGCGGTTTCAAATAATGCCCAGTCTGCAGATGTCCTGTGAGAAGACCTAGCTGTGGGCCTGATGTTGCTGCTGTTGTAACTGCTAGTAGCTGATGGTAACAGTACAGCCCTTATGTTTTCCTACGACAATCTACTCCCTGTCTTAGCAGGCTGCTACCCAGTAATGTCCACCTCTTACTCTCCCATTGCTAGCTGCAATCATGAGTTTCCCTGCCTGTCCATGTTAGATCACGTACTTTATTCTCTTCCACCTTGTTTTCCTCTTTATCTTCCTTCTCCTCTTGAGTGGAGTCTATGGTACAGTGAACACCGGAAGGTAGCACCTCTATTTCCGTATCCTTTTGAGTGCACATTGCCTACGGTGAGCTTACAGCGTGCACTGACACACCACAATCTCCCTCTTTGGAGAAAAACATGGTTGGGCATCAGTGCAGTCAATTTCTTGGTCTTCTCTCTCAGGTTGTTTGGACCGTCCTGTTGACATCTATGACACTGAATGATCAAAGCCAAGTAAAGAAAGAAAGAGGATGACTCCTGCGCTCAGGGTGACCCATGTAGTACCCAGTGTGACTGCCTATATGGACACGTGTAGGGGTGTGGACTAGTGTAGTCCGTAGGATGTAATAGATAGTGACAGAGCCCTCTGTGACAAAATAAACATATATTTATTAAAACAGAGCTCCAGATGTCAGTGCAACGCGTTTCGAAGCTTAGACATTCCTTTCTCAAGCACAAGATAACTGACGTAGATGAAACAGTATGATAAAAATAGATATAGGATACAGTGTATGTTGAAAGTAGATAAATTGATGAACAGTAAGTTCCGAGAATTAGCCCCGCCCCCCGTCCCACCTCTCCCCATTGCAAATACTGCAGAGGGGCGGAGAGGAGGCAGAGAGGGGGGCGGGAGCTCAGTTCCTGCTCCTGGCTCTTCCATACTCCCCCCCCCCTGCATATGAGGACAACGTATATCGGCTCGGCGTGAAAACCGAGCCGATATACGTTTGTGTAACTTCACCCTTAAGGTCAATGACTAGTGAAGTATTGCAGACTAGTGTTGCATATAATTTTCCTTGTGATAAATGTAGAAACGCAATTGAAATCTCAAGCATTGTGTGCAATGCTTTTGTAGCTGGTCTTTTATTGCCCCAGCACTACCAATTTTATTCTTGCTGCTTATGAAAAACACGAAAGACATTTTCTATGTTAAATTGTTGGTGCCTTTATTACATATTATTTTGTATTAAGCTAAGATTATGTGAGTAATTTGGCTTGATGTTCAGATGTAAATGAATAGTGGCATGATAATCAGTTCTGATATCTTCTGTATGGAAAACACATTATTCAATGATAATATGTGTGTTTTCAATGACAAATATAATAACCAAAACTGACACACAAGTTATAGTTGTTACAAATGGTTCTACATTACCCTGGCTTTACAACTGAGAGTCACCACACATCTCTTTCATTCTTCATTGTAGATTATATCATTAAAATACACCCAATGCTCAAATATGCTGAATGACAAGGAATAGAGAAAACCTAATGTATAAGGGCTCGTTCACACCTGTTCTGCAGACTGTGCTATTTGTTTGGTTAAAAACAGAAGCCATAATGGAATGGAATCAAAAAGAAAGAATTCAGTTTTGATAAGCCATTGAAATCAATGGGAATAAAATGGAAACATATTTCCATGCAATTCTGCTTTTCTGTTCCAAAAACAGAACTGCCAGATGGAATTCAAATGGAAATACCTAACAGAGATGTGAATGAGCCCAAACAGTGTTTATTGTATAAATAGAAAGCTAAACATACTGTAAGTTAAATTTGACAAGAACAGATTGACTACTGTACAACGTGACTGATAGACACTCATCCATTGTGTTTAACTATAAAAATGTAAAGAATTCTAGAAAACCTTTGTTGGTCTAAAGAAGGGTAAAGGCCCTTTTAAGGTATTTTTAGTTTATCCTCAAAGAAAAAGGAATCCTTCCTGTCGTGATCAATAAAACAGATAAGACCAAATGAATGTTTGAAGTGAAACTCCAGGAAGTTCAACATAATTTCTTTTTGTTAGCTATTAAAAGGTATTGTAACAATGTGCTGAAACCACTCACCTGTCCCTGTGTCTGCGAACAGGTGCCACTGGCCTCGACTGCCTGCACACCATGTCTGTGCACTGCTGCCTCCTTGCTCTTGCGCAATAAGGTGTGTGAACACTACTGTACCTCTTCTTAAAGGGCCAGGGCACGCATCCCTATCAGTTCCCCAGCCAATGACGAGCAACGTCCTGCTATATTAGGCATCCTTCCCCCATGGAGGATGTCTAAGCAATTGGTCCCATCAGCCATTGTGCTAAAGCCCCTGTTTGTGTGTATTCCAGTTTTGACTACTACTCTGATTTCTGACTATTCTGACTTCTGTGGTCCCTCACTTTGGCTCTGCATTCTGAACTTTGATTTTAACCGCACTGACCTTCAGCTTGGACATCATTATTGCACCTGTGCTGCCAGCCCGGACTAAAACCTATTCTCTGGATATGCATCTGTTCATACTAGCAGATTTTGGCCCTAGGCCCTGTGCTGCATCAGCAGACACAATACTGGGAATATCTGAATGAGTAAAGATTTAGGGACCCTGCACAAAGACCATATTCTGCTTAGAGTGGTGAAGGCTGAAAACCGGGGTTCCCCAAGTGCTCTTTTGCCCCATATCCCAAAGTCAAGCCAGTGTCTGGCAAGGTAGATGGACAACTGCCTACGGACAGGTATCATCTGCAAAATTTGTTTAGTTTAGTTTAACTTAGAGCCATAACATTTTTTTCAACTGGATAAAGCTACCTTATAGGGGACAACTGTTGGATAGCTGTCTCATGAGCTACTGCCCCACTATAGCTCCTGTGCTTTACAAAGGAGCAATAGTCATTTAATTGAATGGAGGTGGAGTGGCCAGGCATCTTTCTGGAGGTAGGCATTCATTTACAGTAAACAGGAATTGCTTAAATATTCAACGACACCTGTTTACACGGCCTATTTTCTTGCTCAGTGCTCTGTTGGCAGCCGCATGTACACAAGACGATTATCAGCTGAATACGTTGTTTTCAGTGAGAATTCTGGTGATAATTGACCCATGTCAATGTAACTTTTTTTCAGGCAATGTTTTGCAAAATGGACCTAGATTGGGTCAATAAACATACTATTTTATTTTTATACAATTGGCCTCCACATGTTTGTTTTCTAAGGGTATTGGCTGTATCTTCAGGGCTCTGATAACATGACTGCTCTCCTTTTTTCAGCACATACTAGCATTGTGTAATGATACATGTGCATGTTGGTGCTGTCGGTGCCAACTGGCCTCCTCTGAGTTCACTGTGTGGGCAAAATTAGTTGTTCAGACGTTTTGTGCAAAAAAAGTTAACAGATTGACACAATACCTGCATCAAGCTAGTACGCTTCTGATTTATTCAAAGGAGTAGAACAGCTTTTTATGGACAGGCGGGGATTTTAAAGCCCCGGCTGCTGAATAGTATAGAGGAGCAGTTCAGGAGAACTGCCGGCGGCCGCAGCTGAACTCCGGCTGCAGCGGAAAGGTGAGTATATATATTTTTTTTATTTTTACACATTTCAGGATGAATTGCATGGAAGGGCTTATATATTTAACCCCTTCCCGACAATTCATCCCGCGATCGCCCGCAGCGCATTGCTTTCAATGGAGCCTGCTGTATTGCCGGCTGTATTGAATTCAATGGTCAGTGCTCGTTTAATCGAGACAAGCACCGCGTGGTGCTCGTCTCGAGTAACGAGCATCTCGAGCACCCTAATACTCGAACGAGCATCAAGCTCGGACGAGTATGCTCACTCATCTCTATTAGTAAAGTATCAAAAGTAAAATAGCGTTCAGAGGTATAGCCTTGCTGCGGAATAAGTAGGCGCTACACAAATAAAGATTATTATTATTATTATTATTATTATCAGTAAATGAGGAACTTCTCCTATCAGAATACAGAACTGCTCCATGAGGAAGACCTGTAAGAGTTATATACAAAAGTCTAAACATTAACATGAGCAAGGTTAACCATTTAGCTGCTAGCAATTTACCAAGAAGGTATATTATATTTATATATATATAATACATATATTATTACTATAACAATTCTTCCTTTTTGTTTCTTAGATATGCTAAGAGTAGAAGCCAGTGAGGTACATACAAATGCCCTAGTGACAAGAGATGGTCTTCCTACATGACTTCACCGGATTCCGTGACTGACGCAACCCCTAGTGTCAGTCTGGGGATCCAGTGAAGAAAAAGTATCGTAGTAAGGCACTGCAGGAATAGAGGGTTGAGAATAGTAACTAAAATTATAGCAAAAGATGAAATCCAGTGGCTCCATCTGTCGAAAGTACCATTCCACCAGTCACCAAAGGGGTTGGAGATGCCAGAATTTTCTGCCAATTCTTCAAAAAGGCTGGTCAGTCCTTGCAAAGCCTTGGTGATGGAACCATCTGGAGCAGTGTTATTAGGAATAAACATACAACAAGAATCACCAATCACTTTATAGACCCCTTCTTTTTTTTGCTAGTAACACGTCCAGGGCCAGTCTATTTTGGAAAGCCATCGTGGAGGTGGGCCCTGGTTGCTCAGCAAGATCCTTAATGGCATCTTTAATTAACAAACCTTTGCTGGTTACAGTAAATATAATTTGTACAATCTACATTTTTGTTTATTGTAATAAGAGGTATGAGAGATTCCCACGCAGCTGCAACTTGATTCCTGGCTTTAAACTCATTAGGAACACCCCTAGGGATCACAATGGAATCAATGTATACATGAGTCCCCAGGTGAGACGTTTCTTTTGTGTCTATGTAGGTCATAGTTAGTCACCTGTGATATGCCCTTCCAGTCGGCTTCAAATAATTGGAAGGGTAGAAGGATTTTGGCTAGAGATGAGCGAGCATACTCGTCCGAGCTTGATGCTCGCTCGAGTATTAGGGTGTTCGAGATGCTCGTTACTCAAGACGAGCACCACACGTTACTCGAGTCAATTCCATTTCATTGCCTGCATGTTTAGCGCGATTTTCTGGCCAATAGACATGCAGGGAAGGCATTACAACTTCCTCCTGTGACGTGCCAGCCCTATCCCACCCCTCTGCAGTGAGTGGCAGGTGAAATCAAGTGACCGCCGAGTATTTAAAGTTATCTCGCCCGCGGCGCGCCTCAGATACACGCTGGCAGAGATTAGGGAGGGTGCAGCTGGTGCTATAGTGAGAGTGTTGGCGTCCTCAAGAACCCCTACGGTCCTTATTAGGGCCACATCTGACCGTCTGCATTACTGTTGTGGCTGCTGGGAGCAGTTTTGCACCAAAAGATTTTTTTTTTGTCATCTCGGGCTGTGCAGGCTATTACAGCTATAGCGTTCTCAGTCTGCAGTCAATTATACAGAGTATAGGGGCAGTACTGGTGAGGCAGGGACAGCGGTAGTATAGAATCCTGTCTACAAGAACCCCCAAAAAAGCTCCTTCGTAGGGCTACCTGTGACCGTGTGCATTTTACTATCTGGCTGCTGGGGGTTGTAGTGAATCACTACTGCACGGCTAGGCCTGTTTGCAGTCTTCTTTATTCTTTGTTTCTGCCTGGAGTTAGCGTTACATAACCGCTGTCAGTGTGAAAGTGTACGCCAATAATTCCATAATTATTTACACCGCTCAGTGTCTGCTCTTTTCGTAATACACAATGCTGAGGGGTAGGGCTATGGGACGTGGACGTGGGCGAGGACGCGGAGGTCCAAGTGAGGATGTGGGCACAGGCCGAGTTCCTGGTCCAGGTGAATCGCAGCTGGCTGCTGTGGGATTAGGAGTGAGGCAAGTTTCTGGGGTCCCCAGCTTCATATCACATTTTTTTGGTTCCACATGGTAGACCTTTATTACAAACAGAGCAGCGTGAACAGGTCCTGTCGTGAATGGCAGAAAATGCATCCAGCAATGTATCGACCACCCAGTCTTCTACGCCGTCCACTGCTGCAACTCTGAATCCTCTCGCTGCTGCTCCTCCTTCCTCCCAGCCTCCTCACTCCCTGAAAATGACACATTCTGATGAGCAGACAGACTCCCAGGAACTGTTCTCGGGCCCCTGCCTTGATTGGGAAAAAATGGTTCTTCTCTTACCTGAGGAGTTTGTCTTGACTGATGCCCAACCTTTGGAAAGTTCCCGGGGTCCGGGTGATGAGGCTGGGGACTTCCGACAACTGTCTCAAGAGCTTTCAGTGGGTGAGGAGGATGATGATGATGAGACACAGTTGTCTATCTGTGAGGTAGTAGAAAGGGCAGTAAGTCCGTGGGAGGAGCGCACAGAGGATTCGGAGGAAGAGCCGCTGGACGGTGAGGTGACTGACCCCACCTGGTTCGCTAAGCCAACTGAGGAGATGTCTTCAGAGGGGGAGGCAAGTGCAGCAGCAGGACAGGTTGGAAGAGGCAGTGGGGTGGCCAGGGGTAGAGGCAGGGCCAGAGCGAAGACTCCCCCAACTGTTTCCCAAAGCACCCCCTTGCGCCATGCCACCCTGCAGAGGCCTAGGTCTTCAAAGGTGTGGATGTTTTTCAGTGAGAGTGCGGATGACCGACGAACAGTGGTGTGCAACCTGTGTCGCGCCAAGATCAGCCGGGGAGCCACCAGTACCAGCCTCACCACCACCAGCATGCGCAGGCATATGATGGCCAAGCACCCCACAAGGTGGGACGAAGGCCGTTCACCACCTCCGGGTCACACCACTGCCTCTCCCCCTGTGCCCCAACCTGCCACTCAGATCCAACCCCCCTCTCAGGGCACAGGCACGAGCGCCTTTTGGCCTGCATCCACACCCTTACCTCCGCTGTCCTCGGCCCCATCCAGCAATGTCTCACAGCGCAGCATCCAGCTGTCGCTAGCGCAAGCATTAGAGCGCAAGCGCAAATTCGTCGCCACGCACCCACACACTCAAGCTTGAAACGTGCACATTGCCAAATTGTCAGCCTGGAGATGCTGCTGTACAGGCTTGTGGAAACGGACGCTTTCAAAAACACGTTGGCAGCACGCGGTCCCACGCTACTCGGTCCCCAGTCGCCACTATTCTTCCTGGTGTGCCATCCCAGCCCTACACCAGCACGTCTCCCGCAACATCAATCGTGCCCTCACCAACGCGGTTACTGGGAAGGTCCACTTAACAACGGACACGTGGACAAGTACTGGCGGCCAGGGCCACTATATCTCCCTGACGGCACATTGGGTGAATTTGGTGGAGGCTGGGACCGAGTCAGAGCCTGGGACTGCACACGTCCTACCCACACCCAGAATTGCAGGTCCTTCCTTGTTCTGGTATCTGCCGCGGTCTATGCCACCTCCTATAAACTCTCCCCCTCCTACGCAACCTCTACCTCTCAATTAAGAAATGTGAGCAGCACATTGCCAGCAGTCGGTGTGGCGCGGCAGCACAGCGGTGGGCAAGCGTCAGCAGGCAGTGCTGAAACTACTCAGCCTAGGTGACAAGAGGCACAAGGCCCCCGAGCTGTTGCAGGGTCTGACAGAGAAGACAGACCTCTGGCTTTCGCCGCTGAGCCTCCAACTGGGCATGGTCGTGTGTGACAACGGCCGTAACCTGGTGGCGGCTCTGCAGCCTCACACACGTGCCATCCCTGGCCCACGTCTTCAATGTGTTGGTTCAGCGGTTTCTGAAAAACTACCTGCAATTATCTGACCTGCTCGGCAAGGTGCGCCATGCCATGTCTGCGCAAATTTTCGCAAGTCCACCACAGACGCTGCCACCCTGAGGACCCTGCAACATCGGTTTAATTTACCAGAGCACTGACTGCTGTGCGACGTGCTCACACAGTGGAATTCTACGCTGCATATGTTGGCCAGGCTGTATGAGCAGCGTAGAGCAATAGTGGAATACCAACTCCAACATGGGCGGCGTAGTGGGAGTCAGCCTCCTCAATTCTTTACCGAGGAGTGGGCCTGGATGTCAGATATCTGCCAGGTCCTTGGAAACTTTGAGGAGTCTACCCAGATGTGAGCGGCGATTCTGCAATCATTAGCGTCACCATTCCTCAGTTATGCCTGCTGAGAAGTTCGCTGCAAAGCATAAAGGCAGATGCTTTGCGGTCGGAACAGGAGACGGGGGAAGAGAGCATGTCGCTTGATAGTCAGAGCACCCTCATGTCTATATCTCAGCGCGTTTTGGAGGAGGAGGAGGAGGGGGAGGAGGAGTGGGAACAGACAGCTGGGCCCAGTGCAGAGAGTACCCATGCTGCTTGCCTCTCATCTGGTCTGCCTATACTGCTGCTACAAAAATGTTACTGGGGTCTGCCTATGCTTCTGCTACATAAATGTTTCAGGGGTCTGCTTATTCTGGTGCTACAGAAATATTACTGGGGTCTGCCTATACTTCTACTACAGAAATGGTGCTGGGGTCTGCATATACTGCTGCCACTTAAATGTTACAGGGGTCTGCCTATACTCCTGCTACTGAAATGTTACAGGGGTCTGCCTCTACTGTTACTACAGAAATGTTACTGGGGTCTGTCTATACTGTTACTACTGAAATGTTACAAATACTGGGCACTGTCTATACTGCTGCTACTGAAATGTTTCAGGGGTCTGGCAATACTGCTGCTACATAAATGTTACTAGAGGGTCTGCGTATACTTCTGCTACTAAAATGTTACTGGGGTCTGCCTATACTTCTGCTAATGAAATGTTACTGGTGTCTGTCTGTACTATTACTAAAGAAATGTTACTGGGGTCTCCCTAGACTTCTGCAACATAACTGTTACTGGGGTCAGCTTATACCTTTGCTACAGGAATATTACAGGGGTCTGTGTATACTATGGGTGCACTAAGTCTTCCCATCGCGGTGTTCTACCTATCTGGCCCCCCCAAAAAACCCAGACTGACTAGGGCATGGATTGTGGGCCAAGGCCAACATGTATTTTCTCTCACGTTATCACATCTATATGGGGCACTGCAATGGGATTTCTTTCTGTACCGTCTGTGGGTTCCTGCTAGCCACCCATGCTGCGGGTGCACACAGACTTGCCATAGCGGAGTTGTACCTGCCTGGCACTTTAAAAAAAAAACAGACTGACTAGGGCATGGATTGTGGGCCGAGGCCAACATGTATTTTCTCTCACGTTTCCACAGCTATCCGGGGCACTGCAATGGGATTTCTTTCTGTACCGTCTGTGGGTTCCTGCTAGCCACCTATGTTGTGGGTGCACACAGACTTGCCATAGCGGAGTTGTACCTGCCTGGCACTTAAAAGAAAAGCCTGACTGACTAGGGCATGGAGTGTGGGCCGAAGCCAACATGTATTTTCTCTCACGTAACCTCAGCTATCCGGGGCACTGCAATGGGATTTCTTTATGTACTGTCTGTGGGTTCCTGCTAGCCATCCATGCTTTGGGTGCACGCAGACTTGCCATAGTCGAGTTGTACCTGCCTGGCACTTTAAAAAAAAAACAAGACTGACTAGGGCATGGAGTGTGGGCCTAAGCCAACATGTATTTTCTCTCATGTAACCTCAGCTATCCGGGACACTGCAATGGGATTTCTTTATGTACTGTCTGTGGGTTCCTGCTAGCCATCCATGCTGCGGGTGCACACAGACTTCCCATAGCGGAGTTGTACCTGCCTGGCACTTTAAAAAAAAAAACCAGACTGACTAGGGCATGGAGTGTGGGCCGAAACCAGCATGTATTTTCTCTCACGTAACCTCAGCTATCTGGGGCACTTTAATGGGATTTCTTTCTGTACCGTCTGTGGGTTCCTGCTAGCCACTCATGCTGTGGGTGCACACAGACTTGCCATAGCGGAGTTGTACCTGCCTGGCACTTTTTAAAAAAAACAGACTGACTAGGGCATGGAGTATGGGCCGAAGCCAACATGTATTTTCACTCACATAGCCTCAGCTATCCGGGGCACTGCAATGGGATTTCTTTATGTACCGTCGGTGGGTTCCTGGGAGCCACCCATGCTGTGGGTGCACACAGACTTCCTATTGAGGTGTTTTACCTGTCTGTCCCCAAAACACTGACAGACTTTGGGTAGGGTGCAGAGTGCAGATGGTTTACCCCTTGCATTGTCGATGATGTATCCGACACCCAAACAGAATGAGTAGTGTGTGGACACATGGATTCCCCATTGCTATGTCACTCACAGCACCTTGGGCCCCACAAGGTGTTTGCTGGGACAGAGGCTGACCCAGGGCCCGCTCACATACTTCCCACACCGAGTATTGCTGCATCGTGGAGATGTGTAGAAGTGGTGGGCTGGCAGCTGATTCCCCTTCATGCCCACTTTTGCAGCTCCTGACGGAGGTGGCACAGGATTGGAATGAAGATCAAACGTTAATCTATTATCAATTCTCAACAGCATTGTGGGCTATCACCCACACTTTCAAAGAGGGTCGCTGCCTGGCCCTGCCAACCCTCTGCAGTGTGTGCCTCTGGTTCCTCCTCATGGCAGACACACTTATAAATAGACATGAGGGTGGTGTGGCTATGAAGCCAGCGTGTGGCATGAGGGCAGCTGAAGGCTGCGCAGGACACTTTTGTGTGCGCTGAGGACGCAGGGTCGTGCGGGGGGGTTGGCAGCATGTAACCCAGGAGAAGAGGCAGCGGTGGGTCCCGCAGGCAGTGATTGTGCTTGGTTGGAGGTAGTGTGGTGCTTAGCTAAGGTGTGCCTTGCTAATGAGGGTTTGTCCGAAGTAAAAATTGTTGGGGCGGGGGCACTCTTGCCGCTACTTTGGCTTAACAGTGAGACCTGGGAACCTGAGATGCAGCCCTGCATGTTGCCCCTCACCTGCCCTATCCGTTTCTGTGTTGTTTCCATCACTTTCTTAGGTTTTCCAGATTTTCACAAATGAAAACCTTAGCGGAGCATCGGTCATATACAAAAATGCTCGAGTCGTCCATTGACTTCAATGGGGTTCGTTACTCGAAACGAACTCTTGAGCACCGCGAAAAAGTTTGACTCAAGCAACGAGCACCCGAGCATTTTGGTGGTCGCTCATCTCTAATTTTGGCTAGAGCGCATTGACCTTTCAATGATAGGGGAAGCAGAGGGCATACTGTACCATCTTTACATAATCCCAATGTGTCAGCCTTAGCAGTGTTTTGATCAATCCAGGAAGGGATGTTAGTGATGTCTAACACTAGAGTTGAAGGGCAAAACTGAGCACCCAGATTTTTTACATTAATTTTACCAGAAGTGGAGAGTAAACAGCTATAATTGCCAGGATATAAGATAAGATGCTGCTAGATTTTTAGTTCTAGGGGGAGGTTACAGGTCATGCAACAGTCTACAGAGTGAGGAGTTTTGTACAATCCCCTGGAATAGGAAGTGAAGACAGTCTAAGGCCTCTGGTTGAGTTATTTTATCGATGGGAAGTGGTCCTGTACCTAAGTAAGGTCTTGCTGAAGCATAGGCAAAGCAGTCAGTTTTGTTGTAAGATGCTGCTATGTACTTAACCCATTGAAGACAGTAATTAAGGTTAGTGTACCCTGTCTCTAGGCTGACAATGTCCTCATACATCTATTTAGGAACATATTGGATGTCAAGGGAACCAAGAGCATGAAGAAGATCGGTAGACTCTAGAGAGCTATTAGGATATGTCTTAGAGTCAACGAATTAATCTGACTCAAGTTTTCAGCTGGTCATCCAATGACATGTCTACCAAGGATTTATAAAACCAGGTCCCCAGGGGATAGATTCTGGATGGTTAACAGGAGGGGTCTACAGGCTTTAGCAGCCCAATCAGAAGAAATGGCCCTATGTTAGAGTAATTCATTCAAGGAGGCTTCTACCATTCTTATCTTTTCAAGACAGAGCCTCAAGAGGTTGATATCCCCAACTGGTATTCTAGCCTACATCGGACCAGGAATTACAATTATCATTTCTCTGTCTGGTGACACAGAGGTAGTAATAGAGAGCCATGAGTGGGTATGATTGTGGCTCAATGGGGCATTTAAAAATATCACAGAAATCAAATTAAACTGCGAATACCTCAGCAGACATATGTACATATGACATGGTTGTCGTGCCTTTGGCAGTTGGGGAGCTACTGGTGTCCTGATTTCATAGAGCAGCCCCAATAATCATAGGCATAAGTCACAAAAGGATATACGGACTCATGTTTGATCATGAGCCGGCTCTGGAGTTGTCAGCAGCTCCTTGCAGTGCAATGCATGAATCCAGGTGTCTTTCCCTTGGAGTTTCATGGACACCTCAGTGGTCCGCAGGACTTGGAAAGGACCATTTAATCTGGTTTCAAGGCTCTTCTGGTGTGTCTCTTTACAACCACCCAATCACCAGGACAAAGGGAGTTGCTGCCTTGAATATAATCTAGATCAGGAAGACAAGAGTAGACCTTTGCATGCAATTTAGTTAGTTGACAAGTAAGGCCCCCTGTCCACGGGCGTTGCGGTATCCCATGGCGGATCTCCGCCACCGCCCGGGAGCAGGAGTCGCAGACGAATCTCCAACGGTCAGCTTATCTGACAGATTGCGAGCAGAGAATCGAAATAATTCTCTGCTTGTGGACAGGGAGCCGGCGCTTTCTATAGCAAAGCCATGGAAAGCTTTGGGCAGCGTGATTCGCCAGCGATTTCATGCCCGTGAACAGGGGGCCTAAGATTACACATGTAAGAGGTCATAAAGTCATATTGCATTTGCAGTTGTTGTGGGAAATACAGTCCTAACCAAGGGGCACACCCAAGCAGAATTTCATAAGGGCTGAGACCTGTTTGTCTGCTTGGCATGTTTCAGACTGAAAACAGTGCTAATACGAAGCACTCAGGCCATGGTTTGATGAGTTCAGTCATGACTTGCAAAATTTTATTTTTAAGGGTACCATTTAGTCTCTCTACTTTCTGATTGCTTTGAGGATGGTAGGGTGTGTGGAAAACTTGCTTAATACCAGACATTCCTGCCATCTCACTCATAAAAATTGGCTGTAAAGTGAGTACCCTGATCACTCTCATTGTCTCTGGCACCCCAAATCTGCAGACTACTTCAGAGAGGAGTTTCTTTGCTGTATTACAGGCAGTGCTTTTGGAAATGGGGTAGGCCTCAGCCCACCAGGAAAAAATGTCATTACAGACTAAAATGTGCTTGTAGGGACCACTTTTAGGGAATTGGATGCAGTCTATTTGTAAATGCTGAAAAGGAAAAAGTTGTCTGGGAGTATATTTCATTGGTGGTTTCTCAGTCCTTTCAGAGTTATTGAGAGCACAAATCATGCAAGCCCATGTGTAGGAGCCTGCAAGGGTAGAAAACCCAGGCACATACCAGTGTCTGGCAACAAGGTCTGTCATGGCAGTTTTGAACATGTGGGCTGTGGGCACAGGCAACAAGCACAAGGTACAGAGACCTAGGTAGGCATATTTTGTCTTTTATCACCCAGAGACCACAATCGTTTTGGGTAGCTCCTTTGGTTTGCCAGGGCTGTAATTTAGACTATATAGCCTGCATTTGAAGGGTCTTGAGGATTGACCAGTCGAAAAAAAGACTCTTATCTTCCATCTCATCCGGTGAAGTGAAAACAAGTAGACCAACCGTGGTGTGTTTTTGAGGAAGGCCCATTGTGGCTTGCTTAGTGGCATGATCTACAAAAGCATTTTCTTTTGCTTCCATAGTGACCTGGCTTGTATGGGCTTACACTTTGATGATAGCAACGAGGAAGAAGAAGAGCGGACATGAGTTCATTCACGAGCTCATGGTGCTTGATGGGCTTTCCCATGTCTGTGAGGAAGGATTTTGCTTTCCAGAAGGGGCCATAATCATTGGCAAAAGCAAAGGTGTATCTAGAGTCCATGTAGATGTTGGCAGTCTTGTCTTTGGCCAAATGACAGGTGGCAGACAGAGCTGTAAGCTCGACTTCTTGTGCAGACAGATGACATGGAAGTGCATTAGCTTGCAATACTTCATGTGGTGAAGTAACTGAAAATCCTGTGAAGAACCTGCCAACTAAAGCATAGCGGGATCCATGAACAGAACAAGGTCAGGGTTGTCCAGAGGCTGGTCTGTCACCTTCTGGAAGCCAGAAGTTTCCTGGGCCATTAGCTGAACACAGTTGCGGGTTGCCATGTCGTCTTCTTCAGAAGCATCCATAGGCTCTGTATGTGACAAGAGCGTAGCAGGGTTGAGAACTTGGCAATGGGTAAGTGTCCTGTTGTTAGGCAGTAAGAGTGCACATTGTAGATACAGATGTCTTGCAGTAGAAAGAAACTTGGGTTTTTACTTGAGTTAAAATTGCTGTGATGTCACGAGGAGCTGCAGCGGATGATCCAGGATGAGGTCTGAAGATTTATCCAGTAGTAGACTGACTGAGGTCACTGCTCTCATGCAAGATGGGGCACCTCTGGCCACTGGGTCGAGGTGAGCAGAATAGTAAGCGATTGGATGTTGATGTACTCCATGCCATTGGGTAAGCATGGTGGGCGCGTGGCCTGCATTTTCATTGCAGTAGAAGTGGAAAGGCTTATCATAATTGGGCAATCCCAGTGCCGGGGCTGCTAGAATGATGTCCTTCAGCCGGTAGAAAGAGGCCACAGCCTCATCAGTCAAGAGAAAAGGCATTGACTTCAGACAATCATACAAAGGTTGCATGAGCTGAGAGGCATTCTGGATCCAAGGACAACAGTAGGATACCAAACCTAGGAAAGTACACAGTGTAGAGACTGAGGTAGCTAGCTTCAAGTCTTCCACTGCCTTCTTCTGGTCATGAGTAAGGTGTCTAGTGCCAGAAGAAATGCAGTGTCCTAGGAAGGTCACAGTCATACAGCAGAATTGCAGTATTTTCTTGGAGGCCTTGCAGCCATTTCCAGCCAGGAATATCAGAAGAACAATGTAGGGCTGGATACAAAGCTCTTTAATTTGAGCACACAGGAGTAGGTCATCCACATATTGCATAGATAACAGAGGGATTGTCATAGGGCCATGATTCCAGAACTTGAGCCATAAGTTGAGAGTACAAGGTTGGAGAGTTCTGGGCTCCCTGTGGAAGGAATACCCAGCTGTATTGTTTGCCTTGGTGCCGTACCGCAAAAAGGTACCAGCTTTCTTTGTGCAAGGAAATTGAAAAGAAAGCGTTGCCAAGTCGATGACTGTAAAGTAGACTGAAGAGGTGGCACCTGTGCCAGTAGTGTGTGAGGGTTAGGCACAATAGGTGTGCTCCGGCCTGTTGCTTCAGTGGAGTGTTACATAGAGAAGTAATTTTTGAGAAATGCTTGATGCTGTATGGTGATGACACCAGTTTGAGCTGTGGACAGGGGGTACTGAGGCTTTCTTGGAAGGCTAGCACCAGGTTTCAATTGCACTTGAACTTGTTGATCAGGTAGTCGGCTAATATCTGCTGGTCCCTGCGCCCACAGTTTCTCAGGGGCCTAGGACAAAGCTTCAAACATCTCCTGTTTGATAAGAGTTGCTGCTACAATCACAAGGGGGTGAGTCTCTACCTGGTAGACAGCAAGGAGACAGATACTTTCCTCACTTATCCAACCAGTGAGTCGGATATTACTATATGGCTGGAAGTAGAGGTTGGCTTATATCTTCTGTAGAAGGTCAGCTCCAAGAAGGTTCACTGGACAAGTGTTACTCACAAGGAATTGAGTGAGCAGGTAGTGATCTGGTGTGAAGCTGACTTGTTGATCTTTGGTAAGGGGCGTGTCATGGGGAGTGCTGTCCACACCCACGCAGGAGATAGATTTAGTACTTAGGTCACTAGGAATCACATATCTGCTGTGAATAATGCTTTTGCCTGAACCAGTGTCAATTAGGAAGGATAAACAGCCCTGTCCCCCAACCTGGAGATGGACAAAGGGGGTAGGTGGTATCGAAGACTGTGTGAGGTAGACGGAGATAGTTTCTTGGTTAATGCATGACATGTGTGACCCTGGTGTGCCAATTTCCTAGTGCTCCTCAGAGGAAATTGAGTTTCGGTGCTGATCTACAGTTTCACTTAACATGTCTAGGTTTACTGCAGTTGTAGCAGGTAATCGTTTCTTCGCTCCTGGATTCTTCAGGTGTTGATTGATGTGAACATGAGCAGTGAGAGGCATTCCACATGTCTGGCCACCTGGAGGACTATTTCCGGAGATAGTGTATGCTACTCTAGACTGGGCAGATCAACATTCTTCCAGAAACGTTTCTTTAGTCCACCAAAGAAAGCCTGGGTTAGCAGCTGGACATGTGTGGGAATGTGAGCTTGGAAGCCAGTGTCTGTCCACTGCTGTTTGACACAAACATAGAATTTTTTCCACAGATTCTGTAATATCTTGCTTCATGTCATAGAGAGAGACAGATTGCATAGTAAGTCACGCCTGTTCCCAGACCATTAATTTAGTGACGTAAGCTACTCCAGACTCCAGAGTACATTTTTCAGCTGGGGCATTACCCATTACTGCATGTATCAACAGATAAAAGATGTTCCCTGCTTCGGAATGGACTAGGTCCTCCTTGAAAAGTAGGTTGCGACTAATAGAATGGTATTTAACAAGGATAAATGCAAAGTACTACATCTGGGCAAGAAAAAAATGAAAAAAAGCACATACAGAATGGGAGGAATTGAGCTAAGCAGCAGCATATGTGAAATAGGAATACTAATAGATCAAAGACTGAACATTGGTCAACAGTGTGATGCAGCAGCAAAAAAGGCAAACGCAGTTCTGGGATGTATTAAGAAAAGCATAGAGTTTAGATCACGTGAGGCAATTATCCCCCTCTACTCTTCTTTAGTCAGACTTCATCTGGAATATTGTGTAGAGTTCTGGGCACCCTAATTTTAAAAAGACAGACAAACTGGAGCAAGTTCAGAGAAAAGTTACCAAGATGGTGAGTAGTCTGCAAACCATGTCCTATGAGCAATGTATAAAGGATCCGGGAATGTTTAACTTGCAAAAAAGAAGGCTGAGAAGAAACTTAATAGCTGTCTACAAATATCTGAAGGGCTGGCACAGTGCAGAGGAATCAGCCCTATTCTCATTTGCACAAGGAAAGACTAGAAGCAATGGGATGAAACTGAAAGGGAGGAGACACAAATTAGATATCAGAAAAAACTTTTTGACAGTGAGAGTGATTGCTACAGGTTGCTACAGGAGGTGGTGAGTTCCCCTTCAATGGAAGTCTTCAAACAGACGCTGGACAGACATCTGCAACTGCCATCTGCCTCATAAGGGTTTTGGCTTTCTTTGGATCAGCATAGTAGGTTTATAGGTTGGATTCGATGGACCTGTGTCTTTTCCCAACCTTATCAACTAAGTAAGATTGACATCAATTGGGAAAAACAGATCTGTTTTTTAGTTTTATTTCAGTTTCTCTCCTCCCAAAATGGAGCAGAAAAACGCAAAATTCTTTCCTGCCTCTGTGCTGCCTCTTACATCACCGCTGTATTCCTGTCCACAAGTGTACTGGGTCTCTGCTGGGGGTAGTTGTCCTAATTCATACGCAGCCAGCTAAGTGTTACAGCAGGCTTGCGCAAAATTCTTTCCTGCCTCTGTGTTGCCTCTTACATCACCGCTGTATTCCTGTCCACAAGTGTACTGGGTCTCTGCTGGGAGTAGTTGTCCTAATTCATACGCAGCCAGCTAAGTGTTACAGCAGGCGTGCGCAAAATTCTTTCCTGCCTCTGTGTTGCCTCTTACATCACCGCTGTATTCCTGTCCACAAGTGTACTGGGTCTCTGCTGGGGGTAGTTGTCCTAATTCATACGCAGCCAGCTAAGTGTTACAGCAGGCTTGCGCAAAATTCTTTCCTGCCTCTGTGTTGCCTCTTACATCACCGCTGTATTCCTGTCCACAAGTGTACTGGGTCTCTGCTGGGGGTAGTTGTCCTAATTCATACGCAGCCAGCTAAGTGTTACAGCAGGCTTGCGCAAAATTCTTTCCTGCCTCTGTGTTGCCTCTTAGATCACCGCTGCATTCCTGTCCACAAGTGTACTGGGTCTCTCCTGGGGGCAGATGTCCTAATTGATACGCAGCCAGCTAAGTGTTACAGCAGGCTTGCGCAAAATTCTTTCCTGCCTCTGCTGTGCGTTCCGTAAGCGAAGTCAGCCTCCAACCACAGGCCAATAAGCGGCACATTTAATTACAGCTTTCTGTTTCTGCACTACTGGTAATACACCATGCTGAGTGGTAGGGGTAGGCCTAGAGGACGTGGACGCGGCCGAGGACGCGGAGGCCCAAGTCAGGGTGTGGGCACAGGCCGAGCTCCTGATCCAGGTGTATCGCAGCCGACTGCTGCGGGATTAGGAGAGAGGCATGTTTCTGGCGTCCCCACATTAATTCCACAATTAATGGGTCTACGCGGTAGACCTTTATTAGAAAATGAGCAGTGTGAGCAGGTCCTGTCGTGGATGGCAGAAAGTGCATCCAGCAATCTATCGACCACCCAGAGTTCTGCGCCGTCCACTGCTGCAACTCTGAATCCTCTGGCTGCTGCTCCTCCTTCCTCCCAGCCTCCTCACTCCATTACAATGACACATTCTGAGGAGCAGGCAGACTCCCAGGAACTGTTCCCGGGCCCCTGCCCAGAATGGCCAGCAATGGTTCCTCTCCCACCGGAGGAGTTTGTCGTGACCGATGCCCAACCTTTGGAAAGTTCCTGGGGTCCGGGGGATGAGGCTGGGGACTTCCGGCAACTGTCTCAAGAGCTTTCAGTGGGTGAGGAGGACGATGACGATGAGACACAGTTGTCTATCACTCAGGTAGTAGTAATTGGAGTAAGTCCGAGGGAGGAGCGCACAGAGGATTCGGAGGAAGAGCCGCTGGACGATGAGGTGACTGACCCCACCTGGTTTGCTATGCCTACTGAGGAGAGATCTTCAGAGGGGGAGGCAAGTGCAGCAGCAGGGCAGGTTGGAAGAGGCAGTGTGGTGGCCAGGGGTAGAGGCAGGGCGAGACTGAATAATCCACCAACTGTTTCCCAAAGCGCCCCCTCGCGCCATGCCACCATGCAGAGGCCGAGGTGCTCAAAGGTCTGGCAGTTTTTCACTGAGAGTGCAGACGACCGACGAACAGTGGTGTGCAACCTTTATCGCGCCAAGATCAGCCGGGGAGCCACCACCACCAGCCTCACCACCACCAGCATACGCAGACATATGATGGCCAAGCACCCCACAAGGTGGGACGAAGGCCGTTCACCGCCTCCGGTTTGCACCGCTGCCTCTCCCCCTGTGCCCCAACCTGCCACTGAGATCCAACCCCCCTCTCAGGACACAGGCACTACCGTCTCCTGGCCTGCACCCACACCCTCACCTCCGCTGTGCTCGGCCCCATCCACCAATGTCTCTCAGCGCACCGTCCAGCCGTCGCTAGTGCAAGTGTTGGAGCGCAAGCGCAAGTACGCCGCCACGCACCCGCACGCTCAAGCGTTAAACGTGCACATAGCCAAATTTATCAGCCTGGAGATGCTGCCGTATAGGGTTGTGGAAACGGAGGCTTTTAAAGGTATGATGGCGGCGGCGGCCCCGCGCTACTCAGTTCCCAGTCGCCACTACTTTTCCCGATGTGCCGTCCCAGCCCTGCACGACCACGTCTCCCGCAACATTGTACGCTCCCTCACCAACGCGGTTACTGCCAAGGTCCACTTAACAACAGACACGTGGACAAGCACAGTCGGGCAGGGCCACTATATCTCCCTGACGGCACATTGGGTGAATTTAGTGGAAGCTGGGACAGAGTCAGAGCCTGGGACCGCTCACGTCCTACCCACCCCCAGAATTGCGGGCCCCAGCTCGGTGGTGGTATCTGCGGCGGTGTATGCTTCCTCCACTAAACCACCCTCCTCCTCCTCCTACGCAACCTCTGTCTCGCAATCAAGATGTGTCAGCAGCAGCAGCACGTCGCCAGCAGTCGGTGTCGCGCGGTGTGGCAGCACAGCGGTGGGCAAGCGTCAGCAGGCCGTGCTGAAACTACTCAGCTTAGGAGAGAAGAGGCACACGGCCCACAAACTGCTGCAGGGTCTGACAGAGCAGAATGACCGCTGGCTTGCGCCGCTGAGCCTCCAACCGGGCATGGTCGTGTGTGACAACGGCCGTAACCTGGTGGCGGCTCTGCAGCTCGGCAGCCTCACGCACGTGCCATGCCTGGCCCACGTCTTTAATTTGGTGGTTCAGCACTTTCTGAAAAGCTACCCACGCTTGTCAGACCTGCTCGGAAAGGTGCGCCGGCTCTGCGCACATTACCGCAAGTCCCACACGGACGCTGCCACCCTGCGCACCCTGCAACATCGGTTTCATCTGCCAGTGCACCAACTGCTGTGCAACGTGCCCACACGGTGGAACTCTACGATCCACATGTTGGCCAGGCTCTATGAGCAGCGTAGAGCTATAGTGGAATACCAACTCCAACATGGGTGGCGCAGTGGGAGTCAGCCTCCTCAATTCTTTACAGAAGAGTGGGCCTGGTTGGCAGACATCTGCCAGGTCCTTGGAAACTTTGAGGAGTCTACCCAGATGGTGAGCGGCGATGCTGCAATCATTAGCGTCACCATTCCTCTGCTATGCCTCTTGAGAAGTTCCCTGCAAAGCATAAAGGCAGACGCTTTGCGCTCGGAAACAGAGGCGGGGGAAGACAGTATGTCGCTGGATAGTCAGAGCACCCTCCTGTCTATATCTCAGCGCGTTGAGGAGGAGGAGGAGGAGCATGAGGAGGATGAGGAGGAGGGGGAAGAGACAGCTTGGCCCACTGCTGAGGGTACCCATGCTGCTTGCCTGTCATCCTTTCAGCGGGTATGGCCTGAGGAGGAGGAGGAGGATCCTGAAAGTGATCTTCCTAGTGAGAACAGCCATGTGTTGCGTACAGGTACCCTGGCACACATGGCTGATTTCATGTTAGGATGCCTTTCTCGTGACCCTCGCGTTACACGCATTCTGGCCACTACGGATTACTGGGTGTACACACTGCTCGACCCACGGTATAAGGAGAACCTTTCCACTCTCATACCCGAAGAGGAAAGGGGTTCGAGAGTGATGCTATACCACAGGACCCTGGCGGACAAACTGATGGTAAAATTCCCATCCAACAGCGCTAGTGGCCGAAGGCGCAGTTCCGAGGGCCAGGTAGCAGGGGAGGCGCAGAGATCAGGCAGCATGTACAGCACAGGCAGGGGAACATTCTCCAAGGCCTTTGACAGCTTTCTGGCTCCCCAGCAAGACTGTGTCACCGCTCCCCAGTCAAGGCTGAGTCGGCAGGAGCACTGTAAAAGGATAGTGAGGGAGTACATAGCCGATCGCACGACCGTCCTCCGTGACGCCTCTGCCCCCTACAACTACTGGGTGTCGAAGCTGGACATGTGGCCTGAACTCGCGCTGTATGCCCTGGAGGTGTTTGCTTGTCCTGCGGCTAGCGTCTTGTCAGAGAGGGTGTTTAGTGCGGTTGGGGGAATCATCACAGATAAGCGTACCCGCCTGTCAACCGACAGTGCCGACAGGCTTACACTCATCAAGATGAACAAAGCCTGGATTTCACCAGACTTCTCTTCTCCACCAGCGGACAGCAGCGATACCTAAACAATACGTAGGCTGCACCCGCGGATGGAAGCATTGTTCTCTATCACCATCAAAAACGTGGACCTTTTAGCTTCATCAATCTGTGTATAATATTCATCCTCCTCCTCCTGCTCCTCCTCCTGAAACCTGACGTAATCACGCCGAACGGGCAATTTTTCTTAGGCCCACAAGGCTCAGTCATATAATTTTTGTAAACAATTTTTATACGTTTCAATGATCATTAAAGCGTTGAAACTTTCACCTGAACCAATTTTTATTTTAACTGGGCTGCCTCCAGGTATGGTTACAAATTAAGCCACATTAACCAAAGCGATTAATGGGTTTCACCTGCCCTCTTGGTTGGGCATGGGCAATTTTTCTGACGTACATTAGTACTGTTGGTGCACCAATTTTTTGGGGCCCTCGCCTACAGTGTAATCCAATTAACTTTTTGCCCACCTGCATTAAAGCTGATGTTACATCAGCTGTGCTGGGCACTGCAATGGGATATATTTATGTACCGCCGGTGGGTTCCAGGGAGCCACCCATGCTGTGGGTCCACAGGGAGTTGTAACTGCATGTGTCTACTTCTAAAGAACCCCAGTCTGACTGGGGCATGCAGTGTGGCCCGAAGCCCACCTGCATTTAATCGGACGTTACCTCAGCTGTGATGGGCACTGCAATGGGATACATTTATGTACAGCCGGTGGGTTCCAGGGAGCCACCCATGCTGTGGGTGCACATGGAATTCCCATTGCGGAGTTGTACCTGCCTGTGACTATTTATAAAAAACCGCGGTCTGACTGGGGTATGCAGACAACTTGACAGAATGAATAGTGTGTGACACATAGGTTACCCATTGCTATGCCCACGTGTGCAGCTCCTGATGGCGGTAGCACAGGATTATATTTCTCATTGCTTCTGTACAGCATTGTGGGCTATCGCCCCACCCCTTTTAAAGAGGGTCGCTGCCTAGCCATGCCAACCCTCTGCAGTGTGTGCCTGCGGTTCCTCCTCATGGCAGACGCACTAATAAATAGACATGAGGGTGGTGTGGCTATGAGGCCAGCGTGTGGCATGAGTGCAGCTGAAGGCTGCGCAGGGACACTTTGGTGTGCGCTGTGGACACTGGGTCGGGGGGGTGGGGGGTTTGGGCAGCATGTAACCCAGGAGAAGTGGCAGCAGAGTGTCATGCAGGCAGTGATTGTGCTTTGTTGGAGGTAGTGTGGTGCTTAGCTAAGGTATGCATTGCTAATGAGGGCTTTTCAGAAGTAAAAGTTGTTGGGAGGGGGGGCCCACTCTTGCCACTTTTGTGGCTTAATAGTGGGACCTGGGAATTTGAGATGCAGCCCAACATGTAGCCCCTCGCCTGCCCTATCCGTTGCTGTGTCGTTCCCATCACTTTCTTGAATTGCCCAGATTTTCACAAATGAAAACCTTAGCGAGCATCGGCGATATACAAAAATGCTCGGGTCGCCCATTGACTTCAATGGGGTTCGTTACTCGAAACGAACCCTCGAGCATCGCGATAATTTCGGCCCGAGTAACGAGCACCCGAGCATTTTGGTGCTCGCTCATCTCTAGTGGTGACATATGTATAGATGTGCTTCCTCTGGATCAACATTGGAGATAATAGGCTGAACTGAATAAATACAAGTTTTTTTTTCAGTATGTATGTTTACCTAACAATACCATTAGATTTCTATAATTCAAACAGTACCTTATTAACAAATTCTTTGTTCTCCATAGCGAACATGGTTATTAACCAATACGTGCAAATGTAATTTTAAAACTAAAGCAGCACCCTGAATACTTGTTATACAAATTTCGGGATTATAAGGGGTTGCACTCCAAGTCACATATTTGTAGTAAGAAAATTATGTCCATTCACATAAAAGCCCACCCTGTAATACTAGGACAGCACAAAATGGGCTGTAATGGAATCTGCTCTTAAACAGAGAAGCTCTCGGTTACCACTCATAGAGTGGTCTCCTGAGTGGGAGACCACAGTCTATGATGCTCATATGGCTTGATAGGGTTTTCTCCTTGTTATAACAACTTTTTCATAAGAGACAGTGGATATTGTTTGGGGGTGCACTTATTAATATTCATGACTCTATTTATCATTCATATTCTTAAAGGGGTTGTCTGCTGCTCGGTACCACGGTCCATCAGCTGATCGTACAGCAGGCTAGATGTTGTCATCAATGGACAGGGGAGGAAGTGTGGACATTGGCTTTACTCCCATTGAGATCAGTGGAAGGATCTTGATGCTACTCACGTCCTGACCAGGGGAGAAGCAAAAAGTGGAGTAGCAGGGCAGTGCTCCTATAGATTTCAATGGAACTGAAGACGGTGACTGCACTTCCTTTGCTGACCACCGATGAGAACTGTGGCCCACTGCACTTTTCCTGCCCTATGGAATGCAGAGGTTAGCTGGATTCCTGGAGCTGCAATAAGGAGCACTTATTGCAGTTGAGGCATGCTTCCCACCAACTATGAGAGGGTGGAGCCCCCAGACACCGGTGTGCACACTAAAGAGAAACTTTATGATGGTTAACAGGCCTGCGAGAGGAGGGGAAAAGGATTGAGTTGCATTGAATTATATTAGTTATTTTCATGAGTAATAGGATGTTTATAGAACATTTAAAAAGTGGATTAAAGTAATATGTGTGATGTGAGGGTGCAGTAGTTCACCTAACTCTGAGTGAGTCTGAGTGCAGATGTAATGTAAGTAATAGACCTTGGAGTAAATTGGGGCATCTGTGATGCCTGGTGTATTGGGTGTAGATACGTGGCTCCTATGAGGCAGGGAAAAAGGTCTTGAATTTAGAGAGCAGAACTATAGCAGCTAATAGCAAGGATTAAAGATACCGAAGATATGAAAAGTAGTGTTCTGCGCATTATATTTTATGAAACATATATGGAGCAACAAGGAAACATCTATTATATATATAAAATTGAATGTATGTCTGTGTGTCTGTCTGTCTGTCTGTGTGTCTGTTTGTCCGTTATGCGCTATTACACCATTCATCCGATCGCCGTGAAACTTTGGGAAGTTGTTGAGTACACTCCTGGGAAGATTATAGGCATAGTACAACTATGACAGTTGCGCCCCCCCCCCCCCCCCAATGTAGATCGTTCGATTTCCATCATTGCCACCAATTCTCTCACTTCCCGATGTTGTAGAAACATGAAATTTAGCATGAGCATTGATTATGTCATAAATAGGAAAAATTAATGGGTCCCAACTCGATTATTCAGTTCTAAGTGCAAAAGAATTAGCGTCCAAATTTTACGTACGGAATCTAATTCTCTCACTTTCCACTGTCATAGAAACTTGAAATTTGGCACTAGCATTTATTATGTCATAAATAGGCAAAGCTAATGGGTCCAAACTCGATTATTAAATTCTAAGCGCAAAAGAATTAGCGTCCAAATTTTACGTACGGAATCTAATTCTCTCTCTTTCTGATGTCATAGAAACTTGAAATTTGGCACGAGCATTGATTATATCATAAATAGGAAATGTTAAAGGGTCCCAACTCGATTATTTAATTCTAAGCGCTAAAGAATTGGCTTCCAAGTTTTACGTACGGAATCTAATTCTCTCACTTCCCGATGTCATAGAAACATATAATTTGGCACTAGCATTGATTATGTCATAAATAGGAAAAGTTAATGGGTCCCAACTCGATTATTCAATTCTAAGCGCCAAAGAATTAGCGTCCAAATTTTATGTACCGAATCTAATTCTCTCACTTCCCGGTGTCATAGAAACTTGAAATTTGGCACGAGCATTGATTATATCATAAATAGGAAAAGCTAATGGGTCCTAACTCGATTATTCAATTCTAAGCACCAAAGAATTAGCGTCCAATTTTAAGGAAGGAATCTAATTTTCTCACTTCCCGATGTCGTAGAAACATGAAATTTGGCATGAGCATTGATTATGTCATAAATAGGAAAAGTTAATGGGTCCCAACTCGATTATTTAATTCTAAGCGCTAAAGAATTAGCGTCCAAATTTTACGTACGGAATCTAATTCTCTCACTTCCCGATGCAATTTGGCACTAGCATTGATTATGTCATAAATAGGAAAAGTTAATGGGTCCAAACTCGATTATTCAATTCTATGCACCAAAGAATTAGCGTCCAAATTTTATGTACGGAATCTAATTTTCTCACTTCCCGATGTCATAGAAACATGAAATTTGGGATGAGCATTGATTATGTCATAAATAGGAAAAGTTAATGGGTCCCAACTCGATTATTCAATTCTAAGCGCAAAACAATTAGTGTCCAAATTTTACGTACGGAATCTAATTCTCTCACTTCCTGATGTCATCTATATATATATATAAATGAATGTATGTCTGTCTGTCTGTCCTTTATGCATTACTACACCATTCATTCAATCACCATGAAACTTTGGGAAGTTGTTCAATACACTCCTGGGAAGATTACTGGCATAGTACATCTATCCTACGATAGGTGGCGCGCGTGCGAGCATCGTCGACAGTTATGCGCCCCAGACAAAGATCATTTAATTTCCATCTCAAGCATGAAAGCAAAAGGCATTACGAGCAAGCGTGTTCAACTACAAATTCCACCGCTAAAAAGAGTGAAGCGTTTTTAAGCAACAAGGAAGCCACGGACAAGGAAGCGGCTGGAAGGAAGCACAATGCGACCATTCCACAATGTCAAGTGCCACAGATCAGACAGCTTCCATTGACTTCAATGGAAGCCGTTTGAGTGGAATCCGCGCAAAAGGAGCATGCTGCGATTTTTCAGCCATAAGAGGAAATTGCAATTAGTTTCCGCTTGTGTGCGTGAAGAATCACTTTTGCATTGCATGCTATGGGCGGTATTTGATGCGCAATCCGGAGGCGGATGCCCGCTCTGGATTGTGCAATTCAAATCCGCCATGTGCATTCACCTTTAGTTTGTTTTTTAAAAAGTGATGCTTCCGTATCTGTATGTCAATGCCGCACCAATAACACAACACCAATCACCTGTTACAGAGTTATGAGAACTGTCTTAAAATAAAAAGTGTCAGTGATGCCCATAGTAAACAATTACAAAGCAGATGGGACTGTGTACTGTGGCATTGTGTTGAGCTGCAACCTGGACAGAGTGCTAACTCACAGGTGAGTGAAGGACCATGAACGAGCGCTGACCCTCTAACAGAGACATCACTTAGAAATAAACAAACAACACATACAACTACAGTATTTTAAAGCATGAAGTATATATATATGTAGGGAAGACCTACAAGAGAGAAAACGTGTAAAAGGCCTGCAAAGTAGTGAGCTTCACTGTGGAAAGAGCAAACGGACCTGCATGAAAGGTGACATAACATTGCACAAAAACAAGAAAAATATAGACATTTTCATCTTAAAGAAATCCATAAACAATTTACTCAAATCCCCTCTCTTAAGATTCATCAAAGTAGTCCCACTAGATACAAGTTCTTTACTATCTCATCCCATGCTGCATCTTCATGCGCCATCAGCAGAGCCAGCAGATGACATGTCACAATTCAGGATGACTCTGCACTTCACTGAGCTACTCCACATTCATGGACATACACCTGCAACATGACATTGGTTTTCATAGAGAAAAACAGTCTCCTGCTTCCCCTACCACCTCTGAAACATCCCCTTAAAAGATATGGATCACAAAATATCGATGGCATTTACGTGCATCCGTATTTTTTTGTCCTTAGGGAGAGCACCTAGACGGTGAGTGAGAAGACTCAAAAGGCCATTCATGCTCCTCTGGGTAATATGCAAATAAGGGAGATGGAATAATACCTCCACAGAGCCACCTATTGGAAAGCAGCATTCCTGCAAGCCAAAGTTAGACTCTTTATACAAGCCTTGTAACAAATACTGGGAATTAAAAGCAAAGTCAGACTCCATGCACAGACAGCTGTTTCAAGGTATTTGCCCTTCATCAGTGTACAGTAGGAGTCTAGCTTTGCTAGTGAGAGGCCTGGGACAGGGGTCAGAAACGTTATCCTTTCTCTTAGGGAGAGCACCCAGACGATGAGTGAGAAGACTCAAAAGACACACACACAGCCCTGTAGCATTCATTAGCTTTGTATTACAGTCTACAAATTATACATGGGTTACAAATACATTCATCTAAAAGCTGATTGAGGGATTACAGCCTTCATGCGGCCCTTCCCATTCACTTCAATGGGGCAACGCTGCAGTACTCAGAACAGAAGCTTTAAAAAGAATGGTGTTGTGAATAAGAGCAGCTTGCCAGACCCAATGGCAACTGTGAAGAGACAAGCAGCGCTTGCACAAACATTGCTTCCTGAAGATAGAACATCAATTTCTAAAAAGCTGAATAACCCTTTGTAATGCTGCCACTTTGTACTTTTAGTGGTGCTGTCTGCCTTCAAGGAAGGAAAGAAGGAATGTTTCCCTCGATGTTGAGTAGGCAATGCACCATACATTTGAATTTTGATGCCTGATGTGACAGTTCAATCCCAGTGTAGTACCCCAGAGTTGGGTTCCCACAGCAGTAGTATTACTACCTAATGTAATGTGTGGATATATGTATGTAAATTATGTGTATATTATTTTATATGTTGAATTATGTGAGTATATGCCTTTAAATGGTTAATTAAGGGTTAATGTTTTGTGTTCTCCCTACCTAGCACTGAATGACTATGCAAAATGCACCCTAACCTGCCCTCACAGTCACCCCTAGCTAGCCTGGGATTAGATAATCAGATTTGCCCTAGCTCAGGATTGGTGAGTCAGAAAGGTATACAAGTTAGAGAGTAGTTGGCTCGCCAGTCTAGCCAGCTCAGAAGAGACTGAAGGAGACCGGGGAGTAACTAGGAGACCATCTACTCTATCCAGTGCGGTGGGAAGAACATCACGTGTGAGTTCTAACAACCAAAGGTTATTGAGAGAAAGAGAGAGAATAGAGGAGAAAGGAAAAGAAGTCAAGTTTATTTTGGAGAACCAACAAGAAAGAGACAGAAAGAGTTTTAAGAAAGCAAAGTCAGTACTCCAAGTGTCAATGTAATAGTCAAAGTCAGGGATGTAAAGCTGAAAGCTAATATCAGTCCCCTGGGAAAAGTGTCAGCAACATCTCATGTTTTCAAGTGTAATGAAAGTTTATTAGAGATGAGCGAGCACCAAAATGCTTGGGTGCTCGTTGCTCGAGTCGAGCTTTTCGTAGTGCTTGAGAGCTCGTTTCGAGTAACGAATCCCATTGAAGTCAATGGGAGACTAAAGCATTTTTTAAGGTGACCCATGCTCCGCATAGGGGAGGTTGTGTGAATCACCTGAAAACATCAGAAAGTGATGGAAACACCACAGAAGGATAGGGAACAGCAGGGGCAGCATGCATGGATGCATCTGAGGCTCCCAGATCGCACTATTAAAGGGGTTGTCCCGCGCCGAAACGGGGTTTTTTTTTTCCAATAGCCCCCCCGTTCGGCGCGAGACAAACCCGATGCAGGGGTTTAAAAAAAACAAAAACGGATAGTACTTACCCGAATCCCCACGCTCCGGTGACTTCTTACTTACCTTGCGAAGATGGCCGCCGGGATCTTCACCCACGGTGGACCGCAGGTCTTCTCCCATGGTGCACCGTGGGCTCTGTGCGTTCCATTGCCGATTCCAGCCTCCTGATTGGCTGGAATCGGCACACGTGACGGGGCGGAGCTACGAGGAGCAGCTCTCCGGCACGAGCGGCCCCATTCAGAAGGGAGAAGACCGGACTGCGCAAGCGCGTCTAATCGGGCGATTAGACGCTGAAATTAGACGGCACCATGGAGACGAGGACGCTAGCAACGGAACAGGTAAGTGAATAACTTCTGTATGGCTCATAATTAATGCACGATGTACATTACAAAGTGCATTAATATGGCCATACAGAAGTGCTGAACCCCACTTGCTTTCGCGGGACAACCCCTTTAAGCCAAATTGTGGGCAAGAGCCTGGCGGTCACCCACCCTAACAATTTACTTGGGACAGACCATAATCAGCAAGGCACATGCGCTGGCACATTTTAGCTTAGCACCACACTAGGTGCAACGAAGGACAATCACCACCTGCGGGTGACACCACTGCCTCTTCTGCTGTGTTACATGCTGGCATTGGAGTCCAATCCCCTGCACCAGCCTGCGTCCACAGCGTACTCAAATTTTCCCAAGCAGCGTTCAGCTGTCCTCATGCCACACAGTCGCTTGATAGCCACACCACCCTCATGTCTATTTATAAGTGCGTATTGGATGAGGAGGAACAGGAGACACACACTGCAGAAGGTTGGCAGGACCTGGCAGTGACCCCCTTTGAAATTGTGGGCATTAGCCCACAATGCTGATGAGAATTGCTGATAAATTAACGTACGATCATAATTCCAATCCCATGCCACCTCTGTCCAAAAATTGTCAGGAGGCACAAACGTGGGCATAAAGGGGAGTTAAATGCCAGTACTTCTACACATCTCCACAATTCTGCAACGCATTCTAAAACCAAATATTGGTTTGAAGCAGGTCGTGTCGCAAATGTAGCCACCATAGGCATACAGTAAAACTGTCAATGTCTCATGAAATCATTTGCGCTTCCTTGATTGCTACGAGGACAGTGTGATCCATGAAGAAATTTGAGTGGCCAAAGCAGGAACCCACGCTGCGCAGCAGATCTGGAGCAGATTCTACATACCGACGAGCGCTGACCACCAGGAATGCGTGCGTTTATCAGGCCTTAACCAATCCGGCTGTTTACGACTCTGGGTATTTTATGCCTGCTTAAATCCAAAAATAGACAGTGTGCAATGAGTTCTATCTTGTTATACAGTGCTGATTAGTATTGCAATCCCATGCCACCTCCGTCACAAAATTGTCAGGAGCCACAAACGTGGCCATAAAGCGGACTCAGATGCTAGTACTTCTAACCTTCTGCACAATTCAGCAATGCATTTTAAAACAAAAGATTTCTTTTAAGCAGGAGGTGTCACAAAAGATGCCACCACAGGTCTAAAGTGAAAATGTCAATGTGTCATGAAATCAGTTATGCTTCCTTTGATCTCTACAAGGACAGCATAAACCATGAAGAAATTTGAGTGGTCAAAGCAGGACAATTCATTTTGTCTATGTGTCAGATAGCTGAACACCGCGCTGGGAAACATTTGTGTACCAAGAGTATAGGCGAACCCCTGATAGATTTGTTGACCAAGAGTATAGGCGGGCCCCTGAAACAATTGCTTTACCAAGAGTATAGGCGAACCCTTGAAACATTTGTATACCAAGAGTATAGGTGAACCCCTGAAATATTTGTGTACCAAGAGTATAGGCGAACCCCTGATAGATTTTTATACCAAGAGTAAAGGCGAAGCCCTGATAGATTTGTTGACCAAGAGTATAGGCAAACCCCTGAAAAATTGGTGTACCGAGACTATAGTCGAAGCCCTGAAAAATTTGTTTACTAAGAGTATAGCCGAAGCCTGGAAAAATTTGATTGCTAAGAGTATAGGCGAAGCCTGGAAAAATTTGTGTAACAAGAGTATAGGTGTAACCCTGAAATTTTTTTTTACCCAGAGTGCAGGTGAAACCCAAAAATTTTTTTTGAACATGGAGCTCGTACTTGCTTAATTCTGAAGAATTGGCTGATCAGCATGCTGACATGCTGGTTTAGGAGGAGGAATAGGAAGATCAAGCTACCTCTCCCCTTTTTTGGGGTGATAGAGGGTGCATGGTTCTCCTGTTCCAGCTTAAAGAATCTTTATGTTCCGCTGCTTTCCACCGTGGAGAAGAGAAGTCAGGGGAAATCCAGCCTTTGTTCATCTTAATAAGTGTAAGCCTGTCGGCGCTGACAGTTGACAGGCGAGTACGCTTATCCGTGATAATCCCCCCAGCAGCACTAAACACCCTCTCTGATAACACGCTAGCGGCAGGGCAGGCCAGCACCTCCAAGGTGTACAGCGCAAGTTCGTGCCACGTGTCCAGCTTTGACACCCAATAGTTGTATGGAGCAGAGGGATCACAGAGGACGTTGGTAAGGTCGGCTATGTACTCCCTCACCATCTTTTTACAGTGTTCCCTCCTACTCAGCCTAGACTGGGGAGTGGTGATACAGTCTGGCTGGGGAGCCATAAAACTGGCAAAGACCTTGGAGAGTGTTCCCCAGCCTGCGCTGGACATGCCTGTTCCCTGCATCTCCTCTGCTAGTTGGCCCACTGAAGTACATCCTCTACAGCATTGTCAGATGGGAACTTTAGCATCAGCTTTTCCACCAGGGCCTTGTGGTATTGCATCACTCTCGTACTCCTTTCCTCTTCGGGAATGAGAGTGGAAAGGTTCTCCTTATACCGTGGGTCAAGAAGGGTGGACACCCAGTAATCCGTGTTGGCCAGAATGCGTCTAACGCGAGGGTCACGGGAAAGGCAGCTTAACATGAAGTCAGCCATGTGTGCCAGAGTCCCAGTACGCAACACATCACTGTCCTCACTAGCAGCATGACTCTCAGTTTCCTCCTCCTCCAATACACGCTGAGAAACAGACGTGAGGGTGGTCTGGCTATCAAGCAACGTATTGTCATTCCCCATCTCCTGTTCTATCATCGGCCTTAATGCTTAGCAGCGACCTTCTCAGGAGGCAGAGCAGGGGGATGGTTATGCTGATAATTGCCGCATCGCCGCTCACCATTTGTGTAGACTCCTCAAAGTTTCTTAAGACCTGACAGATGTCAGACATCCATGCCCACTCCTCAGTGAAGAACTGTGGAGGCTGACTACCACTCCACCGGCCATGTTGCAGCTGCTCGTAAAGCTTGGCTAACATGTGCAATGTCGCACAACAGTCAATGCACTGTCAGCTGGAAACGATGTTGCAGTGTCCTGAGGGTGGCAGCATCTATGGTGGACTTTCTGAAATGTGCACACACGCGACGCACCTTGCTGAGCAGGTCAGACAAATGGGGGTAGTTTTTAAGAAAGTGCTGAACCACCAGATTGAACACGTGGGCCAGACATGGCACTTGTGTTAGTCTGCCAAGCTGCAGAGCCGCCCATTGTCACACACGACCATGCCTGGTTGGAGGTTCAGCGGCGAAAGCCACAGATCTGTCTGCTCTGTCAGACCCTGTAACAGCTCTTGGGCAGTGTGCCTCTTGTCACCTAAGCTGAGGTGTTTCAGCACAGCCTGCTGATGCTTCCCCACAGCAGTGCTGCAGCGCCTTGAGCTACCAACTGAAGGCGACATGCACACACATGGTAATTGAGAGGAGGAGGAGTTAGGGTGTTTGGAGTAGGTGGCATAATAAGTTGTAAAAACCATGACCGAGGTAGGATCCACAATCCTCGGTGTGAGTAGCACGTGAGCGGACCCAGGGTCAGACTCGGTCCCAGCCTCCACAAGTTAACCCAATGTGCCATCAGGGAGATGCAGTGTCCCTACCCGCCATCAATTGTCCACGTGTCAGTGGTTAAGTGGGCCTTTCCAGTTACTGCATTGGTGAGGGCGTGGTTTATGTTCCGTGAGACGTGCTGGTGTAGGGCGGGGACAGCACAGTGGGAAAAATAGTGGCGGCTGGGGACCGAGTACTAAGGGACCGCTGCAGCCATCAGGTTGCGGAAAGCCTACGTTTCTACTAGCCTATATGGCAGCATATCCAGGCTGAGTAGTTTTGAAATATGCATGTCTAAAGATTGTGCATGCAGGTGGGTGGCCGCATATTTCCACTTGCTTTCCAATGCTTGGGTTATCGACAGCTGAACGCTGTGCTGGGACAGATTGGTGGAGGCAGTGGATGACCGTGGAGGTGAGGGTGTGGGTGCAGGCCGGGAGACGCTCGTGCCTGCGTCCTGGGAGGGGGATTGCATCTCTGTGCCAGGATGTGACACAGGGGAAGAGGCAGTGGTGTGACCCGCAGGCGGTGAATGGCCTTCGTTCCACCTCATCAGGTGCTTAGCCATCATATACCTGCACATGCTGGTGGTGGTCAGGCTGGTAGTGGTGGCTCCCCTGTTGATCTTGGTGTGGCACAGGTTGCACATCACTGTCCGTTGGTCGTCCGCGCTCTAATTGTATAACCTCCAGACCTTCGAACACCTAGTCCTCTGCACAGGAGCTTGCCGCAAGGAGGTGCTGTGGGGAACAGTTGGGGGATTATTTGCTGTGGCCCTGCTTCTCCCCCTGGCCACCCCACTGCCTCTTCCAACCTGTTCTGCTGCAGCACTTGCCTTCCCCTCTGAAGCCCTGTCTTCAGTAAGCTTAGCAACCCAGGTGGGGTCAGTCACCTCATCATCCACAAGCTCTTCCTCTGAATACTCAGTCTGCTCCTCCCGCAGACTTACTGCCCTAACAACAACCTCCCTCACTGACAGACAACTGTGTCTCATCATCATCATCCACAAATAGCTCTTGAGACACTACTTGGAAGTCCCCAGCCTCATCACCCTGAGTCTGTGAAAGATCCAAATTTTGGACAAACTCCTCAGGGCAGGGACCCGAGAATGGTTCCTGGGATTATGCCTGTTCAGAATCTCTCCTGGAGTGACCAGGCTTGGAGGAAAGAGGAGCAGCCTGAGGATTCAGAGGTGCAGTCCCTTGGCTGGCGTGAGTGGACTGCGTGGAAGACTGGATGTTGGATAAAGTACTGGACACGTTATCCGCTATCCACGTCAGCACCTGATTGCACTGTTGTGCTTTTAATAATGGTCTACCACGCGGACCTGCAAAATGTGAGATAAAGCTGGGGAGCGGAGATACGCGCCGTCTACTAATCCCCCAGCAGCAATCACTGTTTCACCCCACCCAGGATCTCGGCCTCTGCCTACACCCTCATTCAGACATCCACATCCATGTCCTCGAGTCTTACCTATAGTCTTCATCATGTTGGATAATGCACTTGGACTAAATGCTACTCAAAATGCAAGTTATTTTGCGTACACTTATAGGCCAAAATAGACACAATAAACAGTGTATACTGTTATTAGATTGCGGAGATTGACTGCAGGCAGACGCGGTTATATACTGTACACTACCAGCAGGCCTAAAATAAATTTAAAGAGTGTATACTGTTGTTAGATTGTGGAGGTTGACAGGACGCAGACACGGTTATATACCATACAGGACCATCAGGCCCAAAAATAATTAAAAGTGTGTATACTGTTGTTAGATAGCGTAGATTGGCAGCACCCAGACACGGGTATATAGCGTATGCTTTCAGCAGGCAAAAATAAAATTTAAAGCGTGTATACTGTTGTTAGATAGCGTAGATTCACAGCACCAACACACGGGTATATAGCGTACGCTTTCAGCAGGCAAAAAAACTAAAAAAATGAAAAATGATAGGAGTTTTGTTACTTCCTATTTACTCTGTGTACACCACTAGCAGTATACTGCATAAAACCAGTAACAGGGTACAGTATACAGCCGGGATGCTTGAGAAAAAATTTGTGCGCACTATTGGTCGCAGCCAGCAAAAATGCTGATGCACACAATGAGAGGAGTAGTAGTCCTAGAAAGGACTGTTGGGTTCTTGGAGCAAGGATCCCAGCCTAACCGCAACCTATTCCCTACACTAACGCTTTCCCTATAGCAGCAACTCTATCCCTCAGCTCATGCAGCATGCGTGTGAGGCGAGCCTTAGGAGACCAGAGTGTTTATACTCGGAGGTCACCTGGTCAGCCCAGCCAGTATCTGCTATGGATGTGCACAGGGTTGGCACGTCACAGCAGGAAGTGATAAAGTCTTCCCTGCATATTTATTAGCTAAAAATGGCGCTAAACATGCGGGGAAGGGAAATGAAATGTTCTCGAGCACTGCGGGGTGCTCAGCTCGAGTAACGAGTAGGTTAATGCTCGAACGAGCATGCTTGCTCATCTCTAAAGTCTATGCTTTATCTGAAGTGAATATAATGCAAGTGTTCTAAATACTGAAAATAAATTCTTTCTGAAAATAAAGTATGTTTTTTTTTAAATCCAAAGTCTGCTTCCTGGAGTACTTCCCACCACCTACGCCAGCTGCACTGAGATACCATACGACACTACAGCAGAGCAATGACTATTACCCCCATTTTTGTTTAGTTCTCTGCTTTTTATTATTTCTGTCAGGAATGGGTCCCTACCTGTATACAGGCTGGCGTCATGACAAATTACCATCTTACCCTATCTGACTCCACGGATAGCGGGTGTTAACAACTACCTACTTTTGTTTAGTTTTTAGTATTTTATTTAGCACTTTTACCACTGGCTGTAGTTTGGCCCAACAGACCACCATTTTTGCCATCTGCCAGGAGGAGCAGTAGAGCCATCATGATTACCATCTTCTTTCTGCCCTGCTGCTTAAACACTTTATAGGTCTGGGTCACTGCACCAGTCACATACGGGGGGTGGACACAATTTTGAAATACCATATGAAATGCATGCCTTAAGTTACATGGAATTATAAATCATATTTCACAATATTACCAGTAAATTTTATCTATATCAATAAGACATGTAACGACTAATTTTAAGTGGAGGTGATATGATACAGATGCTGCCAGGCAGATGTTCAATTGGGCAGGAGTTTTCATATTTTTGCCCACCCCCTGTAAATAAAATTAGAGTATCAAGCACACTGACTACAAAATGTATGGTGCTAAGCCTGGCAAACACTGAATGTGACATGGCACTTCCTGGATCACAGCAGCCTCTTCAGTCAGCTTGTTGTGGTAGTGCCCCAACTGATCTGATATTAATAAACTTTTCTAAGGATAGGCCATCAATTTCAACATCCTGGAACATCCCTTTTGGTGCTAAAAATTCATAAAGACTCTAGTTCTAAGAAAATCTATTAAATGTATGCATCCCATACATATAACCATGTTTCCGAAGTTACCATACCATCTAGCTGTGCATTTTAAAGCTGGATTTAAAAAGATGGATTCATCATTATGCAGAAGGAACATTCATTGCAACAGACTACTATAGCAGCATGAAACTGGCATGACTAATGGAATATTCGCCAAACTAAGCATCAAACGTCATGCAATCTCCATGTGATGCTGGAGAGACAGATTGATGAATCCTAGTCTTTCAATTTTTTTTTCCGCCTTTAATAAAACACAACTGAAGATTTACCCTTGATATTAATTTTAAGACAATCTCAAGTAACTTTGAAAATCAAAAAGCCATATATAAAAAACAAGGAACTTATACACATACTCACTATTTCATTTCTGCTTTATTGTCCTGGCACCACCATTTGAGGTCTCCAGTTGCTCCTCTATGTACTTGTACGTATTATGATGTGCCATTGTGTATTAACAGTTGCATTTGGGCCTTTTTCAAATCATTTCAGTTGTAAATCATCACACCATGTCAGCAGTGATATAGAAGTTTAACCCTTTCCAATCCAGTGTCAGCCCTTGTCTGACATTACAACTATTTCTGCGTAGATCCAATGTCGGATGAGGGCCAACACATTTCTAACAGTATGCAAGACAGCTCTCTGATTTGGAAAGCGGTTTTGCATATGAATTTAAAGTATGCAGGGCAGCCTCCAACATAGGAGAGCTGTACTGCATACTGGAGCATTCATACAAGGGTGACACTGGATTGAAAATTGTTTAATTTTCAAAAAATGCTAATAAAATCATCATGACAGTGTATTTTTATTTGGTTCTGTTGAGTAATTCCAAGGAATCCACAATGGGCTTCCCCACCCAAATAAATAAGCTGGGGAGTGTGCGGGTGGCTGGGAAATTGGATTGGATAGGGTTAAAGCCCTTGCAAAGCCATAGTTGTAAAGAACAAAATGCTGAGCATGGAAGCTCACTTTCTCATAAATTAAACTCTGTAACTACACATTATGAAGTAGGCTCACTCTCTAGTGACGATTTGCAGACAGAATACGGCTTTAAAAAAATCTATGTCTATTAGAGATGAGCGAACGTACTCGGATAGGCACTACTCGTCCGAGTAATGTGCCTTATCCGAGTACCGCTGTACTCGTGCTGAAAGATTCGGGACGCGCTGCGGAGCGGGGAGCTGCAGGGGAGAGCGGGGAGGAACGGAGGGGAGATCTTTCTCTCCTTCTCTCCCGGCCGCTCTGCCCCGCTCCCCGCTGCGACTCACCTGTCAGCAGCGGAGCGCCCCGAATCTTTCAGCACGAACACAGCGGTACTCGGATAAGGCACATTACTCGGACGAGTAGTGCCTATCCGAGTACGTTCGCTCATCTCTAATGTCTATGCAAGGTATATGAAGCAGTGTATCAGAAAGCAAGGTTTCAACCATTATAAAGATATATTAAAAATGGAATTAGTATATTGTTTTAAACCTATTTAGATTATCAAAAAATAGAATTAAACCCCTTAACGCTACAGGACATACAATTGCTTTGGGGTAGGCAAGAAGGGGCGATCTCGCTCCATACAACATGGGTGCAGGCTGTTTCTTACAGCCGGTACTCATCTGCAACAACTCCTGTAATGCTTTAAATGCGATAAGATTGTAGGTTTCCATGGCAGCCGGGGCCTTCTGAAAGGCATGTCTTGATAGATTGCCTGTCATATTGTGGTATAATGCAATACAATGGTATTACATCAAACTACAGGAGTGATCAAAGCATCGCAAGTTCCTGTCCCTATGAGGACTAAAAAAAATAGTAAAAATAAGTTTTAAAAAGTTGTACTAATTATTAAAAAAAATAAAGTAATAAAAGTTAACCCCCCCTTGCCATATTTTTAATAAAATAATCTAAATAATAAAACAAAAATACATATTTGGTATTGCTGCATCCATAAAAGTCCAATCTATCAAAGCAATCCATTATTTACCCTGCACTGAGAACGTCGTCAGAAAAAAAAAACGCCAGAATTGCGCTTTTATGGTCACCCCATCTTCAAGAAAAAAATGTAATAAAAAGCGATCAAAAGATCACGTGCATTCCAAAAGTACCAACAGAAACTACAGGATGTCCCGTACAAAACGAGCCCTCGCACAACTATGTCGACGGAAAAATAAAAACGTTTTGGGTGTCAGAAGATGGCAACAGAAAATCATTTAAAAAAATTAAATATCTTTGAAAATAATAACAGCAAAAAAAACTATATACACTTGGTATTGTAGTAATCGTACTGACCCATAGAATAAAGTTATCATGTCATTTTTGTTGCAGTGTATATGCTGTAAAAATAAGACGCACTCAAAGATGGCTGAATTTAGTTTTTTTTCATTTCACTGCAATACATTTTCAGTACATTATATGGTACATTACATGGTACCATTGAAAAATACAACTCATCCTGCAAAAAACAAGCCCCCCGGGAACTACAACGATGGATAAATGAAAGAGCTATGATGTTTTAAAAGGGGGGAGGAAAACCCGAAAATGGGAGAAAAAAGGACCGTGTCCTTAAGGGGTCAAGGGTGAACATTAAGATCGAATGTAATTATCAAGGTGCCTTTCAGCTTTCTTCATTCACTAATTTAAGGCTTCTTCACATGATCGTATTTGCGCGTGCTTTGGCATATGGAAACTATACATGTGCAAAACACAGAGAATAGAACACATTGATTGCAATGGATTCATTCCCATGAGCATAATTTGCGCACGTGGAAAAACCATGACTTGTTCCCAAAGACCCCCATGGAAGTCTATTGGAGGTGTACAAATACGCAAGGGGATGCGTGAAACACTGAGCAAACTGCAGGGAAAATAACACATCTGGACCTCATTATGATAAATAGTCTTTTAAACCACAGAAGGGGTGTGCTGCAAGTGCATGTAAACTGTACCTGTGTGCGCAAAAAGTACAGTAATATGTGCAGACACACGCGCAAATCAACCTCATTCATACAGAAATATGTTGCGCTGAGGCTAATGTTTTTGCGAATACGCTCATTTGAAGCTGCCCTTTTGAAAACTTAATTTATGATGATATGTTTGCATGGTGAATGAAAGCATAATTGTTGTCTACAACAACTTTTGCCTTTGCTTAAACAATCAGTATTCTAAAATTTGTTGTTTCACATGAGCTCATATGGTGCTGACAACATGAAAAGCTGCAGCCAGAGGCAGATTGGGAATTTAAAGGGGCCCCTGAAAAAAATGTAAATTTGGTCTAATTCAGGTCATGGTAAAATATTAGGTTGGGCACTAAGTAGATGCCAAATCAGCGCATTTCCACAAGGGGGTCCTATGTGTGCATAGTGCACAGGTTTCGTTGGTGAGGACAGGACAACAGAATCAAGCTTACTAAATACATAGCTTACTAAGCTTACTAAGTATATACTATATCAGAACCTAGCAAACTACATAGATATGATATCAGAGCCTAGCATACTACCTACATATGGTATGAGAACTAAGCTTACTACATAGATGTAAGAATAGGACCGAACTTACTGCTCAGATACAATACTAAAACCTAGCATATCACATAAATATGATAACAGAACAAAACTTACTGCATAGATACAGTACCAAAACCAAAGTTTACTATGTAGATATGGTACCAGAAGCAAGCTTACTACATAGGTACAGTACGAGAACCAAACTTACTATATTAATGTATCAGAGCAGAGATTACTACATAAATACGATATCAGATCCAAGCTTACTATATAGATTCAATATGGGAATCAATCATACTGTATAGATGCAAAAACAGAGCTAAGACTGCATAACAGTACCAGAAATTAGTTTACTTCATAGATATGGTACTAGGAATATGCTTACATTTGCCAGTGTCAACAAAATACATCCTCCACCATTGGAAAAGAAAATGGATCCATCATAACAGCATATACAGTAGCTGACATAGTGTTGTGTCACCTTTTTTGGAGTATTCCCAGATACATTTGAAAATATCAGTCTCACCTAAGTTAAGCTAGTTTCACACACTGCGTACTAGTTGTCGAATTTCGTTTGAGTAATATGGCCCAAAATTCTGCAGCTAGATACAGTACAATGTTAGTGAGTAGCTTTTAACAAACCTGAAAATACGGGGAGCGTGGTCAGCAGATGAGAGAATAGGACGTGCGGCGGCTCAGCTACCGCTGCTGACCTGCCAAACACCGCCTGATAGATGACCCAGACCCGGCTGATTGGCACCATGGTGGATGGGAAAAGGAGAGGCACCCCAATGACTGGCGCGGAACAGCAGGGGAAAAGCCTAGCGGCGTTTCTCCGCAGGTCAGCAAGCAGAGAGACCTGCTCAGCCATACACGAGATGGCACCGGCGGCAGAACATGTGGCGCCCGACACATGCCAGGAGCAGCCAGAGAGGACAGAGCCACGCGGGCTGACAAGCGGCAGCTCTGCAGAAATAACTGTGGTGGGAACCAGCTCCCACGGATGGCCAAGCTGACGAAGGAGTCTCACTCAGGAGGGAGGAGGTGACAGGCCCTGTTGACAGCACGAGAGAGGTGCAGGGAGTGGAGGAGGCGCATGGTGCAATGGTCCCAGAGGAGCTCGGAGCAGCAGGTGAGCTGGAAGGCTGTGGGGAGAAGAAGAGGTAACATAGTATGTTAGGCCGAATGAAGACAACGTCCATCTAGTTCAGCCTGTTTCAACCTCCTTGTTCATCCAGAGGACAGCAAAAAAAAAAACAAAAGGCAGAAGCCAATTAGCCCTTTGGGGGAAAAAATTCCTTCCCGGCTCCGTAATGGCAGTCAGGCTAATCCCTGGATCAACCTCTAATAGTTCCTACCTGTCTGTAAGACCCGGATCAACAACCCGCTGGTCACCTAAAATTTATATCCTGTAATATCCTTCTGCTCTAGAAATACATCTAGTGCCCTCTTAAATTCCTCTATGGCTCGGCAGCTGCACCACAGGGACATCTGCAGAGACCTGTGATCACACAGCAGGCCACCATCACCCCCCCATCCAGCGGCAAATGCAAAGTCCTAGGGACGAGAGACCAGAACCCAGCAGTTCTAGGTGGCAGAGGGACCTCCAGTGGTGAAGCCTCCTACAGCTCAGAGGGTGACAAAGGTGTGCAGTAGCAGCTGGAGGACCTTCCCTGAGGAGTCACAAAACTCAAGCAGCACAGAGTTCAAGGAGCACAGAGTCCTGAGAATTGCCCAGAAGAGATCCCTCCTCCTTCCATCCTCAAGACTACAACACAACGTCCCAACACGGAAAGCTCGCCGCCCCAGGGGATCTTCGGTTGGCGAGCTGGCCCCTTCGCTGGCCATGCCAAAATACCTGAAACAAATGCGAGCTCAACTTCTGCAAAGGGACGCTCCTCCAAGAAAGGGGAATCCCGTACCGCTGGGGCTTTCCGTTCCAGCTGCATGCATCTAAGAATCGCAGGTCTGCGAGTTTCAGAGGTCTGTGAGACCTTCCTAATTTCCTGGGGTCCCTGGAGTTGCCATCTGTAGAGCTACCGGACTGCCCGTCTTCATGTTCCCTGCTGACGCCACCTCCTCGGAGCACCTGGCAACTGGTAGCGAGGAAGCCATGGCATTGACGTAGAGCTTCACACCGCAGTGAGAGAGGGGAATCGAGAAGCGACTCCAGAGACTGAATCGTAACAGGTGCATCTTCCTCCCTTCTATCTCCTTTTTTTTTTCTTTAAATAGGATTGATGGCTCTGAGTTAACCCGGAGGCAGCAAGCCAGGGTCTGGTCCGAGAGTGATCACAGGCAGCAATTTGCTACACTAGTTCCATGAGTTGGAAATCCAATCTAGCGGTGGGAACCAACTCCACGGGAGGAAACAGGAGGCCCATATGTATATTACTGACAAGAACGCATAAATGGCGAATGCAACTTTCTGCACATTTATCACCAAAGGCATAAATAGTCCACAAAAAAAAAGACAAATCCTATATAACCTACATAGGAAGAAGATAATGGTGGCTCTACTCTAGGAGACCCACTTTAAAAAGGGTTGTGTGCCGACATGTAATACTCAGCACTACCCCTCGTGGCTCCATTGACCTGACCCCTTGAGGAAGGCCGGTGAAGTCTCCATTGCATTGCATAGATCCCTCCAACACCAGATTATCAATTCCATGACAGACCCTAGGGGTAGATTTATTTTTCTAAAGTTGGAAGTAACAGGCATTGTATTTACTTTTGCTAACATGTATCTCCCCAACCAGAACTAGATCGCATATGCAACAAGAATTGTGAAAATTCTGACTGACTTCGCTGGAGGTTTGAGGATCGTCCTCGGGAAAGACATTAACTTGGTGCTGGACCCGGATGCAGATACATCTGCTGGTAAGTCCTCCGTCTCTTGGGCAGCAACACGTGCACTTAAGAAAACTCTAGACTCACTACACTTAGTAGGCCTCTGGAGAATCTTACATCCGGATATTTAAGATTACACCTTCCACTCAGCTGCTCACAATTCCTACAGCAGAATAGATTATCTCCTGGTCTCCCATAGCTTGCTGGACTGTGCCTCGACTTGTTCACATGGGGATCTCCTGTGGTCTGACCACTTTCCTGTTTTTGGGAGTCTCTCAGCCTGAGGAGGGGTCTCTAGGTGTCACTCGTGGAGACTGAATGACAACCTCCTAAGAGACCCCGTTTGCTCCTTGGAGGTCAGAAAAACAATTGAGGAGTTTAAAGCGAACCATCAGACTGACCCCACTCTGGCCTCGGCAAAATGGGAGTCTCTGAAATGTACGTTAAGGGGGTGTTGATCTCACAGGGGACTAGACTTAAGTAAGAAAGGTCAGCTACTCTTCTAGGCCTTTTGGCCACTCTGAGGACTAAAGAGATGGCCAATAAACGTCAACAAAATGACGCTCTTCGGGCTGACATCTCGTACATCAGAAAGCAAATTCTGGGGATGCTCGACCAGCGCTCGCTGGTCCTTAGGGACAAGCTAAAGAGAGGGTCCTTTGAATATGGGGATAAGTGTGGCAGTCAGTTGGCAAGAACACTACACCCCAGAGCACCACTCACCTATGTCCCCAAGATTAAGTCAAGTCGGGGAGACCTGGTGCACAGTAACACAGATATATTAGAAGAATTTAGAGACTACTATAGCAAGCTATACAATATCAAGGCAGACTCTCAGACAGCTGAGGCATGCTGCATGGGGAGATAGACTCATACCTGGCTGAACATGCCCCTAGAAAACTAACATCCACCAAGGCGGGAGATCTTGAGCTTGACTTTCCTCCCCAGGAACTGGCAGAAGTTGTAAAAAAATCTGAAGGTGGGCAAGAGTCCCGGGCTGGACAGTTTCACCACCAGATTTTATAAATTATACAAAGAGGAGCTTTCCCCAATTGCGTTAGAGGTGTTCAATGCCGTTAATAGGGGCCACCCCTTCCCACCACAAGCTCTTCAGGCTCATATTACAGTCATACCTAAACTGAAAAATACAGAAAAGGCATTTGATAGGGTGAGTTAGCCCTTCCTCTCTGCCATCCTGGATAGAATTTACATGAGGCCATGGATGAAACAGTGGATTATGGCATTGTACCAGAGTCCCTCGGCCAAAATAAGGGTGAATGGGGTGCACTCGCGACACTAATCGCAAATCCGCAGTTTGAAGCTATGGTTAGATGCCCCATGCTTCTGGCTTTACCGGCCAACTCAGTCCCCAGACTAAGAGACATCCTGATGTAGTCCAGCTTAAAATGAATGTCTGATATCCTGGGAGAGAACTCCTCATGACCAGGGGCTTGGCTTCAATACTTACAGCTGAGGGGATTTGTGAGCACGCTGACGGCCTTCACAACCTTTGAGCAGCTATGTGTCTCTCCATCTCCGAGGCACATGATTTCAAGGTTATGCAAGATGTTGCTGGCTCGAGAGGCAGGGGAGGAGACCCCGAGATATATGGGGGCCTCGGAGGAAGAGTTGGGGGGCGAACCCATTGGAGGAGAACTGGTCTAAGATATGGACTCTAACTCATAGGTTATCTTCTGCGTGTAAGATTCAAGATCTTAATCTTCAAGATAATATCAAGGTGGTATAGGAGCCCAGATCAGCTTCAGAGGATGTTCCCCCAGGTCTCCTCTACATGCTGGAGATGTAATAATAGTAGAGGCACAATGACTCACATATGGTGGGATTGCCCACCGGTGGCGACCTTATGGAAGGAGGTGACAATGCTTTTTAATCACATCTGTTACGCAAGGGTGAGGATGACCACACAATTGGCCTTGCTTTCACTGTTTCCAGGATCTGCGAGGGACACCGAGTCTGGTCTCCTAAAATTTTTTATAATTGGAATTAGGAGAATCATCCCAAGGCTCCACGACAGCTCCAACCAGGGGAATGTGGGTGGAGGAACTCCACACTCTCATGCACTATGACAAGTAAGGGGCTGACGAACTTGAAGCCTGGGAGGCGACTTGCAGGACATGGCAGGTCTGGGTACCGTTTAGGGACACTGTCAGCTTAAGGAACTGGATAGAAATCGGAGTGACCTGACAAAAGGCGAAACAGAAGCTTTAGTGTGCTGGAGCTAGACCAGCTTGGTAGACAATCCAGCGATTGTGATGCAGGATGGGACTTCCTGGCTGTCTCTCCCCCTCACACCCCACCCCTCCTCTTCCCACCCCTACCCCCCCTCCTTTCCACCTCCTTCCCATTGTATTAAACCTAAGTTTATTCCCCCTTGTTAGTCAGGGAAGTTACATTTTAAAGTCTGGTTGAAATCAGTAACTCAACCTAGGGTTGATGGTTTTCACGGAGGTAATATAGAAAAAAGGGATGGCCATGGTAGAGTGTGGGTGGACCCATGGTTGACGGGAGTAGTTTGTGCTCTGCTGTACCGTACCGCCTGAGTTGGGCTGACAGTGTTAGCCTAACTGGGCAGACATTTTGTACATACCTCTGCCAATCCCATAACTTGGGTTTTTCTTTTTGTGGTGTTACTGGACGATGTTTAGCGTCACACGTACAGCCACTCATGTATACAATTATTGAAGAATTGTTTATTTTTGTGGTGCTTATACTCCAATCCCCCTTTTCCATTCTTACGTTTGGTTTTGAATTTGTCTGTAAATTTACAATAATAAAATTTATTTGAACCTAAATCTCAAAATAACACAAAAAAATTACTGTAGATTTAAGTCATGTTGCGGGTTTTCAAATCCGAAGCATGCTCTATATTTTGCTGATATTTTGCCACGGATTTGATTCATTTCAACGTAATCAGTGACATCTGCAACTAAACTCGCACTAAAATCCACAACAAATCATATGCGGATTTCATTACAGAATGTTTGTACAGAGATAAAGCATATTTTTTTACATTGCGTATGTAACTGTTTTACATACACGTACAGAACATGCTTTTAAAAGCTTACTGGCATGCTTTTAGAGTATGTTTGCAACACATGTAAAGTATAGTATTACATGGTGTTTTTTCTCATGAAATGTATATTCTATTTACGTTTAAAGAATACTGAACAGTGAACACCAACGGTAAAAGCGTTATAAACATTATTAATTCTACTAGTTCTAGTGTTTCAGACTGTAGATCTCCCCAATGGAATTTCTGATGTGTTTCTTTGTTAGTGTATGTGTAAGGGGGTCCATGCGAGTGCATTAGAGAATATTCACATGCTTGATCAAACATTCACTTGCACTAGTGAAGCCTGACTCCCAAATGTTCAGGAAGCACTTCTGGCACCTGGTATTTAAGGGGAAGACCTGCCTCACAGTCCAATCCTCATAAAGAGAGAGCAGAGCACAGAGTAGTGTGCAAGGAACTGTGAACAGTGAGTAGCAGAACGTGGTGGTGGCCACAGGAGAGGGGCAGCTGTATCCCCATACTAGAAAGTAGTCATGGACCCGAGAGACCACCTAAAGACCTGCGGAGGCTGAAAGCGACACTGTATGAAGAAGCGGTCGTATCCTCGAGTTGAAGCACTGCCTGACACTGTGGAGATGGTGTTCAAGAAGAAGAAGTAGCACAGCAAAAATTGGAGGTCGACTATTCTAGGAATAATTATCAGACTTAGGGATTGTATTATGCAAGCCCCTAGCCAGGATGAGGACTCACTGAGATTGTAACAGTGTTCGTTATCATAGTAATGATTTTGGTGCCAGAGTTTGGGTACCACAAGGCATTGCATATGTGTTGGGTTAGGATGTTGCATATTATATTAATGTTGCTGTAAAGTGTTCTACTGATGTGAAATGTATCTAACATGTCTATGAGTATCTAATGTGTCTATGACAAAGGATGTGATGGCACAATGAGGCACGTCATAGAGTGGTGAGATGGATTTGAATAAAATGTGACATGTTATTGAGCCACGAATATTTTGTGATGACCTCTGGATGCGAAGTGACATCTATGATGTGTTAGCATCCTGTGTAGAGAACGCTGCATTAGCCTTGCCTCCTTCCCTTTGGAAGGGACCTCCAGGGTCATCGGGTCCAACCCCCTACTCAATGCAGGATTCACTAAATAATCCCATGTCTTTAGAGCCTCTGTTTGAAGACTTCCATTGAAGAAGAACTCACCACCTCCATGGCAACCTGTTTCACTCATTGATTACCCTCACTGTCAGAAAGTTTTTTCTAATATCTAATCTGTGTTTCCTCTCTTTCAGTTTCATCCCATTGTTTGTAGTCTTCCCTTGTGTAAATGAGAATAGGTCTGATCCCTCTGGACTGTGACAGCCCTTCAGATATTTGGAGACGACTATTAAGTCTCCTCTTAGCCTTCTTTTTTGCAAGCTAAACATTCCCAGATCCTTTAACTGTTCCTCATATGACATAATTTGCAGACTGCTCACCATCCTGGTAACTCTTCTCTGAAATTGTTCTGCAGCAAACAGGAGTTAACGGAGAGTAGCTTGAGTGGGTGGCGGCAACTCTCACCTGGTCACAGTGGTGGCTACTCGGCCTACAAGGGTAGCTTGAGCTGCAGGGGTGATTGTAAAGGGGTTTCTGGCTAAATGAATGTGTTGGTTTATCATGACCCAAGTGCCTTGACAATGTATTCCCTCAGTGGAATAAGAAGACAAGTAGAATGATGGTAAAGTAAATCTGGAGGCATACAGTTTACTTAGATTTGCAAGATGGACTGCACCACAGTCTTTTTCAAGCCAATGGACATACAAGACAAACACAGTACATAGATACTTAACATGATAAATTAGTTCACCAATCACCAACACCCACATACATATGCTAAAATTACCCAGTAATTAGATTCATCCTGATAGAATGTAGAACGATCACTTACAGCTGAGCACACTGATCCCCGAGGGGCTCACCAAGAGATGCTATCCACCGCTTCATTAGTGGTTTTACCAATATAGTATAGACCACAAAGGCATGTGGCCAGACACACTACAAATGATGAGTGGCACATATAGTATCTCTTAATCCAGTATTGCTTGACAGTATGCGGATGAGTAAAGCTGTCACCCCTCAATAAATAATTATAATTCAAACTATTTAAACAAGGAAAATGTCCACTCTTAAAAGGGGACAGCAGCCGCTGCCCATCTGCATTATCAACCACTCTTATGTTATGCATCATCTCATCCTTGAGGTTTTGGCCACGTCGATAGGCCATCATAGGTGGTTTATGAAATTTAGCAATGGCTGGATGACACTGTGCCAACAAGTACCAGTGTATGTTGATAATCTGATTAACACAACCACTTACAACCCCATAAGTCGATACAAAGGGGATTCTACCAGATTCAGTTTTCTCCTTGCCCCTTGCTAGCAATTTTTCCCTACGAATACCCAACGCTTTCACCCTGTGCTGCTCTACCAGTTCACGAGGGTACCCCCTCTGTACAAATTTCTCACACATCGTGGCCAGGAGGGGTTCCACCCACTCCTCATCCACAATGCGTCTTACCCAGAGTAATTGACTTCAAAAGACTGTAGTGTGCCAGGTGGATGATGGCTTCCAAAATGCAACAGATTATTCCGATATGTTGCCTTAGTGTATAAATCGGTTTTAAATGCATTGCCAACTTTCTGCACCAGTACATTCAAAAATTGCATAGAGCTTTGCATACGTTGGGGCCACATTGGACCCCATCGCTGTCCCCCATTTCTGACGGTAAAAAACATTGTCTTCGAGGAAGAAATTCTAGCCGCACTAGAAAGGCAGCAGGATCGGGTGAAAACGTGTGTATCTGGGTAAATAACTGGCTCCGAGATAGAAAGCAGAGGGTGGTAATAAATGGTTCGTACTCAGATTGGGGCATCATCGCTAGTGGGGTTCCACAGGGCTCAGTACTAGCCCCCATTCTGTTCAATATATTTATCAACGACTTGATAGAGGGACTGCACATTAAAATATCAATATTTGCAGATGATACAAAACTATATAAGACAATTAATACAACAGAGGACAATGTGCGGCTGCAAAAGGACCTAGACAATCTGGGGGCTTGGGCAGAAAAATAGCAAATGAAGTTCAATGTGGATAAATGTAAGGTTATGCACATGGGCAGGAGAAACGGATGTCACCAATATACACTAAATGGGGTTTTGCTAGGGAAACATGAGATGGAAAAAGACCTGGGGGTACTAGTGGACTGTAGATTTAACTGGAGCAACTAATGCTAGTCAGCTGCTGCAAAAGCTAATAAAGTCTTGGAGTGTATTAAAAGAGGTATAGGGGCGAAGGATGAGAACAATATTCTTCCACTATATAAGGCACTCGTCAGGCCCCACATGGAATACTGTGTACAGTTCTAAACACCGGTGCTCAGGAAGGATGTTGCAGTGCTTGAGGGGGTTCAAAGGAGGACACCTAAACTAATAAATTGAATGAGAGAACTGGAATACCCAGAGACTATCTAAATTAGAATTATTCACCCTAGAAAAAAGACGGCTAAGGGGCGATCAAATAACTATGTATAAATACATGAGGGGACAATATAAGGATCTCTCCCACGATCTGTTTAAAACCCAGGACTGCGTCGGTAACAAGAGAGCATCCGCTACGTCTAGAAGAAAGCAGGTGTCATCACCAACACAGAAGGGGGTTCTTTACTGTAAGAGCAGTGAGACTGTGGAACTCTCTGCCTGAGGACGTGGTAGTGACAAAATCCATAGAGGAGTTTAAGAGGGGACTAGATACCTTTCTAGAGCGGAAGGATATTACAGGATAGAGACATTAGGTGATCAACAGGTTTGTAGTTCCGGGTCTTACAGTGAGGTAGGAACTATCAAAGGTTGATCCAGGGTTTATTCTGATTGCCATTATGGAGTCAGGAAGGAATTTCCCCCCAAATGGGCTAATTGGCTGGATCAACTAGAGGGTGGATATAGGCTGAACTAGATGGACATTGTCTTCATTCAGCCTAACATACTATGTTACTATGTATGTATGTGTTGTAGGACCATTGTTAACAGTGTCATCACAAATTCCACGCATCTATTAGCCAAATCCAATTTAGTCAGATGTTCCCTAGTCGCCTGCAACCCGTAAGTATTTTCAATATTCATGTACAACGAGGTCACATCGAAAGACCCTATTAACGCTCCCTCGCCGAGTGTGACCTCCCATATTTTAATCAAGAAATATGAGGTATCTCATATGTAAGACCGTGCTTCAATGGCAAATCGTCTCAGCATCCTGTCCAGGAACCAAAAAATGTTATTGAACAGGGAGCACCTCCCAGATATGATGGGCCACCCTGGGGGTGCCCTCAGATCTTTGTGAATCTTGGGCAGGGTGTACAATATTGGCACAACAGGATAGGCAAGCAATAAAAATTCATGTAGCTGTCTATCAATAATCCCTGCCTCCAATGCTTCATTCAGTGTCTCACTTAACTCCTTCATATATCTGCCAGTCAGATTACTGTGAAGTCGCTCGTAAACTTTAGTGTTGGCCAATTGCGAAAGTATCTCCTTATGGTACATATCGGTGTCAATAACGACCACCACCCCTCCTTTGTCTGCCATTTGAATTGTTATATTCTTATCATGGCCTAAAGCTCTTACAATAGACATTTAATTTACACTCAAATTCTTACTGCACGCAAATCTATACTTTTGTGACTTCAACTTGGCCACATCATGCATCACCAGCTTGGAATAAGTCGCAACAGGGTGGTCCAATTTAGGTGGCTGGAACTTACTATTGTTGCTCAGTCCAACCCCAACCGACGAAAATCCATCACGGTGGTTGGACTGCGCAACAATGGCAGCACCACCACCAGCGCTGGACACAAAATAAGTGCGCAACCTCAGTCTCCTAAAAAATGATCTACAATCAATGTCCAGTCTGAAGCAGTCAATATTCTATACTGGACAGAATGACAGGCCCTTCACAAGAACCTGCACCTGCATATCAGTTAATACCTGCGACGAGATATGGACCACTAGGTTCTCTCCAACGCCTGTTGTCTCACCCCAGCATGTGTCGTCATTCGCCAAGACCCTCTTGCGTGGTCTCTGATGTCTCTTCCCCCCTCTCCTCTTGCGGGTGAACATTGCTGTTGTAGTCTCGTGGGGGGATGGTCTTTACACTGACAGCCTACCATCTGGGCTGACAGTTTTATTTCTTCATTATTTTACTTTATCTTTTTGATTTGGGATGTTGTGTGCCATCGCATGACTCCATTCTCTCTTCATCAGAAAGACTGGGGATTGAGATTAGCAATTGCTCCTAATTAAGATTGAGATAGATAGAACTGCATAACAAGGGAGATAGAAACTGGAAAGCACTAAGAGCAAAACAAATAAGCCAGTTATTATTCAAGCCTAGTGTATGCTCAATGTGCATAAGACAGGTATATAGGGATTATACTAGAAGAGTAGGGGAATTTGTCACTATAGAATCAACTACAGGATGACTAATTAATCATCACCTACGCAAACTAGAGGAGACCGAGTGGTCTCTTTACATATATATCTTTTCTTCTCTTAGCCCCATCTTGAGGTTCAAGATTGGTTGTCATATGACATAATTGCACTTCTGAACATTCTACCATCTGATGTTATTCTGGCCCCTGGAGATCTTACCTCGAGTGAAATGCGTTGGGATGACATATTGTCTATCTCCATCACAACCTTTGTGAAGAGACTTTTGACAATATCTATGGGATGGATGTGTCGTCTGTCTCCTCTATGAGATATATGAGGAGCCATTTCTAGTACCTGTATTGAATTTACGTTTTCCGGTTAAACTCCGGGGAGTTAACACTTGACTCTAATACAGTTTAGTGCATCAACACTATCTTTGACAAACAACAACCTCTCACATATTTGGAAGTGAGACACAACCAATATAAACTAAAAGTGTGTCCGCCTCAAAGTTTAGAAGGCTCTACTACTACTGTGCTGAATAAACATGCATTTTTTTCTGTTGTATTTCCAAAAATTAGTACTATTAGTAAGTGTGATTCTCTTTCATAGTGAACCAACTGATGATACACTTAATCCTACCATGCTTCTATTTTTATACTTCAAGTCTTTCTCTGTAACAAGCTTTAAGAGGTTTAAAACAGATCTAGTACTGTAATATGAGCAGTGTTTGGGGAAACATTGGGACAAGTGGATGAATCTGTGGGGACCTGTCAGTGGAATGTCAAGCAGACCGTCGCCACAAATAAGCATTATGGGAGCAACTAGCTCATCTGCAGATGATTTTAATGCTCTAGAGATACATCACTGGTACGGAAAATTTATGAGAGAGTGTCCATCTGGCCAACTGAGCTTGCATGAGTTTAAAGGATTACTTGGCCTGCAGGGTATGAATCCAGAAGCAAACAGATATACTGATCAAGTTTTCAGTACTTTTGATATGAACAAGGTAAGATTTTGATATTGAATGCAATGGTATGTGTGCTGTACCTGGTGATTGATAGAATTGCATTCTGATCGGATTTGGTGAATAGTAGTTTTTTATAGTGTAAAGCATGTCATGTCATGAGTGGCTATAATTATAGATATTAAAAATCTTTATATAATTTGCAATTTCCACATATGCATTTTGGTCTCATTTGACATTTATCATTGTGGTTGAAATAACAAGTCTTGTTATAAAATATAGTATAATAAAATATTGAAAATATTGAAAATGTTTCATAAATGATTGTCTGTTGAGAATTGCAATTGTTAAGGTACAATGAGTTTATATTTCAAAATAATGTTAAATTTATGATTGACAAACCATTTACTTTTAATCCATCAGCCTTTATTAATAAGTAAGGTTTACCCTTTAGTTTGATTTTGGTCATGGTAACTCCTCTCTAATATTTCAAATGTAATGTGCCATTGGGTAAATACTCTGTTTATTCTAAGTTGAAAAACATACTAGGCTAGATGTACTAATCCTGACTAATGTTTAGACAGTTTAAACTAAGACTAAGCATTCTAAAAATGCAGCAAATGTATCACAATAGCTCAAGCTGGTTGATAAATTTTATGCATTATTAGACACCTTTAATCAATTTTTTATAGTATTTATTGGCTAGTGTACTTTGACAATGCTGTGCTTAAATTTTGATGCACAATGTCAGATTTAAACTATGCCCCTCTCCTGACAATTCATGCCCGTGTTTTTGCCCCCTTGACCTACAAGGAGCAGAAAGCATCTAGAGCAGAAAATAACTGAGGTGCAAGACATGTAAACCAGTTTTGTTTGCCATTTAGTTTAGTAAATTTCCCTCATTATATATAATTATGAATTGCTAAATTCTTTAATCTGCATGAACATGAGAATGTTTACTTTTTTCAACAAAAAAGTACATTTCAATACAGGCATATTCACTCTAACAATGCACTGACATATCATCCACATAGTGGTCAGACCTGCCACATGCCACTGATCTCTAATCTCTAAAGTAGCTTTGGCAACAAGAACCAGCAAGAAGTACTACAGTCTGTATGTGAAGTCCCTTGGACAGAATATTATGTGTTTTTAATTGCAGCAAAAGCAGTACATAACATTTTTTGCCTATCATTAGCAGGTGAAAAACTTGATTCATTCTACTCCAATAGAATGAAAGCAAATATCATATGACCAGTTAAAAGTCAGCTTTCAACACAATGCTTAGTCTCTGATAGATGAAATGGGTGGTGTTAGCAGTCTACAAAATTTAATTGTCTCCATTTATAGCTACATATCAGTGCGGTAACCACTAGATATTCTACAAAAGTCAATGCACATAATATACCTTCTTATTACATAATCGTATGATATATTCAAGAAAAAAATGTATAGAACACGTTTATTACCGAGTAAAAATGTACAGTGGGGGCTTTGTTACTTTGATGTGGTACCAAAAAGTGCACTTTAACTGTGGACATAAAGAAGACGCTATTTCCTGTGGACACTACAATGGAATTATTACTGTGTATTTGCATTATTCCTTTGTGTAGCACTATTACAATGGTAGGACACTGAGAAGGGCATTGTAGTTAGTAGCGGGATTAAAAGAGTGTACAGAGAAGAGCCATGGTTGAAGGAAGTGTTCGTGGCAGTCTAGGCCAGATAGAAAAGAAAAAGGAAAGAGAATAATTCCAATTAGAGAAGATGTTACCTGTGATCATTAAAGGTTCCTGCACTGTATTCACTATCACTGTATCTGTGATATCTGACTACATTATTTAGCGATATAAGAATGCTGAGCTTCTGTATCCACAATGTTATAAAAGTTGTCTTATAGATATGCTGTCTCCTATGTATATATATATTTCTTTTTTGGGGGGCAGGTGGGGCATATTTTTTGAGACTCGTGCTGCAAATCTATTCAGACCTTAGCAATACCACTGGTTACTATTGATTTATCAATGGGTTACTTTAGGCCGCCTGCAGACGGCCAGGTCGGATCCGGATGCGAGAATTCTCGCAGCAGGACCCGACCCGAGTGCCTGCAGAGAGCAGCACGGAACTCACCGGCTCCCGCAGCTCGGGCTCTTTCATGTGCCGGCACTTGCGCAGAGCGGAGCCACCAGCCGGGGAGTGACGTTTCTGTAAGGCGCTCTGCGAGCCTCGCACAGAAATAGAGTGTGCCGTGGTTTGTTTTCTGCCTGTGATTTCGCGTAGACAAACCGCGGCCGTCTGCATAGGATTGCGTATTGTACTGCAATCCTATGCAGGCATGTACGGGCGGAAATTCTGCGGGAAATCCCGCCACGGAATTTCCGCCCGTCTGCAGGAAGCCGTAGAGACCAAGTGATGCCATAGAAAGTTCCGATCAGACCATGGTCAGCAATCATGAAGAGTAGTTGTGGGAGATGGGGGCCCAAGCTGAACTTTTGCACCACAGCCCTTGAACCTTTACTTATGCCCTGCAATCATGTCTTGTTCACAGTCACTCAGATCACTTGGTTTTTCAATGCTAATGTGAATTCGTACTGAAACTGATCCACGGAAAATTTGCACATGTGAATTTATGCAGCACTTTAGGGTCACATGTCTAATTTCCATAGAGAGAAACTGCAACCAAGAAAGGGCTGTTGTCTCCTAGCAAAGAGGTCATACAGTGTATATTCATAGGACTACAATAAATATAGTTAAAGGGGTTGTCAAAGTTTGTTTGTTTTTCTTAAATCCTGCGTCCCATGCCTAAAAATAATATATCCCATACTCACTTCTCATAGCTACTTACATATCCAGTCCCACAGTTCCATTCACTGTGCCAGGTTTGTTTTTACAGGCTACAGTTAGCCTGTATATGGAACATCACAGGCTACTGCAGTCATTCACAGACCTTAGCGTTCAAAGGGGACAACCCCTTAAATGTCAGTGAACTATAGAAGTGTGCTATACCTAGGTACATATATTGAAAGCAGTGTCAATAATGTATCCAATGACTGTTCAAACAATGAGTTCAATATAGGACTAAATACGGTAATTAAAGAAAATAAGAGGAATGCATAATGGTGTTATGACAAAATATAATATGGATAAAAGGAACCTCCAGTTACTGGTCTATGCCTTGGGGCTCATTCACATCGGCGTTGTGCATCCCATTTTCTTGTTCCATCATGAGAACAGGAAAACAGAATCCCAGTCCACAATTAAGCCATCTTATTACAGAACTGAATGGACCCCATTGGCTTTTTAATGGGGCCCATTCAGTTTCCGTTATACCCTCCAGCAATTTCCAGGATGAAATAGTATAATGGGGTAAGTGAGATAGCGCTGCCAATTTTTTGTTAAAATTTTTGATAACTGATGCTCTGTTTTTATGTTATTTTACTTTTTGTGTTTGTCATTAATTGGACCACAAAGTAATGATGGAGCGACCTATTGCAGCTATTCTGCCACTTGCAATTAATATACTTTGTATTAAGGTGTATTAGACAGTTAGGATTGAATGCGTAGTGCCATGTCGGACATACCAATGGTGGAGGCACGTAGTGGAAATAAAAAGTCATGCCATTATGCAGGGTGCAGGTTTTTCAGTGAGAGAGTAAAGAAAAATAAAAAATCTTGTTATTTGTATAGCACCAACTTATTACCCCCCACCAAGCTGGGTACTCATTTTACCGACCTCGGAAGGATGGAAGACTGAGTCAACCTTAAGCCAGTTACCTAAACCGTGGGGAAAGGGGGAAACTTGTAACATTCAGGTCATCAGTTAGAGCTTAGGACTGCATTTCTGCTACCTTAACACTCCATTCCACACAAGGCTCTTGTAGTGTTTTGTAATGCAGGCTTTCCAGTTTGGCTTAAGCTTGGTTTGGGCTGCTTGTCTTCTGCATCCAGCTATTCCCTGCTCGGAGCACCCGGCTGTTAAACAGCCGAGCGTTCCGAATAGGGGATGCAGGAGACAAGCGGGGCCGCTTGTCTTCTGCATCCAGCTGTTTTACAGCCGAGCGGAGGATGCAGAAGACAAGCAGGATGGCCCCGCTTGTCTTCTGCATCCAGCTGTTCCCTGCTTGGAGCGACCGGCTGTTACACAACCGAGCGCTCCGAGTGGGGTATGGAGAACACAGCTGGACAGATCTGTTCTTCATACCTAGCCTGCCTTCAGGGAGCGGGATACAGCTGAAACAATAGTATCAGCTACATCCCGCTGTAAATTCCTAATAACTGATCGCTGATCTTTTAGCATGCTGAAAGATCAGCGATCAGTGACGGCTTAACGAAAACTGCATGATGTCAGTGCAGTTAAATACAACCATTATCACTCAAAAGATTGCTTTGAGTGATTTTTGAGCAAAAATTGTTGTGTCTAAAAGGGCCTTTACTGGAAATGGAGTCTATGACCAAATTAAATTAGGCATACAGCCAGGAAGCAGAACATCTCTGCTCACAGACACTGTTGTGAAGGCAAGTTTTTTTATTTTTGTCTAGCGGTTCTGCTGCTCAACAGCCACCTGTCTCTCTCATGTGGACTCCACAGCTTTCTTATTGGATTGTCTCCATTTTCCTCAGTGATGAGGAAGTAATAGTAAGCATGTACATACATTTGCATACCCACAGATGTAAGAGACATCACACATTTTCGAGACTGTGGTGAGTCTAACCTTCCAGGTTAGAGACTGTATACAAAGCAGACTGTCAAGTTATTAGTTGTAAAATTTCACTTGCCAGTGCCTCCGAATTATGGAAGTCAAGCTATTCATACTTGTTGATAATATATTTTAAGCAGCATACAGACTCGGTATGTATAAATGTTACCTGCTGTCTGTCTTAGGCTATGCAGACCTGAGGGGACCACAAACACCACCAAGGGTACATGCAGTGCTATTTCATCCTAGGTTTTAATGGAAATCTGTGACGGAGGTTCAGAACAAAGCCTCCAAATCAGAACTAAATGATCCCTAACGCTCTAGTGTGACTCAAGTCTTGTCCAAATATACCACATAAGGCACTCAGCTATTGGACTCAATCAAGTCTCATTTATCTCCCAGTTATCTGAAGTATGGTGGAGTCAGATTGGAAACTCAGCAAACGTAAATGTAATATCTTGAAATTATAATTAACTTGAAACAAATGTTTGCGGTTATACAAAATAGATAATATAAAAAATGTCTATTTTTGAAAACAAAGCAGCACTTCAATGAAAGCAGAAGAGACAGGATGCCATGGCCCAAAAGCCATGATCATACATCCAGTATAAAGAGGGGAAAAAAACATAGCACTTCACTGATGTCCAATTCAAATAGGTGGCTTATTCACCCACTTACAGAAATCAACAATTCAGTCTCATTGCAGGACCTTTATCAAGCAATACTATCAGTGACCAGTACATACATTATGTGCCAGCACCAATTACTTAGGTATCATTTAGCAAAAGACTAAGTATTATAATCATATAAGAATACCATAATGTAGTTTGTGGTACAGTATAAAAACACTGTTTTAGCAGGTTTGGGTTCTTGTTCACAGAGGTCTGGTTTATGCTAGCACTATTTTGGATTTTCCGCTCAGCTTTTTCTAGCACTAGTGTGAGCGTTTATGTGTGTGTTCTGCTACTTGTTGCACTTACTTAGCAAATAGGGAGGGATTTAATTCCTGTCTTGGCTGTGGACCTTTGCTGATTATTTTTCAATCTTCATCTGGTGGTTGTTAGATTCACAGCTAGATTTTGGGGTCCTGTCTTTCCCTGCTCATCTAAAGCTAAGTACTGTGGTTACTGGTGGAAGTTGTATTCTTACTTGTTTGCTTACTTCTGTTGCTGATAGGGGCAGTGAGTGGGTACATTCTTATCAGGACAGGACATCCACTATAGGCAGGTATGGTCTCACATTCTGAGTCAAATAGGGAAAGTTTTTTTTCTCCATCTGTTATACCACGTTTCCTGTAGGGGTTTATGTTCTTTATTCTACTGTGTGAACATAGCCCAGGAAGTGTTAAAGGGACCTATTTCAGTACATACTGATCAAATGTGACAAATCCATTGTAAACCGAATGTTGTATAAAAAATATAAATGGGGCATATGTATCATGCCCTGTACGCTAGTTTTCTGGCATACAAAAGTCAAAGTCTTGGTGCTTGCGTCACAATTGCGACTTGTGGAGCTTTTACACCAGGCCCCTATACTTTTTCTAAAAGTGGGCAAGGCCCAGCTTTAGATGACTGCTATCCCCACCATTTAGCTCATCAAAAGATTAATGAACAGGACAGCGCCTTTTTTCCACTTATTTATACAATTTTATATATGAACATCTTTTAATTCACTTTTAATATACTAACTATATAGAAATATTTCCTCACTCTCTTCCTATTCCCCCCCCACCTTTTTTCTATTATGTGCCAAAATATTTTCAATATAATCTATATACTATTATAATGCAATATATTATATAAATCTCTAAATTTTATCATAATATTATTTAGCCAATGATCTTAAAAATGGTGTTTATATAACTTATTGCATCCCCTTTTCAATCATTCTTTCTTAATTTCTAAATCTGTATATTTTCCCCTGTTTAATATGTATCTTGTTCTTCAACAAATTTTCTACTAATATGTCATCACTTCACAGTATAGACAAATAATAAAATGATCAATTTTTATTCGAATATCTTTTTAAAATCAGGGCACTAGACAAATAGTTGCGCACGCTTGACTCGTAGAGAAAGTGGAGCAAGCGTCAGGACTAGGACAAACACACAAGTACTAGACACATGAGACATAAACAAAGTTTCACCAAGTGACTTACCACATTTTAAGGATGCACTAGCATTTGATGTATATCGTAACAGGTGCTTTTCGGTAGTAGTTCATTAGTTATATAGTAATATTTGCCTATAGTTCAACGCATTTCCCTACTTGGTTAGTAGTTCATCAGGAACCTTTTGATCTGCACCAAAGGAGAGATTCAATAGGTATTTACCCTCATATATAGAAGAGTATCCAGATGAGTTTATGTCTGAATATTACATTGACAATAGGTGGCTGCTATATATAAAGAAGAAATTCTATAAAGAAGGAAGGGTTATTCTGGGATCCTTGTTGTGTCAATTATCACACTCTGCCCGGCCAGAGGCAGTGCTTTGTGAATACAGGGCCAGAAATGAGCTCTGAACCAAAGTAACGATTCAGCATTCACCCCACTGTGTTTATGCTTACATGAAGAAAAGATCTATAAGAACATAAGGAAAATGTCCCCAACATGGGAGCAACTGCAGAAGCTTAGTTGAAAGAAATATAGAAGGGCCTTAGGGTTCAATCCCCTCTCCTCAGGCGATTCTAAGTTTCAAGCAAAGTTTTGGCTTCTGTTTCTAATCATAAGGATACGAAGAAGATCTGAGCTAGACCTTTCCTCATAGTTCTCATACTAATAAAAAGTCTCGGCGCTGATAGTATTCCCTCAGATTAATTGAGAGGCAGATACCTGACTTAGAGGACTGACCTAGTAATTGTTGCTCAAAGCTATCAATGAAACATTCCACAGATGGTAGTCTTTCTTTCAGGCTAATCTAATAGCATAGAACTCCTTCACTACCAGCTTCCTAATAGATGAACAAATAATAATAATAAAGCCTGTGGCCCTGATGGTGGACCACAGGTGTCTGTGAGTTTGTGATCTCAGACCTGCTTAAGTCTAGGGTGGGGACAGCCAAGTCTCGCACCAAGTAGTATATCCAGGGGGAGGAGCCAACCCACTGGTTCACATAAATAACAGCACATGATGCACATGATGGGTTACGCATGATAATGTATTCAGTGACATCTCATCCAATGCGGTGGCGCACTTTCTTTGATGTTAGATCAGACACGGCAGCACATACCTCCTCACTCAGCTCCACTCCGGAGGTACTGTAATTTCCAAGTATTTTACATTCCATATAATCACCGCTCCATGTAATAACCATCCCCAGGTTTGAAAAAGGTGGCACTCGGACACTGAATTGCCAGGTTTCCATGTACCCCATGTTTGTGTCTATTAAACAGCCATTTGGATTTTGGCTTTCTATTTTGACTTGCTGGATGTCACCCTCAAGTTTGAGAAAGACCATTATTTGGTCGAAACATAGCATTTTGAAATAATGGAGGAATAAAGATTGATTTTATTCATATCATATGCTGACATGAATTTATCAACTTTGCAGAAGATATGGGTCAGTAGGGGCATTGTTTCTGCTTAGGGAGAGCACCTAGAAGGTGTGAGGAGACTTATTAGGCCATCCATGCTCCTCTGTGAAATATATGAATAGTAAGATGGAAATATGCTGCAAAAAAAGGCAGCATTGAGAAAGCTTGAGAAGGACCATTATTTGGTTGAAACTTCACATTTTAGAATAATGGAGGAATAAAGATCGATTTTATTTACATTGTATCCTGCCACGAATTTATTATCAACTCTGGATGTCTTCTGGATCAAGGTTCAGATCCATTTTTGTGGTGTTGCAGTAGTACCTCCCCAACCTGTGTGGTTTACTCATTAAATTTTGCTGCTGGTAAATCCTACTGTTTACAACCACATCTTTTGCAAGAGACACATTTGGAGGCACCAGATTTCCAGTTCATAGAAATGTTCTGGGTAGGACGTATATGGATCACCAGTCATTTGAGGTAAGGCAGGTACATGAATTCTTATACACAACAACTTTAGCTGTAAAGTAATGTAGTATGACTGTGGTATTACACAAGGGCTTGTGATATTAGAAACTGGGGGCATGAAGAACAGAGTTTCAGTATTTTTCATTTAATGCTAAATAAATTTGAAACAAATGCATTTGACAGAATAACAATTAACAGTGTGGTTTAACAATGGGTACACCTTAGGCGTAAACAAACACTATCCTCTATTCCTCCATCTAGTAGTTATAATAACTTAACAGTGCACCTTTTAAACCAGGATAGTATAGGCCCTGTTCGATTAGTCCCTTTATGTCATCCTTAGCAGGGTGAACAAATCTGAGCCTGCTCAATACTTAAGACTCTAAATAGTTAGGGGGCCCAGCACTGCTTGAGTAGAGCTCTCCAGTTCATAGCAGGGTGGATGAAGGCAGCGACAGTTCTAAGCTCAGAAAAATGGTGGTCAACCACTAAGATGGTAAAGTTCCATCTTAGATATTCCAAAGTTTGCACACTGTACTCCTGTCTCAGATACTAGTCTCTACTTACACTTGGGTTTTAAGTCCAGCCAACTAATTAATGGAATCTGCCATGAGGCTGCAAAAGTCAGGTGAAATCCATGCCTGGTTCATTTTTATACATGTAAGGCAATGCACATTCTCTACAGACAGGCGGATGCGTCTGTCAGTTATCACACCACTAGCTGTGCTGAACACCCTTTCTGATAGGACACCAGGAGCAGGGCAGGCAAGCTCCAGCCACTTGTACAGCTTAGACACCCAGAAGTCAAAGGGTCCAAAATCATGTCTTAGTACATGCACACTGAAGCTGACATACAGTTGGACCATCATTGATAAGTACCGCCTGTGACTGTGAGCTCTACTCTGTGCTGTTGCTGCAACCACCTGAAAAAACTATGCCACACTTCTGCTACACTTTCCCTGCCACCACTGGTGGTGCTGCTGCAGCGTCTTTCTGCTCATCTGCAATGAACCAAAATAGTGTGCTCAAGCTGCTTAACAGTCTGTCCTGATACTGCTATATTTTGGGATCCTTCTCTTCTACGGGAATGAGATTTGTCAGTTTGACCTTGTAGTGGGAATCAAGTAGGGTTGCCACCCAGTAATCATCTTTTTTCATGTAGGCTATGTGATGGTCCTTCTGCAAGCAATGCAGCATAAAAGCACTTATATGCTTCAAAGTGACTAAAGATGATTCTTTGGGATCAGGCTTAAAAGTGTCTTCTGGCTATCCACGTAGAATAGCTGGAGTTAGTGATGGATGGATATAATGTTGCATAGCCCCCTTCCCTGCTTCTAGACCTATATTATTCCCCTCCTTTTCTTCCTCCTCTTGCTCTTCCTCCTCTATACTTTTCCCATGGATAAAGAAATGCATTGGAGAAGATGCCCCCTTTCTTGCCCAAAGCCACCCTCCCTGTGGTATTGAGTAAAGGCAGACTGGCCAGACAGTTGGGAGATTGGTGAAATGAATAAAGAGTTGCGGCGGCATAAATGGTGCAAAAGAAGTCTTCCTTATTTATTTCTCCATATTGCCTTCACAGCAGCTGACTGGCATTTATTGCTCTAATTGAATCTACAGTCAACTAGTACCCCCAGGTCTTTTCCATCTCACGTTTCCCTATACACTAAATAGCAGAACCACATTTAGTGTATATTAGTGACATCCATTTCTCCAGCCCATATGCAAAACCTTACATTTATCAATATTGAACTTCATTTGCCATTTTTCTACCCAAGAGCCCAGTTTATCTAGGTCCATTTGCTGCTGATATTGTCATCTTTTGTATTAATTAGTAAGGTAGTTATCTTTAATTGTTCTCAAGAACTTATCACTCTTATAAGATTTGCAGGTTTCATCTTCCCATATTATATCTGGATAATTAAAGTCCCCCATAATAATTACTTTATTTTGGTTTGATACCTCTTCTATTTGTCTTAGTAATGTTTTCAGTTGCTTCTGGTATTTTTGGTGGCCTACAAAAATCTATCAGAATTTTATTAGTCCCCCCCCCCCCCCCCGCATTTCTACCCATTGAGATTCTGTGTGTTCATCTCCTACAACAATATCTTCTCGTAGTCTTGGCATTAAGTAGGATTTAAAATAAAGACATACCCTTCCCCCTTTCCAGTTTCCATGGCCTCTTCTAAAGAGGCTGTAACCCTGTAAATTTACCGCCCAGTCGCATTCTTCATAAAGCCAGGTTGCTGTTATGCCTACTTTTTAGTAGCTTTCTTCAAACATTCTTGCTTCAAGCTCACCCACTTTACAGATCAGACTTCTTGAATTTGTTGACATGCAGTTTACATGGTTGTGCTTATTTGTATTCATTATGCTACTATGGGTCTTATTAGCTGCTCTGTCAGTTTTATCTGTACTAACCCCTCCTTCTGATCACCCCCTATGTCCCTTCCTAGATCCCAGAACTCTGTCTACACCGTTTTCCCCTCTATTTCTCTTGTTGCCTTTCCCTCCGGTGACTAATTTAAACACTCCTCCAACCTTCTATCCATCTTCTCCCCCTGCAGAGCTGCAACCTTCCCATTAAGTTGCAGCCTGTCCCTACGGTAGAGTCTCTAGCAAACAGCAAAGTCAGCCCAGTTCTCCAGCAAGCCAAACCCCTCTTGCTTACACCAACTCTGGAGCCACTTGTTTACTTCCCTAATCTCCCACTGCCTTTCTGGTGTGGCTTGTGGTACAGGTACTATTTCCAAGGAAACTACCTTGGGGGACCTTGCCCCGAGCTTAGATTCTAGATCACTGAAATCGCTTTTAAGGTTCCCCCATTGACCTCTAACTTTGTCATTGGTGCCAATGTGTACCTAGATCCTCACTAGCCCCTCCCAGTAATGTGTCAACCTGATCCGCAATGTGTCAAACCCGAGCACCAGGAAGGCAACACACTGTTTGACAATCGCGGTCTTTGTGGAGGACTGCCCTGTCTCTACCCCTAATAACTGAGTCCACCACCACTAGGATCTGTCTAGGCTGCCCCACGCTTCTCTTCCACTTCTTACTGGAGCAGTCATCTCCCTGGCATCAAAGGGCATGTTGTGCTGCAGCAGTGCTAACCCTGTAATGGCATCCCTCTCATCTACCAACTTTGCAAACTTGTTGGGGTGTGCCAGTTCAGGACTAGCCTCCCTGGTTCTCTTCCCGAACTATCATCCACACCCACATCTTCCCCAGAGAGCATCAGCACAGTGAGCAGCAAACTCCTTTCCATGTTGTCAAGGTATCTTAGTGTTGCAAGTTGATCATTTAGATCCAGGATCTTGGCTTCCAAATGCGCAATGTACTAGCACCTTGCAAAACAGTATCCACCCTTGACCAGTTGGTCACAGACTGTATACATTGCACAAAATGCTCACCGGACAGCACTGACAGGCGTGGAGAACATTGTAGTGGGGATCTACTGTTTAACAAAAAAAAAAACTGCTAGATCACACTCCTCACATGCCTCTGCCTGTTCGCTCCCTCTCACGCGCCTCTGCCTTTTTTTTTTTAAACACTCTCACTCTTGTTTTGCCTGCTCACTCTCAGTCACACTTGTTCACATGCCCACTGCTTGTACACACTCACTTACTTGCACTTACTTACATGCACACACTTACCCGCACTGACTTACACACACAGAATTGTACTTATCTGCCTGGCTCAGCAGCAATCTTCACAGCTCCTCCCCTCCTTTCTTCGGGTTGGCAATGACGTCACCCACCAGGCGCAAGTTCAGCGTCGGGGACTCCTATCAGTCACCAGCGTCCGCTCTCCACCATCGGCACTCCTGGCACCGGGTCCTACTCCTCCTCTCCGTCTGGGGGCCCAGATGCCAGTACATTATGCGGCCATATGCAGGGTCACGGCCGGGCTCACAGCTGGAATGCACTGCGGGTCACTGCAAGTGAATTCCACATACAGCCATGTGAGCCCAGCATTATTCAGATCCCTACCTATAATGCCTATATAATTTACAAAAAGCTACAGGGAATGCTCACGTTCCTGCAGTTCCAGGAGCAGCTTCATTAGTGCCTTCTGTTTGAGACCATCGCACCTCAGCAATCTTACAAGTCTAAGGAGGTGCGAAGGTTCAGAGTACCACTTTCTACACCCTATCCCTGCCACTGAGGTCAAGAAATACCCCCCAAAAAATGCTGGATTTGCAGCAAGGATGGGTGGAGGACGGATACCCCGTTTTATTGCCCCATGTGCCGATCCCAACCAGGCCTCTGTAATTACCCCTGTTTTGAGACATACCACAAATTATTACTTTTATCTAAGATTTAGGCAATTGCAAAGAGGGAGGGATCTTTTTAGGAAGTCAATTTTCTTTTTTCCAATGCAATTGGGCCTGGAATTTTTTTAATTGTGCCCTAAAAGCCAAAGATTGTTCCCTCCTTTATAGGCCTAGCCATATGTCCTGTACGCAGATTGGGGCTACAATGGAGATAATGCTTAACACAGAAGAACTAGTGCTATAAAATTTGGGGTACATTTCCCCAGTTTTCCCTACTTGAAACAAAGAAAACTGTCACCTGCTTTGGGGCTCAGTCAGACGGGCGTTTTAATGTGCAAATTTATGTGCGCAAAAATGCATGCCTAAAATAATTTGCGTGACCAAAGCAGGCTGTCACATCTAGGGGTTTCACCTTTGGTCAACAGGGCTGGTGGCAGCAGCAGAGGAAATTGACATGCAGAGAACATCGCGATCCTCTGCTACAGCTGTGACATCTGTGGCAGAGGATTTCTTCATCTCCGTGGATAGTCCCCTTGTCACTGACAGCTGTAGCAGAGGATCGTGATGTTCTTCCATTGAATTCAGTAGAGCCGGCGCTATAGCCGGCTTCATTGAAAGCAATGGGCTGCCAGCAAGTCCTGCAGTGATTTTCAGGAAAGGGTTTTAAATATAAGTCCTTCCCTGAAAATCATCCCTAAAATGTGTAAAATATAAATAAATAAATAATATATATATACACACACATACATACTCACCTCTCTGCAGCTACCGAGGCTCAGGCGCATCCAGCCGGGTCTTCTCCCTGCACTGCTCTGAAAGGGTTGCCTTTGATTGGCTGAGCACTGTGACCAATCAGAGGCAACTCTCAGCTATTGAATGACAGCTGAGAGCTGCCTGTAATTAGTCACTGTGACAAATCAGAGGCAGCTCTCATCTGTCATTCAATAGGTGAGTGCTGCCTCTGATTGGTCACAGGGCTCAAAAGACCCGGCTGGATGCGCCTGAGCCCCGGTAGCTACAGAGAGGTGAGTATATATAAATATTTTTATTTTTTATACATTTTAGGGATGATTTTCAGGGAAGGGCTTATATTTAAAGCCCTTCCCTGAAAAATCGCTGCAGGGCTTGCCGGCAGCCTATTGCTTTCAATGGAGCCAGCTGTAGCACCGTCTCTATTGAATTCAATGGGAGAACATCGCGCTCCTCTGCCACAGATGTCAAAGCTGTGCCAGAGGATCACGATCTTCACTGTATAGTCTCAATGGGGTCGGCGCTGCTGCTGCCAGCCCCATTGAGCACAAAGTGAAACAAGGGGTTTCACATCCAAAAAAAACAGATGCCACAGTTACCTGCGTTTTAAAATCCGCTACCCTATATTTACCGCTGCACATTTTTGTGCGCAGGTAAATATCGGGCATATGACTGCTGCCATTGAAAAGCATTGGTTCTATATAGATGCGAATCGCAAACGCAGGTAACATATGCACATAAAAACACCCGTTTGACTTATAATATTTTTTACAAAAAACTGTGAGGTCAGAATGCTCAGTACACACCTTGATAAATGGGTTAGGGGATCTAGATTTCAAAAGGGGGTCACTTGTGGGGGGTGTTCTATCGTTTGGGCAGCTTGATAGCTCTACAAGTCAGCAATGGGGCTTTAAAATGACATATTTGCAAAAATATGAAATTTTATTTTTTTTCCTCTAAATTGCAATAACTCCTGAAAAAAACTGTGGTCAAAAAACTCATGACACCCCTCAGTGAATATATTAAAGGGCTATATTTTTTATTTATTTCATTTGTGGGGGTATCTATCATTCTGAAACCTATGAGCCTTTGCAATCTTGGCTTCGTGTAGGAAAACAAAATGTTCCTCAAAATTTCAACAATTAACGCTACAGTAAAAAATTTTCAAATGTTCTTCCAGAATAAAGTAAACAGATAGAAATGTATATCTCATCAAAAATTGTACAGTAAGTTTGCACATATTCGATATATTGCAGTTGAAAATGTGAAAAAAATGTTTTCAAAATGTTTTCAATTTTGGCACTTTTAATAAATATACACAAATTATATTGGTCTATTTTTACCACCTAAATGAAGTAGAATATGTGGAGAAAATACTATGTCATAATTACTTGGATAGCAAAAATTCTATGTTAAAATGACATATGTCAGATTTCAAAATTTGGCTTGGCCATTAGGACACAAACTGGCTTGAAGACAAAGGGGTTAACCCATATATTTACCGCATATATATTCCACAGCATAAGCAGTAGTGGGAAAGGAAGGGGATTTGGGAGATCACTTAATAAATTGAACATACACTGGCAGGCAAAAATTGGGATTATGGGTATTTAAAAGATTGTACATACAGTAATGTCGGTGGGAAAAGAATGGAGATAGTTTATGTAAGGATGAGGGCTTTATGTCTTGAGCATCAGAGCATCACATCCTGCTCTGGTCTATGTAGAGAATCATGAACTGTCCATACATTCCAAACACAGTAAGGAAAATGTAATTATATACATGTAGATCATCCTCATTTCATAAAACAGGCAACAGTTCTTTAGCTGAAAAACATTTACTCTCTCTCAAAGTTCCCTGTAAAAGGTTCCCTTTTAAATTGTTATAATAAACATCTCACAGTAGTTTTCTGTCCCTTCTTAGAAGATGAAAGCAGCACATTATGCAAGTTGAACTGAGCCATATAATCTCTTTTTCCATGGAGTGATATTCTTTTTGACAAACCTGTTGAAAATAATGCCATTACGTTGAAATGTGAAGCTGCTGTATATTTATTTATTGTATGTTTGTGGATAGCTAGAAATGCTGTTTGTCATGGATAATGACCAACAAGTGGAACGATTCATAACCATCATGAGACATAGAGATATCATCCATCCACAAGTCTGTTCATTCAAACTAAATTTCAAAGGAGCTTTACTTGTGGCTTTCATGACCACCGGCATTATTTCCAGACACAGAATGGAAATTATCAGTCAAAGATGACAAAATATAGCTTAATAAAAATATGGGAGTTTTTTTCTGTATAACAGCTTTCTGCCATAACATTTTATCTATTCTATGTAGTAGTATATTAGAAGTATCTTTAGCTAACTGTTCATATTGTTTAAACCTAGAACAGGAGCTGCGATGTGGAGGCACTAAAAGCAGTGTTAGAGGTAGCTGTAGAGGCCTCAGTGGGTGTTATAGGTAATTTCAGTATTTTATCATCTACTTTGGGGGAGGCAGGGTAGATTATTTCAGGGGTTACAGGGGCTGCTATATTTCTGAAGGCACAGGGCATATAATTTTCACAGAGTACAATGTATATTGTTAATTTAACACAGTGAGCTGCACTATTTTCAGATGAAGCAGTGTGTGGCGCTCTTATTTTCAGAGACGGTTGTCTGAGTTGCAAACTGTGCAGAGGCAAGAATTTGTTGGAAAAGTCGCGAAGGTCTTGACCAAAAAAGGAACAATGCCGTTGTTTACACTGTTTCCAGCATCATTATTATGTTCACATGTAAGCTCTGCAATATTTTAAGTTTGTGAAACTACAGCACTCAGCATAACCTTATCATTGTTCAGATCATACTCAGAAGAACATATATAATTTTTTTAGTGTTTACTACTTTTATGATAAGCATTTTTCATAGAAAAAAAAAATTCCATTGCCATATTCTGAAAACCATAACTTTTAGTTTTCGTTAGTATTGATGTGTAAGGGTATATTTATTTGGGGGTTTTTTGTAGGACATTTTCATTAGTATTTTTGGATACATGACTGTTTCATCACTTTTTATTGCATTTCTTGGCAGACAAAATTAACAAAAAGAGAAGTGTTGCCATAGTTTTGTTTGTCTTTTTAATTAAATAATGTGATCATTTTAGGCTACCTGCACACGGCAGAGCCCGCAGCGGAAACCGACCCTGACTGCGACTGACGACCCAGCATACCTGTGTTTCCTCTTCTTTTTCTGTATTGCAGATGGTTGCAACAAGCCACTGTTAGATTTGCACAGTACAGATTTTTTTTTAAATGTTTATTTTTCCCACGCCATTGCTAGGCGATGACGTGGAATCCGCGAGCTGTCCGCAATTGCGGACGGACCGCAGGTCGGATGGCTTCCATTGACTTTAATAGAAGCCACCCGCACAGAATCCAGTAAAAATTGAGCATGCTGTGATTTTTCTTCCACTTGCGGAAACCACAATTGGTTTCCACAAGTGTGCAGGAGAAAGCGTTTCTCCATATCATGCTATTGATGGCATTTGATGCGGACGCCTGCCACGAAAGTAGCAAAAATCCATTTGTGGCCTTATTGTTCAAATAGTTATGGATGTGCCTTTCCTTATTGATTATTTTCCTTAATTGAAGCTTTTTGATGTGAAAAGTGTGGCTTTGCTGGGTTTGTTTGTTTTTTTAACACTTTTTCTTTTTTTTTTTATAATCACTTCTATAATGTATTGCAATACTTCTTTATTGCAATGCATTATACCTGCAAATACAAGCAGTCTACTAAGTCATGCCTCTGGCTTTGTAATGTCAGACCTATAGGCCATTGTGCGGCCTCTGCTTGCTATAGCAACTTATCAGCACCCCGCATTCATATTGGAGAAGGGGCGGGGGGGGGGGGGGTCATTGGGGCAGAGGAGGAGGAGAGAGAAAAGAAGATTCATAGGGCTTCTGGATTTCCCCAAAGCAGGGAGAGATGAAGTGGACCTGTGAGGGATTTCCCCATAGCAGAGAGAGATGGAGTGGAGCTATGGGTTAATTCCCCCATAGCTCCTCTCTCTCCCTGCTATGGGAAAATCCCTCATAGCTCCCCACTATCCCCCTGCTTTGGGGAAATTCCAAGGGTATCGCCATAGCGCATAGAGAGTGGGTGAGGCTTGAATGAGTGGGCGGGACTATAGGGATTCTCACAGAGATTCTCATAGCAAACTATAGAGTGAGCAGTGCTAGAGGGGTAAGTGGTGGATCCCTCTTGTCCCGCCTTTTCTCCCACGCTCACAGGAAAAGCCCTTGGGGGAAGCCCTGTAACTTTGTCCCCTCTATAGTGAATTGCAGCTGGTCAATTGCCCAGTAGGGGGGCAGGAGGAATGCCCTGATACTTACAGCAGGGCATTTAAAAGGTGCAAACCAAAAGCACTTTTTAAATGTCCCGTTGTAAATTCCTAGTAGTCCCTGTGGAACCCTCGGGGAGTCGCCTCATCCCCATGGGGACTAACAGGAGTTTACAGCGGGATATTTAAAATGTGCTTTTTGGGTAGCATTTTTTAAATGCCCTGTTGTAAGCAGCGGGGAATCTATTCCCATTGCAGGAGTTTCCATTAAATCCTGCTCCCACAGGAGTCAATGGAAACTCCTGAAACGCTGTCCTATCTTTTTTTGTGCGCTCATTTTAGCGCACCTACATTCACTCATGTGAGCGCTTTTATAGGAACCCATTGGTTCTTTTGTAAGCACTTTTTTGAGCACGCATAAAAATTGCTCGTCTGCCCAAGCCCTTGAGTGCATTTTTACCCCCTTAGTGATGTAACTAATTTTAGTTTTAAGAGCCATTAAATAGTATTCCCTTACATGTTACAGTGGCCATATCATTTTTATTTTTAGTCAATGTAGCTGTATGGCACCTTTTATTTTGCAGGATGAGTTCTAGTTTCTTTGGAAACCAAATTCTGGTACATATAATGTATAGAAAAGCTTAATTTATTTTTTGCTGGGGGCAATGGAGAAAAAAAACTATTTCACCACAATTGTTTTTGGTGATTTATTTTTTTGACATTCGTCATATGTAGAGATGAGCGAGCACCAAAATGCTCGGGAGCTCGTTACTCGGGACGAACTTTTCGCGATGCTCGAGGGTTCGTTTCGAGTAACGAACCCCATTGAAGTCAATGGGTGACCCGAGCATTTTTGTATATCGCCGATGCTCGCTAAGGTTTTCATTTGTGAAAATCTGGGCAATTCAAGAAAGTGATGGGAACGACACAGCAACGGATAGGGCAGGCGAGGGGCTACATGTTGGGCTGCATCTCAAGTTCCCAGGTCCCACTATTAAGCCACAATAGCGGCAAGAGTGGGCCCCCCCCCTCCCAACAACTTTTACTTCTGAAAAGCCCTCATTAGCAATGCATACCTTAGCTAAGCACCACACTACCTCCAACAAAGCACAATCACTGCCTGCATGACACTCCGCTGCCACTTCTCCTGGGTTACATGCTGCCCAAGCCCCCCCCCCCCACGACCCAGTGTCCACAGCGCACACCAAACTGTACCTGCCCAGCCTTCAGCTGCCCTCATGCCACGCCACCCTCATGTCTATTTATAAGTGCGTCGGCCAGAGGAAAAGCAGGCACACACTGCAGAGGGTTGGCACGGCTAGGCAGCGACCCTCTTTAAAAGGGGCGGGGCGATAGTCCACAATGCTGTACAGAAGCAATGAGAAATCCAATCCTGTGCCACCTCCATCTGGAGCTGCACACGTGGGCATAGCAATGGGGAACCTATGTGCCACACACTATTCATTCTGTCAAGGTGTCTGCATGCCCCAGTCAGACCGCATTTTTTTATAAATAGTCACAGGCAGGTACAACTCCGCAATGGGAATTCCGTGTGCACCCACAGCATGGGTGGCTCCCTGGAACCCACTGGCTGTACATAAATGTATCCCATTGCAGTGCCCTGGACAGCAGAGCTAACGTCAGATTAAATGCAGGTGGGCTTCGGCCCACACTGCATGCCCCAACCTGACCGGGGTTTTTAATTCATAGACACAGGCAGGTACAACTCCCTATTGTGAAGTCCCTGTGGACCGACAGCATGGGTGGGTGCCAGGAAGGCACCGGCGGTACATAAATATATCCCATTGCATTGCCCATCACAGCTGAGGTAATGTCATGTTTAATGCAGGTGGGCTTCGGCCCACACTGCATGCCCCAGTCAGACTGGGGTTCTTTAGAAGTGGACACATGCAGTTACAACTCCCTGTGGACCCACAGCATGGGTGGCTCCCTGGAACCCACCGGCGGTACATAAATATATCCCATTGCATTGCCCATCACAGCTGAGGTAATGTCATGTTTAATGCAGGTGGGCTTCGGCCCACACTGCATGCCCCAGTCAGACTGGGGTTCTTTAGAAGTGGACACATGCAGTTACAACTCCCTGTGGACCCACAGCATGGGTGGCTCCCTGGAACCCACCGGCGGTACATAAATATATCCCATTGCAGTGCCCAACACAGCTGATGTAATGTCAGCTGTAATGCAGGTGGGCTAAAAATTAATTTGATTACACTGTAGGCGAGGGCCCCCAAAAATTGGTGTACCAACAGTACTAATGTACCTGAGAAAAATTGCCCATGCCCAACCAAGAGGGCAGGTGAAACCCATTAATCGCTTTGGTTAATGTGGCTTAATTGATAACTAGGCCTGGAGGCAGCCCAGTTAAAATAAAAATTGGTTGAGGTGAAAGTTTCAACGCTTTAATGAGCATAAACGTATAAAAATTGTTTAGAAAAATTATATGACTGAGCCTTGTGGGCCTAAGAAAAATTGCCCGTTCGGCGTGATTATGTGAGGTTTCAGAAGGAGGAGCAGGAGGAGGAGGAATATTATACACAGATTGATGAAGCAAAAAGGTCCCCGTTTTGGATGGTGATAGAGAACGATGCTTCCATCCGCGGGTGCAGCCTACGTATTGTTTAGGTATCGCTGCTGTCCGCTGGTGGAGAAGAGAAGTCTGATGAGTGTTAGCCTGTCGGCACTGTCGGTTGACAGGTGGGTACGCTTATCCGTGAAGATTCCCCCAGCCACACTAAACACACTCTCTGACAAGACGCTAGCTGCAGGACAAGCAAGCACCTCCAGGGCATACAGCGTGAGTTCAGGCCACGTGTCCAGCTTCGACACCCAGTAGTTGTAGGGGGCAGAGGCGTCACCGAGGACGGTCGTGCGATCGGCTACGTACTCCCTCACCATCCTTTTACAGTGCTCCGGCCAACTCAGCCTTGACTGGGGACCGGTGACACAGTCTTGCTGGGGAGCCAGAAAGCTGGCAAAGGCCTTGGATAATGGTCCCCTGCCTGCGCTGTACATGCTGCCTGATCTCCCCTGCTACCTGGGCCGCGGATGGGAAGTTTACCATCAGTTTGTCCACCAGCGCCCTGTGGTATAGCATCATTCTCGAACCCCTTTCCTCTTCGGGAATGAGAGTGGAATGGTTCTCCTTATACCGTGGGTCGAGCAGTGTGTACACTCAGTAATCCGTAGTGGCCAGAATGCGTGTAACGCGAGGGTCACGAGAAAGGCATCCTAACATGAAGTCAGCCATGTGTGCCAGGGTACCTGTACGCAACACATGGCTGTCCTCACTCGGAAGATCACTTTCAGGATCCTCCTCCTCCTCCTCTGGCCAAACACGCTGAAAGGATGACAGGCAAGCAGCATGTGTACCCTCAGCAGTGGGCCAAGCTGTCTCTTCCCCATCCTCCTCATGCTCCTCCCCCTCCTCCTCCTCTGGCCATACACGCTGAAAGGATGACAGGCAAGCAGCATGTGTACCCTCAGCAGTGGGCCAAGCTGTCTCTTCCCCCTCCCCCTCATGCTCCTCCCCCTCCTCCTCCTCCTCCTCAACGCGCTGAGATATAGACATGAGGGTGCTCTGACTATCCAGCGACATACTGTCTTCCCCCGCCTCCGTTTCCGAGTGCAAAGCGTCTGCCTTTATGCTTTGCAGGGAACTTCTCAAGAGGCATAGCAGAGGAATGGTGACGCTAATGATTGCAGCATCCCCGCTCAGCATCTGGGTAGACTCCTCAAAGTTTCCAAGGACCTGGCAGATGGCTGCCAACCAGGCCCACTCTTCTGTAAAGAATTGAGGAGGCTGACTCCCACTACGCCGCCCATGTTGGAGTTAGTATTCCGCAATAGCTCTACGCTGCTCATAGAGCCTGGCCAACATGTGGAGCGTAGAGTTCCACTGTGTGGGTACGTTGCACAGCAATCGGTGCACTGGCAGATGAAACCGATGCTGCAGGGTGCGCAGGGTGGCAGCGTCCGTCTTGGAGTTGCGGAAATGTGCGCTGACCCGGCGCACCTTTCCGAGCAGGTATGACAAGTGTGGGTAGCTTTTCAGAAAGCGCTGAACCACCAAATTAAAGACATGGGCCAGGCATGGCACGTGCGTGAGGCTGCCAAGCTGCAGAGCCGCCACCAGGTTACGGCCGTTGTCACACACGACCATGCCCGGTTGGAGGCTCAGCAGCGCAAGCCAGTGGTCGGTCTGCTCTGTCAGACCCTGCAGCAGTTCGTGGGCCGTGTGCCTCTTCTCTCCTAAGCTGAGTAGTTTCAGCACGGCCTGCTGACGCTTGCCCACCGCTGTGCTGCCATGCCGCGCGACACCGACTGCTGGCGACGTGCTGCTGCTGACACATCTTGATTGCGAGACAGAGGTTGCGTAGGAGGAGGAGGAGGGTGGTTTAGTGGAGGAAGCATACACCGCCGCAGATACCACCACCGAGCTGGGGCACGCAATTCTGGGGGGTGGGTAGGACGTGAGCGGTCTCAGGCTCTGACTCTGTCCCAGCCTCCACTAAATTCACCCAATGTGCCGTCAGGGAGATATAGTGGCCCTGCCCGCCTGTGCTTGTCCACGTGTCTGTTGTTAAGTGGACCTTGGCAGTAACCGCGTTGGTGAGGGCGCGTACAATGTTGCGGGAGACGTGGTCGTGCAGGGCTGGGACGGCACATCGGGAAAAGTAGTGGCGACTGGGAACCGAGTAGCGCGGGGCCGCCGCCGCCATCATGCTTTTGAAAGCCTCCGTTTCCACAAGCCTATACGGCAGCATCTCCAGGCTGATCAATTTGGCAATATGCACGTTTAACGCTTGAGCGTGCGGGTGCGTGGCGGCGTACTTGCGCTTGCGCTCAAACAGTGGCGCTAGCGACGTCTGGACGCTGCGCTGAGAGACATTGCTGGATGGGGCCGAGGACAGCGGAGGTGAGGGTGTGGGTGCAGGCCAGGAGACGGTAGTGCCTGTGTCCTCAGAGGGGGTTGGATCTCAGTGGCAGGTTGGGGCACAGGGGGAGAGGCAGTGGTGCAAACCGGAGGCGGTGAACTGCCTTCGTCCCACCTTGTGGGGTGCTTGGCCATCATATGCCTGCGCATGCTGGTGGTGGTGGCTCCCCAGCTGATCTTGGCGCGACAAAGGTTGCACACCACTGTTCGTCGGTCGTCAGGCATCTCTGTGAAAAACTGCGACACCGTAGAGCACCTTGATCTCTGCAGGGTGGCATGGCGCGAGGGGGCGCTTTGGGAAACAGTTGGTGGATTATTCGGTCTGGCCCTGCCTCTACCCCTGGCCACCGCACTGGCTCGGCCTGTGCCCACACCCTGACTTGGGCCTCCGCGTCCTCGCCCGCGTCCACGTCCTCTAGGCCTACCCCTACCCCTCAGCATGGTGTATTACCAGTAGTGCAGAAACAGAACGCTGTAATTAAATGTGCCGCTTATTGGCCTGTGGTTGGAGGCTGACTTTGCTTACAGAACGCCAGGAAATAATTTTGCACAAGCCTGCTGTAACACTTAGCTGGCTGCGTATGAATTTGGAGAACTACTACACCCAGCAGAGACCCAGAACACTGAGGACAGTCACAGGCAGCCCAAATAGATTTTTTTCCCCAAATTTTTTTGCAAAGGCCCACTGCCTATATTCAATCAATATGTCTTCTGTCCCTGCCTAAGCGCTTCTGGCCCTGGAGTATGTCAAAGAACTGCAGAGTGTTGCACTGTGAACTGCAATACAGCGGTGATATCACAGCCCAGACAGAGCCAGGAAATAATTTTGCGCAAGCCTGCTGTAACACTTAGCTGGCTGCGTATGAATTTGGAGAACTACTACACCCAGCAGAGACCCAGAACACTGAGGACAGTGACAGGCAGCCCAAATACATTTTTTTCCCCAAATTTTTTTGCAAAGGCCCACTGCCTATATTCAATCAATATGTCTTCTGTCCCTGCCTAAGCGCTTCTGGCCCTGGAGTATGTCAAAGAACTGCAGAGTGTTGCACTGTGAACTGCAATACAGCGGTGATTTCACAGCCCAGACAGAGCCAGGAAATAATTTTGCGCAAGCCTGCTGTAACACTTAGCTGGCTGCGTATGAATTTGGAGAACTACTACACCCAGCAGAGACCCAGAACACTGAGGACAGTCACAGGCAGCCCAAATAGATTTTTTTCCCCAAATTTTTTTGCAAAGGCCCACTGCCTATATTCAATCAATATGTCTTCTGTCCCTGCCTAAGCGCTTCTGGCCCTGGAGTATGTCAAAGAACTGCAGAGTGTTGCACTGTGAACTGCAATACAGCGGTGATTTCACAGCCCAGACAGAGCCAGGAAATAATTTTGCGCAAGCCTGCTGTAACACTTAGCTGGCTGCGTATGAATTTGGAGAACTACTACACCCAGCAGAGACCCAGAACACTGAGGACACTCACAGGCAGCCCAAATAGATTTTTTTCCCAAAATTTTTTTGCAAAGGCCCACTGCCTATATTCAATCAATATGTCTTCTGTCCCTGCCTAAGCGCTTCTGGCCCTGGAGTATTACTGCAGGGTGCAATGCTCTGCACGGCCGATATACCAAAAAAAAAAATGTGCAACACTGCAAAAAGCAGCCTCCACAGTACTGCACATGGTTAGATGTGGCCCTAAGAAGGACCGTTGGGGTTCTTGAAGCCAAAAATACTCCTAACACTCTCCCTATAGCAGCTCCGGCAGCAACAGCACTTTCCCTCCTCTATGTCAGAACAAATCTGTGGCGAGCCGCGGGAGGGGACGATTTTTATACTCGGGTGACACCTGATCTCGCCAGCCACTCACTGCAGGGGGGTGGTATAGGGCTTGAACGTCGCAGGGGGAAGTTGTAATGCCTTCCCTGTCTTTCTATTGGCCAGAAAAGCGCGCTAACGTCTCAGAGATGAAAGTGAAAGTAACCCGAACATCGTGTGGTACTCGTTACGAGTAACGAGCATCTCGAACACGCTAATACTCGAACGAGTATCAAGCTCGGGCGAGTACGTTCGCTCATCTCTAGTCATATGGTATAAATATTATGTTAACTTTTTTTTCTACGAATAGTTATGTGCAATATAAACACTTTTTTTTCTGTAAAAACATCTAGATGACATTATCAGCAATGAGTGCAGCATTTATGGGATTAAATCGTGAAGGGGAGTGATTAGATGAGCAAGTCTTCATCCTTTTACTCTTTTCCTAGGAAAAACCCGATATGTGACAATCAGAGAGCAAATAACGTGATAACGTGAACAAAAATTCATGTCACCCTTTTCATGGGGTTCCCAGAGAGATTTACAGGAGAATTGCATATCTTCTCTGCTGCTGGTCTCTTTCCCCCTCTCAAACGGCTGTAACTCTGGTTCTGTAAGGGCTACAAACATACTTTTGGTGTCATTTTAAAGCCAAGAATGTTAGCTTTAACCACTCAGTGACCAAGCCTGTTTGCACCTTAATGACCAAGCCAAAGTTTGGAAATCTGACATCTGTCACTTTAACATAGAATAACTCTGTTAAGGTTTTGCATATTCAAGTGATTATGACATTGTTTTTTGCGACACATTGTACTTCATTTAGGTTGTAAAAATAGTGCAATAGAAATTGTGTATATTTATTAACCCTTTCCAATCCACTGTCTGACGTCTTCCTACATTCTGATTGAAGCTTGTCCAGCTCCAATGTCAGAAGACGTCCGGCAGGGTATTCCTACCATCTATTGCCAGCCACTTCGCTGTCGGAGCCTCTCAGGCGCACACACACTGGCTTTAGCCAGCAGATGGCACCATTGTGTAACAGTAAAAAGAGAAAGCCTTTTAGGAAACCCCGGATCCAAAATTGGATTGGAAAGGGTTAAAAGCACCAAAATTGGAACTTTTTTTTTAATTGACTTTTTTCACATTTTCAATTGCAATATCTCAAAAAATGTGCAAGCATACTATACAAATTTTTGATAAAATACATATTTTCATCTGTTTACTTTATTCTGGATGCACATTTAAAAAACTATTTTTTTAACCATTTAGGAGACGTACAAATTTAACATTGATTATCAACATTTTGAGGAACACGTTGTTTTCCTACATCAAGCCAAGATTGCACAGGTTCATAGGTGTCAGAATGATAGATACCCCCACAAATGACCTTTTGAAAACTAGACCCCTTACCAAATTCCTCTAGGGGTGTACTGCTTATTTTGATCCCACAGTTTTCGAATGAATGTAAGCAAAGCAGAAGGAAAATAATTACGATTTAAATTTTTTTGTTAATTGTGTCAATTTAAAAACAGTTTTGTTACGTGCACTGTTGAGACACAATCCTCTGCTTCGGTGTCTGGCAGACGTGGGCATCATCCTGCTTTCCCTGTTCACTGAGCTTATATTTATTCTCTTCCAGCGCTCTTAGGGTTAATTGCTTCAGGGCCTCCTGCTCAGCTGATGCACCTTTTCTAATCACCACCCTATATAGCTGTCATGGTCCTTTCAGACAGTGCTGCAGTGTTGTTGTGAGATTTGTTTCCATAGCTCCATATTTAGCCGCTGCACCGGCAGTTACCTTGGTATGCACTCATGTTCTGTGTTTTGTTGCTCCTCCGTTCATGTATCCTGCTGTCTGTTATCCTTGTGAGTCTGATTCTCTGTTTATCCTAGTCAGCTTGTTCCTAATTTCTTTCTGTACTCCCCGGTATTGTTCGGTCTTTTGTCATATAGGTGTTCTGTCCTGTCAGGGTCAGTCGGCGTCTAGAGGAAGACCGCAGGGTCATCCTTATCAGGACGCCAGCTCTACTTATAGGCAGGGGTTTTCCTCTCCTTGTTATCAGCTACAGGCAAGATACTTTTGCTAGTTTCCATCAGTATACGGGTTTGTACATTTGGTATCTTACCTCCCATGCTGGGGTCAGCTGTCAGCCGTGCTGGACTGGATCATCACCTACACAGTAGGTTGATACTGAGTTTCCACATCCACAGTCATTACAAGTTTTTTTTTTTGTACAGCACACATATGAATGAAGACATGCACCCCAAAATGGATACCCCTGTTTGTCCTATGTTCAGAAACCTACCATTGTGGCCTTAATCTACTTACAGGACACATGGCTAGGCTTATAATGGAGGGACCACCCATTGGATTTCAGGGTACAACTGAGTAAATTGCAGGCCCTATTGCCCACTTGTAGAGCCATTGAGAAGCCAAAACAATAAAGAACTCCCACAAATGACCCCATTTTGAAAACTAAACCCCTTAATGAATTCCTCTAGGGGTGTACTGCGTATTTTGATCCCACAGTTTTTAAATGAATCTAAGCAAAGTAGAAGGAAAAAATTATGATTTTAAATTTTTTGGCAATTGTGTCAATTTAAAAAGTTTTTTTTTGTACAGCACACATATGAATGAAGACTTGCACCCCAAAATGGATACCCCTGTTTGTCCTGTGTTCAGAAACATACCCATTGTGGCCCTAATCTACCTACAGGACACATGGTTAGACTTATAATGGAGGGAACACCCATTGGATTTCAGGACACAACTGAATAAATTCCAGGCCCCATTGCTCACTTCTGCAAAAAAAAAATAGACTGCCTAAAAATAATCCCCCCCTCCGTGCCCTTTTTGGCATTCACTAAATTTTAGATAAAAGTAATAATGTAAACTGTATGGTATGTCCAAAGACAGAGGTAATTGCGGAGACCTGGTTGGGATGGGCACATGGGGCAATAAAATCAGGTATCTCTCCTCTCATGCCTTTCTGGGAGGTATTTCTTGATCTCAGGGGCAGGGATGGGGTGTAGAAAGTGGCGCTCTGTGAGCCTTCATAAGCTTGCTGAGGTGTGGTGGTCTCAAACAGAAGCACTGAACAAGCTACTCCTGGAACTGCAGGAGGATGAGCATTCCCGAGGGTTCTTGTAAATTGCGTCAGCATTACAGGTAGCGATTTGAATAATGCTGGATTTACACGACTGTATGTGGAAACTGCGGAGGCCCGCAGTGGATCCCAGCTGTGAGCCGGGCCATGGCCCTGCATACGGCTGCGTAATGTACTGCACATAAGACGGTCATGCACAGTACACCTTTTTTTGTTTATATTTTCCACGCCGTCACTTAGCGATGATGCTACTACCCACAGCTTGTACACAATGTAGTTGTGTATAGGGCTGCGGGTATATCTGCAACCATGGAGCATAACGGGCTCTATATCATGGATATCTGCAGTAAAATAGAACATGCTGTGTTCTGTTTTCTGTGAGTGGATTATGTAATTCCGACCCGCTAATGTAAGCAGAATTGTATAATGCAATGCATATTACCACGGATCAAACACATGCGGAATCTGTAATTTCTATCCAGCCGTGTGAGACCGGCCTAAGGTAGATCGCTACCTTTTTATCATGTGACTGGGGACCACTCAACAAGGCCTCCAGTCACTGCTCCAGGCTCTCGGCTACCATCTGGGCTCCCCGGCTCCAGCACGTGTCCGGCATTTTTCTGGAGGGTGCTTGCAGAGAAGCCGGGGAAGGTCTGTAGAGGAGGAGTATTGCATTTAAATGCAGAGGCCTCTGGTAAAAAGTTTCATATCTTTTCACCAATCGCAACAGTGGGGGGAGATGAAACTTCAACTTTTAAAAAAAACTCTTACATGATTGCCATTATCCGTTGGATAATGGCAATCATGTGACTAGGAACCACATACCGCAGCACCCCGTGTCATCTCGAGGCTCTCGGCTGCCTTTGGTAGCCAGGAGCAGGGAGATTTAAAATTTCCTGGGTAATCCTGGACTTTGCATGCGTCCACCATTATGCTGACGAAGCTGGGAAAGGTCCGCGGATAAAGATCTCATCGGGGGACAAATCCGGGGACCTTGGGTTTGTAATTTTATCTCCCCTCACGATACGATCTGTAAGGGGAGATGAAAATGTAACTTTTTAAACCTTTATTTTTTTTTTTACAGTTAACTTTACATGATCAGTGTTATCCGATGTATAATGGCGATCATGTGATCGGAACCGCATATAGCCAGGTGCAGAGAGATTTTAATTTTGCCAGGCTCATCATGGAGGACGGGGGTGAGTATTTTCAGCTGCCCTCGTGGATCATATCCATAAGGGCAGCTGAAACTTAAACTTTTTCAGATTTTTTTTACTTTTCTGTGATTGCCAACATCCATTAGATAACAGTGATCACAGGCCTGGGGACTGGTCACAATGGTCTCTGGTGATATCTCCTGCCTCCTGGCTGGGAGCCAGGGGCTTTCAAATTTCCCAGGCCTCCTGGCCTTCTGAGCATGCAACTGTCATGATGACATTTGGCACGGATGTGCAGAAGACCTGTGTCTGCTCCTGGAGGACCAAATAGCCGTTGGGCATCACAGAATACGGGGGTGAGTACACTCAGTTGTCCTAATGGATCTGATTAATGAGCATAACTGAATCTTTAACTTTTAAAAAACTTTTTTACACTTTAATGTGATCCAATGGATAGCGCCTATCACATGACTGGAGGGGGGGTGGGCTTCCCGCGATCCCCCCCCCCCTTCCTTCATGACAGCTCCAGGTTGTTGGCTACCTCTGGTAACTGACAGAATGGTGATGTCACATCCACAGACAATGTGGCTTTAATTCCCAGAGGAAACATGTTTTTACGTCCCTGGGGATTAAAGCCCACTAAGCAGTGGTGTGGTCACTAAGGGGTTAAATGACACCAAGAGCTTAATAGTAGCCCTGATAGAACTTGAGCTTTAGTTATTCAAATTTGAACTAATTCCATTTGTCCTAAACTGTAATGTGCTTTTCCTGCAGAATAAACAGAGCTTGCCAGATATGTTAGTCAAAAAAAGACCTCTATTGCCTAAAATGAATCCATGATTGTACCTTATAAGTTTTAAAAGGTTTCTCTTAAAACACTGCAATATGACAGGTCTCATTCATAAATTTTACTACCTCAGTCACATGGCTTTCAAGAGCCAGTTACCAACTATAACTGTCAAACACCCAACAGAGCCAATTACACATATAAATAACCTATACGCCCTTTCTTTTTTATCTATCAAAACAGTCCCTTATCTTTATATTTCCGTTATCTGCCTTTTCTTGCCTTTTATTTCCTTTACTAATTTGTGTTCCCATGCAGTTGTACGTATTAGTGTATCTTGACGCCACCAGAAGCTAGAGGAATGCCTCTGTCAAACCCCTGGCTCTCAATTGGGTCAAAGTGTTAAGGTCCTACCAGCGTGTACATACATGAGAGGTGTCGCTGCAGGTTTAAGATGACACTTACTTCTGCAGTTACCATTCCTCATTGGAACCCACTGCTCCCTCAGTGTCTGCCGCCGTCTCTGTGTGCTCCGACGTGCTTGCAATGCAGGGAGTCCATACGCTGCTTCTCCTTGTCTCTTCTGGCCTCTGTCGTGTCCGTGCTCCCGGTCGTCAAGGTTACAGTTATGGTCCCCGCAGCTCACAGCCCTCCACCGAGCCCTTCCTTAGTGTAACCCACTGCGGCCATCGCTCCCTCATTGTCCCCCGCCGTGGCTCTGTGCTCCGATGTACTGGCACTGCAGGGAGGCCGTACGCCGGCTGTATCTTCTGCCCGCTGTAGGCTCCCTGTTCCGGGCCAGTGGGGTGACACCAAGAAGGGGGAGGGTGTGCAGCCGGCCGCTCAGAATGACAAGCCAAGGTTAAAAAATCACAAGGCTGTGCGAAGGGCTGCCACTGTTAACTCCACTGCTACACGAAATGAACAGGGTGGGTGGCTGGCCGCAGGTAAGGCCTGCTGCAGACCCCACTCTCTGCTTCTCTTCCACATGGGGCTGCGCGTCTGCAGCAGGGACCGCTGTCTACATTGTCCCTTTGAACTTTAGTGGCCTGCCAGGACCTTCAGGTGAAGTACCTCTGCAGCCTATCACGTTCAGGGGGCGTCACCCCGTCAATCTTGACTCCATCAGGATTTCCTGGTGGCATCAAGATACACTAATACCGCAGTTGTATATGAATATAACCAATATTATTAACATTATACATCATGATGATAGTCTGCCTGATCTCAAATAACAAATACTCCTCCACCACCCGGCTGCTGCTTTTATGACTAGACATGAATCCTTTCTCATCATATACCAGACATAACACATGTGACGCTATGTTCACATATGCATTGGAGGTTCCATCGCAGATTTTCAGGGGGAAGAAAAACTGAATGGCACGTGTTTTTTACCAGTCAAAACAGAACCTTGGCAGAACCAAACACAGAGTTCAATGAGCACTTTATCCATCAAGTGACAGATCCAGTTATGTGTTGTGATTTTCAGTATAAACAAAAACACACATGTGAACAGGGGACAATACAGCATACATAGAGCACAAGCAGCATCGGGCAAGTATTGTAGCATACATAAGATAGTACACTATGTATGTAATTTATTACACTTAACATGGTGCACATAAAGTGTTAAAAGTAAATTACAAATCCAATAATACAAATATCTTTCATGTTCCATGTGCTTACTCAATTTTTTTGTTCACTTTCAGGATGGATTTATCGACTTTTTGGAATTTATTGCTGCAATAAACCTGGTTTTACGAGGAAAAATTGATCAGAAATTAAAGTGGTATTTTAAGCTATATGATGCAGATGGGAATGGATCAATTGACCGAAAAGAATTGCTCGGTATAATAACGGTAAGGAATAGAAACCTTCTCTCTTGGGATTGAACACTGTTCATAGAAGTAGTTGTATATCATTTTCAGTTATCATTCATCTTTACTTCTTCTGTGAAAGTTTCTACCCAATGTTTTATATGACCCAAGTGCCAGATAAATTTTTGTGGCATAATTCAGGCATTGTATAGAATTCTACAGGGAATAATGAGACCAAGGTAAGTTCAGGTTATATTGAATTGTGCAGTCATAATGCTTTGATTTCTAGTGAATTTTTAAAGGGAAAGGAACCATGTAATAGCGTTTTGTCAGATCTAGTTAGATGGCCCTCAAAAGGGTAAAGGACAAGACTAAAACACTGACTGCGCAGGAGAGGCAATGAGAGAAATTATGTAAAGCATGATGGAAGAGTAAATCATAATGGAATGATCATGCATGCTAAAAAAATGTATATTTTATAGAAGAAAACTTATTATAATACACATGTTAAAAAGGACTAGTCAGCTCTCCCAACATATCTGTTTAATTCTTATATTCCACATAAAAAACCCTGTTTTCTGGAACTCTGCTTTGTGCTATTCCTTTATTCTTTCTGGAATACATTTACACACAAAACATTGAATCAGCACGATGCAGAGTTCTAGGAAAAGGTACTTAATAATTGTACACTTTTTTATGACCAATATAAGCATTTAGTAAAATAGACTTGTCAGGAAATCAGACGGGTCCTCTTTAAACTGGTTAAACAGCTTACAATGCTATAAAATATTGTAACAAATGAAGCAACACCTTACTAATTCCTTGCCATTCCCATTAGTTCGCAGTTTCCTTCCTGGTATCTACTTACTCTGCTCCAGAGATGACGTGTCAACACCATATGACCACACCAGCTAATCACTAGCCTCAGCTATATCTACAGTGGTGTCAACACATCAAAGGTCCAAAACACAAGATTTCTTGCAGCATTCATATATGGTTAAAAACAAAAAAAATTATTACAGCATTCTTAAAAACATTTCCATAGAAGCAAGAAAGTAAAAGGGGAATGCTTTTACATGTTTCAAGCCTCACAAACTGGGCTCTTCCTCATAATCTCATTCTCAACTCTCTGCCTCTAGTTAGAAAAAAACCACTTCTACACTTGTGATGAATAACTAATCATGTTGAAGATACACATGATGTCAAGGCAAAAGTCTATCACAATAAATGTAAAGTAAATCAGAGCGATGATTCAAACCTCCAGGTTGGAAGCTATCTAAAACCATAATCCAAAAGGCTACTCTATTCATCAATATTGCATCCCAATCTTTACCTCTGAGGCTTGTTAACCCTCTCCCAGCCCCTAAACCTGAAATGAAGTAACGTTTCCCGAATGTATTGATCACACATATCGCAAACTACACAAAGAACAATTAATGATATATACCACGTGTGGTGGAACAATTAATGAAGGATGAGATTTTAAAGTTCTTTTTAGCTACATTAGACAAAAATGTCTTGGTAGCCAACATATATTTTCAACATCCACATGTCAACATGCCACATTTGTATGAACTCCTAATGGTCAACCATGTGATTGCTTCAGATTCTGTTTTAATTACTAGAGGAGAAAGAACGTTCCCAATAGTCATACACCTCCTTGCAGAAGAATTACAGTCTGACTGTAATATAATTTTCAATTTATTGTCTGCATGCAGGATAGGTAACTATTTCTTGACTATGGAAATTACTTTATTGTAATCTGTGGAGTATTGCATTGTAAACATGGGAAAAGCACACACATGTGATCTATTCTTTTTCGATAACTGTAAATTACCTTTTCTATAATTATATGATGCGATTTGCAGTCCACGTCTATTATGCAATCATCTGGTACTATATTGTCATTCTTAGTTATAATATCTGTCATCTCTACATAAACGCCGTGTGTTGTTGTTGTTTATTCGTTCAGTCGCTTCCGAGTCTTCGTGACCTTGTGACCACGCCAGAGCTTCCTGTTGGCTGTCATCATCCCCAACTCCATCAAGGTCCAGTCTGTCACCTGAAGGATATCATCCATCCACCTTGCCCTTGGTCAGCCCCTCTTTTTTTTGCCTTCCACTTTACCCATCATCAGCATCTTCTCCAAGGTATCCTGTCTTATGTGGCCAAAGTACTTCAGTTTTGCCTTTAATATCATTCCCTCCAGTGAGCCATCTGGCTTTATTTCCTGGAGTATGGACTGGTTTGATCTTCCTGCAGTCCAAGGCACTCTCAGAAGTTTCCTCCAACACCACAGTTCAAAAGCGTCTATTTTCCTTCGCTCAGCCTTTCTTATGGTCCAGCTCACATAGGTTACTATGGGGAATACCATTGCTTTAACTTTGCAGACCTTCGTTGTCAGTGTGAGGTCTCTGCTCTTAACTATTTTATTGAGATTGGTCATTGCTCTCCTTCCAAGAAGTAAACGTCTTCTGATTTCCTGGCTGCAGTCCATATCTGCAGTAATCTTTGCATTTAGAAATATGAAATCTTTCACTTCCTCCACGTTTTCTTTCTCTAATTGACGGTTGTCAATCAATCTGGTTGCCATACTCTTTTTTTTTTTTTTTTTTTTTGTTTTTTTGTTTGACTGCAACCCAGCTTTTGCACTTTCTTCTTTCACTTTGGGAATAAGGCTCCTCAGCTCCTCCTCGCTTTCAGCCATCAAAGATGTATCATCTGCATATCTAAGATTGTTAATGATTCTTCCAGCGATTTTTAACTCCATCCTTGGATTCATCAACTCTCGCTCATCGCATGATGTGTTCTGCATACAAGTTGAATAGGTAGGGTGAGAGTATACAACCCTGCCGTACTCCTTTCCCAATCTTATACCAATCTGTTGTTCCATGTTCTGTTCTTACCGTTGCTACTTGATCGTTATACAGATTCCTCAAGAGGCATACAAGGTGACTTGGTACCCCCATACCACCACATAAACACATGTAAGCACATGTAAATTCCCCCATGGGAAAATTCTTTACAATATGAGCAGGATGACTGCTCTATGCATGTAACAATGAATTACCGGTAACCAGTTTCCTTTATAGTTTACTGGAAATGTTACTTCATTGCACATTGCCCATAAGTAGTAAGTCAAGAAAAGGAATCTCCACTGCTGGGACATTATATGTAAAATGGAGATTCATATCATTGCTGTTCAGGTGGAAAACAATATCCAGCACAGCAGACAGACAGCCCCCCGCAAATAATGAGGAGATCGTCTATGTCCTGTCCAAGGTCCCCCATATGAACAGTACAAACCAAATAAATGGAAGACTCCTCCCATATGACAACATGCAAAATTGCCAGGTAGGGCAAGAAGGAAGACCCGATAGGACAGCCGCATGCCTGAAGGTAAAAATCCTGATTAAACATTAAAAAATGATTCTGCAACAAAAAAGGATTAACAAAAAAAGATATTATTTCAACTCATATGGAAAAGTGGTATACTTATTCAAACAGTATGATAGAGCAGACAATGCTCTGTCATGGGGTACTGACATGTACAACGCTAAAATGTCACAAGTAACCCACACATAATTACGTTGTCCTTAGCCGTTTTCAGAATATAATATGACATCAAAGGAATCTATGATAAATCTAGTAACTTCTTTTACTATAGTTTGCAAAAAAAAACATCTAACCACATAGACGATCTCTCAAGTAGAGACCTCATGGAGCAGGGAACTGAGGCTTATGTAATTTCAGCAATGCATGAAAAATGGGAACAGATGGACATTCCACAAAAAGATCCCTTTGTTTTTGTGTCATAAAACCCATGTTCAGACCCTCATCTAGTAAGAACACCAGTCTAGATTGAACCACCGGGGTCCCCTCAAATGCTGATAAGTAGAAGTTCCGATCAAAAGTGGCAATTGATCCGCCCTTATCCACAGGGCGAATTATAATAATGTTATTATCTTATAACTGTTGCATAGCTATTTGTTCTTTTCTCCACAAATTACATTGCCTGTAGTTTTACACCATACAGACTGCGGAGTTTACATTATACAATATTTTGGAGATCATCTATGACCTTAACTCTTGATTATATAGGATAAATAGTCTTAAAGGGGTTGTCCCGCGAAACAAAGTTGGGGTAAGCACTTCTGTATGGCCATATTAATGCACTTTATAATATACATCGTGCATTAATTATGAGCCATACAGAAGTTATTCACTTACCTGTTCCGTTGCTGGCGTCCCCGTCTCCATGGTGCCGTCTAATCTTCAGCGTCTAATCGCCCGTCTTCTTAGTCCGGTCTTCTCCTTTGCTGAATGGGGCCGCTCGTGCCGGAGAGCGGCTCCTCGTAGCTCCACCCCGTTACGTGTGCCGATTCCAGCCAATCAGGAGGCTGGAATCGGCAATGGACCGCACAGAAGTCCTGCGGTCCACCGAGGGTGAAGATCCCGGCGGCCATCTTCACAAGGTAAGTATGAAGACACCGGACCGCGGGGATTCGGGTAAGTACTATGTTTGTTTTTTTTTTATCCCTGCATCGGGTTTGTCTCGCGCCGAAAAAAAAAACAAAAAACGTTTCGGCGCGGGACAACCCCTTTAAGAGTCACTGAAATATTTTGTACATACTGTAAACCAATTAACCTTTGAGGGTCCTGTTCATTTTGCAATTAAACCTGATCCCTCAATGTCATCTGTTTCAAAACGACAAACCAGTAAAAATAATAATCTCTGATTTGTTGACATCACCAAGTTGAAAATCCACGAGAGAGAGAGAGAGAGGAGAGAGAGAGAGAGAGAGAGAGGAGAGAGAGAGAGAGGAGAGAGAGAGAGAGGAGAGAGAGAGAGAGAGAGAGAGAGAGAGAGAGAGGAGAGAGAGAGAGGAGAGAGAGAGGAGAGAGAGAGGGGAGAGAGAGAGGAGAGAGAGAGGAGAGAGAGAGGGAGAGAGAGAGAGGAGAGGGGAGAGAGAGAGGAGAGAGGAGAGAGAGAGGAGAGAGGAGAGAGAGAGGAGAGAGAGAGAGAGAGGGGAGAGAGAGGGGAGAGAGAGAGGAGAGAGAGGAGAGAGAGGAGAGAGAGGAGAGAGAGGAGAGAGAGGAGAGAGAGGAGAGAGAGGAGAGAGAGGAGAGAGAGAGAGGGGGAGAGAGAGAGGAGAGAGAGAGGGGAGAGAGAGAGGAGAGAGAGAGAGGATGAGAGAGAGAGAGAGGAGAGGATGAGAGAGGAGAGAGGAGAGAGAGAGAGAGAGGAGAGAGAGAGGAGAGAGAGAGAGAGGAGAGAGAGAGAGAGGAGAGAGAGAGGAGAGAGGAGAGAGAGGAGAGAGGAGAGAGAGAGAGAAACCTGTAGGAAGAAAAGACAATGTTGCACAATGTATTAGCTAAACAATTACTGTAACTTGATATAAAACACAAATAGGCAAATGCAATTGAATAGGGAAATATGCACTCAGGAATTCCACTAATCCCAAGTCACACTTATAACACAGTACAGTTATGTCAACCATGCATGCTCACTTAGGTTTGGATTAATAAAACACATACCTGTAGCGCTTCTGTTCCTCCTCTATTTGGAATACTTCTTACTGTATTGTCTCTGCCCTTAACTTGATGCAGTGTTTTGGCTTTTTTTTTGAGAGAGAAATGAGGGTCTCAGACAAAAATTGCCTTTTCTCTGACATGACCTATGATATAGTACCCCATTAGGTTTAATTATGTGGTGCATTACAACAGTTTGAATAATATATTTGAACAAAGCATGAGCATGGCACTGTATTTAAAATGTGTGCACATCTGGTCCGGCAACCACGTTCTTCCAAAATGTAGTTTTGGTGCGCATGGATTTTCAATAGTGTGCACACCCAGGCCAGCGCGCATTTCTGGTCACCCTTTTATAAAAAGCCTCTCATACTGTTAACATGTCTCTGTATGATATGCTGGAGAAACAGGCAGATTTGTCAGTAAGCTCTCCGAAGCGCATTGCATTTCCTGTAATGTATCTGCTGTCCTAATGTTAATGGAATAAACATCGGAAGAGTACCTACTCTCCTAAAAAGAAACCTGGATGAAATGTGCTAGAGTGAAGAGAACCAGGGAGGCTAGTCCTGAACTGGTATACCCCAACAAGTTTGTAAAGTTGGCAGAGGAGGGAAATGTCATTACAGAATTTGGACTGCTGCAGCACAACATGGCCTCTGACCACCAGGGAAATGTCTGCTCCAGTAAGAAAGGAAACAGGAGTGCAGGGCAGGCTAGATAGGTCCTGTTAGTGGGGGACTCAATTATTATGTGGACAGACATGGCAATCTGCCACAAAGACCAGGATCGTCAAACAGTGTGTCTTCCTGGCGCTCCAGTTCGACACATTGCGGTTCGGAGTGACAGATTACTGGGAGGGGCTGGTGAGGATTCAGAGGTCATATTACACATTAGCAACAATAACGAATTTAGATGTAAGAAGAAGGTCCTTAAAAACGATTTCAGGGAACTAGGATTTAAGCTTAGGGCAAGGACCTCCAAAGTAATACTACCTGTACCACATGCCACATCAGAAAGGCAGAGGGAGATTAGGGAGGTAAACAAGTGGACTGAAGAGTTGGTGTAGGAAAGAGGGGTTTGAGTTCCTGGAGAACTGGTACGACTTTGCTATCAGCTACAGGTTCTGCCATAAAGATTGGCTGCAGTTCAATTGGGAGGCTGCAGCTGTGCTGTGGGTGAAGACGGCTAAAAGGTTGGAGGAGTGTTTAATCTAGGAATTTGGGGGAGAGCAACCAGAGAGATAAGGGAGAAGATAGTCTTAGGTCACTTTCTATACTAAGTAATGGAAATGAGAGTGGAGTGGTGGGAGGGGTTAGTATAGTTAGAACTGCCAGAATAGTTAATAGGGAAACATTCAATATAAAAAAATAACCAAAACCTTAACTGTATAGAGACTAATGCTAGAAGTATGACCAAAAAGATTGACGATCTGGTAAGTAATAATGTCTGAGGAAATCTACGACAGTATGGAAAACAGAGACTTGGTTGGATGAGAGCTGTGACTGGATGGTGAACCTACAGGGTTATAGTCTGTTTAGAAAAGATCTATCTATTGTAGATAAAATATTTTAGGGGTTTCTGAGATCCTATCCTGTAGTACCTCAAGGAAAAGTGCCTTGGGGTTATGGGGTTATGTCAACCAATCTGATCAGCTTCTATGAGGAGGTAAGTTCTAGATTGAACTGCGGACAGTCATTAACACTTGTGTATCTGGACTTTTCCAAAGCCTTTGACACTGGTTGGTATATAAAATGAGAATTCTTGGTCTGAGTGAGAATATGTTTAAATGGATAAGTAATAGGCCACTGTTACTAGTGGGGTAACACAGGGGTCAGTCCTGGGCCCTATTCTTATTATATTTTTAATAACTTGTAGGATTGCACAGTAAAATAGCAATATTTGAAGATGATACAAAACTATGTAAAGAAATTAACACAAGAGAGGTTGCATGTGGATCTGGATAACTTGGGGGGCTTGGGCATATCATCGTTACACACTAAACAGGAAATCACTGGGAAAAACGGACATGGAAAAGGACTTGGGGATTTTAGTTAAGTGTAAGCTTAACTAGAGAAACCAGTGTCAGGCAGCTGCTGCCAAGGCAAAAAAGCATCATGGGGTGCATCAAAAGAGGTATAGGGGCAGTGGGCCCCTACTGCAAACAGGCATGATATCCCTATTGTATGCAATATGAACCAGCCCCCATCAGGAGCCAAACTCCAATTCATGCAGCGTTGGGAAGCAGATCTCGACATCTGTCTCCTTACCCCGATGGCAGAATTGCTGTACCTTCATCTCAAAGGGTAGCCATCAAGTAGCACTTGCCGAATTTTTGCTTAAAATTTTACATAGGTCATACCTAGTCCCCTCAACAATATATAAATACTCTCCAAATTCTTCTCCAAACTGTTTTAGGGATTGTGATACTTTGGGAATGACATCCCATACATGGTGGACGTGCCCAATGGCAAGGTCTGTCTGGAGGCCGGTGACCAACCTTATGTCTAGAGTCCTGGGCAAAATGTTCCCCCTCTCCCCGTTGACCTGCCTCTTAGCAGACAAGCCTCTCGGCTTCAATAACCAACAGCAAAAGCTCTCACAGCATATTTGCATGGCTGCTAGAATTTATCACTTCCCAATGGCTTTTACCCTCTATTTCACTTAACCCAGTTATTACAAGAATTTCAAGAATGATGATGTACAAAAAAAACTGTCGGCCCTTGAGGGAATATAGCATGGAGCTATTCCTCAAAACTTGACAGCCATGGGCTATGTCCCTGGAAATACCTGGCCTTAATCAATTTCTGAGCACATGAGGACTTGGACCAAGAACAATTCTTATACCCCACTCTCTAATTAAAGAAAAAAAGAAAAGGAAAACCAGGAGGGTCATAGTCAACAAAAAAACGAGGTAGAGGGCATCATGATGAGAACATTCTTCTTCCTCTTTACAAGTCACTGGTCAGACCACACATGAAATATTGTGTACAGTTTTGGACACCGGCACTTAAGATCGACGTATCAGACCTAAAAACGATGTATAAATATATCAGGAAAGAATAGAGTTCTCTCCCACAATCTATTTGTACCAAGAACTGTGACTGTAACAAGGGGGCTTCCTCTACGTCTAAAGTAAAGAAGACTTCTACACCAACACAGAAGAGGGCTCTTTACTGTTGAGCAATGAGACTATGGAATGCTCTTTTGAGGCCATGGCGGTTGCGAACTTAATAAAAGAGTTTAAGAGGGGCCTGGACGCCTTACTTGAGCGTTATAATATTATATCTCATAATCGCTAATTAATTCAGAAGGGTTGTTGATCCGGTGATTATTCCGATTGCCAGATTGGAGTCAGGAAGGAATTTTTTCCCTTAAATTGGGAAAATTGGCTTCATGGGATTTTTTTTAGCCTTCCCTTGCATCAACATTGGTGGGTAATATGCTGAACTGGATGAACATCTGTCTTTTCTCAACCTAACATACAAGGTTACATATAAATAGATGTGTATGCAATGTCCTTTGCTAGATAGAAATGGAATTAACAGGATCTGTGTATAGTCTAGATTGGAATTAATATATATTTTGCCTAAGTAGATTCCTCCAGTGCTTGAAAGACCTGGAAGGATCAGAATCTTTTTGTAGTTCCTACTGAAATAAACACATTTACACTGTAAACAGTTGTGTATTTATATATAACCTACATAAATACTTTGACCATTTCAGATATAGGAAAATCTTTAAGCATCTACTTATGATGAATATGTGTTACCTTAACTATAAACTATAGATATATCTGGTTCATTGCTTGTCAAACAAACACAGCAAAATTATGAGGTGTCTACGTAAACTCAATTTGTAGTAGTTCCAATATAAACTATAAATATATTCTATTCATTCCATCTCTATCAAGCAAAGGAAATTACATACATATCCATTTATATGAAATATGAATTCATTGCATTAGAACCTAAATATATTCTGTTCATAACATGTTTTAGAACAGTGAATAGATGCAGTTAATTCAATGGTAACCAAGCAAAGGAAAATTATTCGGCATCCACTTCTGTGGAATATGTATTCATATAGTTTGTTCAGGAGAATAGGAGTCTACTCATGTGGAATATGTCTTCATTCCACTATCAACTACACATCTATCCTGTTCATTCCTTGTCTATCAGGCATAGAAGAAGTACTGAGCCCCTATTCATGTGGAACATGTATTAATTCCACTACAGGCTCTACATAAAACATATTTATTCTCACTTGTACAAAAAATTTAGGCCCTTTGGCAGTCTCACAGACCAATTTTCTTTAGGTGTTTTCATCCAATTTTGCGGGACTTCCAATTCTTGGTAATATCACCGTTGTGCCAAATTTAATCCACTTCTTGATGACCGGCTTTGCTGTGTTTCATGGTATATGTAATGGAAATCTTTTGTTACCCTTCTCCTGACTGATACCTTTCAACAATCAGATCCCTATGATGTGTTGTAAGCTCTTCAAAGACCATGGCTTTTGCTGAAAAATGCAACTAAGAAAATGTCAGGAAAATCCTGCTAGAAGAGCTGAACTTTATATGGGGTAAATCAGAATCACTTTACATAATGGCTGCCATATACTGACTATTATTTAGCATGAATTTTAACTATGATAGGCTAATTCTGAACACAACCATATTCCCAAATATAAGAGTGTGTTCACACTAATGCAAACATATTATTTCCACAAGATTTCAGTTTGTTTTTCAGTACAGATATTGGGACACATTGAAAGTGGAAATAAATCTGAAACGATTAAGGATGAGCGAGTATACTCGTTAAGGCACTACTCGCTCGAGTAATGTGCCTTAGCCGGGTATCTCCCTGCTCGTCCTTAAAGATTCGGGTGCCGCCGCGGGGCAGGGAGCTGCGGGGGAGAGCGGGGAGGAACGGAGGGGAGATCTCTCTCTCTTCCTCTCTCCCGCCCGCTCTCCCCTGCTCCCCGCCGCGACTCACCTGTCCGCCGCGGCGGTCCCCGAATCTTTATGGACGAGCAGGGAGATACTCGTCTAAGGCACATTACTCGAGCGAATAGTGCCTTAGCGAGTATACTCGCTCATCCTTTAAAACGATTCTTCTTTTATAACCTCACAAATACATGGCATTTTAACAGGGGTGTGTAGACATTTTATATCCACTGTATATAACTAGAGATGAGCGAGCACCAAAATGCTCGGGTGCTCGTTACTCGGGACGAAATTTTCGCGATGCTCGAGGGTTCGTTTCGAGTAATGAACCCCATTGAAGTTAATGGGCGACCCGAGCATTTTTGTATATCGCCAATGCTCGCTAAGGTTTCCATTTGTGAAAATCTGGGCAATTCAAGAAAGTGATGGGAACGACACAGAAACGGATAGGGCAGGCGAGGGGCTACATGTTGGGCTGCATCTCAAGTTCCCAGGTCCCACTATTAAGCCACAATAGCGGCAAGAGTGGGCGCCCCCCCTCCCAACAATTTTTACTTCTGAAAAGCCCTCATTAGCAATGCATACCTTAGCTAAGCACCACACTACCTCCAACAAAGCACAATCACTGCCTGCATGACACTCCGCTGCCACTTCTCCTGGGTTACATGCTGCCCAACCCCCGCTCCCCCCCCCCCCCGCGCACGACCCAGTGTCCACAGCGCACACCAAAGTGTCCCTGCGCAGCCTTCAGCTGCCCTCATGCCACACCACTCTCATGTCTATTTATAAGTGCGTCTGCCATGAGGAGGAACCGCAGGCACACACTGCAGAGGGTTGGCACGGCTAGGCAGCGACCCTCTTTAAAAGGGGCGGGGCGATAGCCCACAATGCTGTACAGAAGCAATGAGAAATATAATTCTGTGCCACCGCCATCAGGAGCTGCACACGTGGGCATAGCAATGGGGAACCTATGTGCCACACGCTATTCATTCTGTCAAGGTGTCTGCATGCCCCAGTCAGACCGCGGTTTTTTATAAATAGTGACAGGCAGGTACAACTCCGCAATGGGAATTCCGTGTGCACCCACAGCATGGGTGGCTCCCTGGAACCCACCGGCTGTACATAAATGTATCCCATTGCAGTGCCCTGGACAGCAGAGCTAACATCAGATTAAATGCAGGTGGGCTTCGGCCCACACTGCATGCCCCCACCTGACCGGGGTTTTTAATTCATAGACACAGGCAGGTACAACTCCCTATTGTGAAGTCCCTGTGGACCGACAGCATGGGTGGCTCCCTGGAACCCACCGACGGTACATAAATATATCCCATTGCAGTGCCCAGCACAGCTGAGGTAATGTCATGTTTAATGCAGGTGGGCTTTGGCCCACACTCCATGCCCCAGTCAGACTGGGGTTCTTTAGAAGTGGACACATGCAGTTACAACTCCGTGTGGACCGACAGCATGGGTGGGTGCCAGGAAGCCACCGGCGGTACATAGATATATCCCATTGCAGTGCCCAGCACAGCTGATGTAACGTCAGCTTTAATGCAGGTGGGCAAAAAATTAATTGGATTACACTGTAGGCGAGGGTCCAAAAAAATTGGTGTACCAACAGTACTAATGTACGTCAGAAAAATTGCCCATGCCCAACCAAGAGGGCAGGTGAAACCCATTAATCGCTTTGGTTAATGTGGCTTAATTTGTAACTAGGCCTGGAGGCAGCCCAGTTAAAATAAAAATTGGTTCAGGTGCAAGTTTCAACGATTTAATGAGCATTAAACATATAAAAATTGTTTACAAAAATTATATGACTGAGCCTGAAAAATTGCCCATTCGACGTGATTACGTCAGGTTTCAGAAGGAGGAGCAGGAGGAGGAGGATGAATATTATACACAGATTGATGAAGCTAAAAGGTCCACATTTTTGATGGTGATAGAGAACAATGCTTCCATCCGCGGGTGCAGCCTACGTATTGTTTAGGTATCGCTGCTGTCCGCTGGTGGAGAAGAGAAGTCTGGGGAAATCCAGGCTTTGTTCATCTTGATGAGTGTAAGCCTGTCGGCACTGTCGGTTGACAGGCGGGTTCGCTTATCTGTGATGATTCCCCCAGCCGCACTAAACACCCTCTCTGACAAGATGCTAGCCGCAGGACAAGCAAGCACCTCCAGGGCATACAGCGCGAGTTCAGGCCACGTGTCCAGCTTCGACACCCAGTAGTTGTAGGGGGCAGAGGCATCACGGAGGACGGTCGTGCGATCGGCTACGTACTCCCTCACCATCCTTTTACAGTGCTCCCGCCGACTCAGCATTGACTGCGGAGCGGTGACACAGTCTTGCTGGGGAGCCAGAAAGCTGTCAAAGGCCTTGGAGAGTGTTCCCCTGCCTGTGCTGTACATGCTGCCTGATCTCCGTGCCTCCCCTGCTACCTGGCCCTCGGAACTGCGCCTTCGGCCACTAGCGCTGTCGGATGGGAATTTTACCATCAGTTTGTCCTCCAGGGTCCTGTGGTATAGCATCACTCTCGAACCCCTTTCCTCTTCGGGTATGAGAGTGGAAAGGTTCTCCTTATACCGTGGGTCGAGCAGTGTGTACACCCAGTAATCCGTAGTGGCCAGAATGCGTGTAACGCAAGGGTCACAAGAAAGGCATCCTAACATGAAGTCAGCCATGTGTGCCAGGGTACCTGTACGCAACACATGGCTGTCCTCACTAGGAAGATCACTTTCAGGATCCTCCTCCTCCTCCTCAGGCCATACACGCTGAAAGGATGACAGGCAAGCAGCATGGGTACCCTCAGCAGTGGACCAAGCTGTCTCTTCCCCCTCCTCCTCATGCTCCTCCTCCTCCTCAACGCACTAAGATATAGACAGGAGGGTGCTCTGAATATCCAGCGACATACTGTCTTCCCCCGCCTCTGTTTCTGAGCGCAAAGCGTCTGCCTTTATGCTTTGCAGGGAACTTCTCAAGAGGCATAGCAGAGGAATGGTGACGCTAATGATTGCAGCATCGCCGCTCACCATCTGGGTAGACTCCTCAAAGTTTCCAAGGACCTGGCAGATGTCTGCCAACCAGGCCCACTCTTCTGTAAAGAATTGAGGAGGCTGACTCCCACTGCGCCGCCCATGTTGGAGTTGGTATTCCACTATAGCTCTACGCTGCTCATCGAGCCTGGCCAACATGTGGAGCGTAGAGTTCCACCGTATGGGCACGTCGCACAGCAGTTGTTGCACTGGCAGATGAAACCGATGTTGCAGGGTGCGCAGGCTGGCAGCGTCCGTGTGGGACTTGCGGAAATGTGCGCAGAGCCGGCGCACCTTTCCGAGCAGGTCTGACAGGCGTGGGTAGCTTTTCAGAAAGTGCTGAACCACCAAATTAAAGACGTGGGCCAGGCATGGCACGTGCGTGAGGCTGCCGAGCTGCAGAGCCGCCACCAGGTTACGGCCATTGTCACACACGACCATGCCCGGTTGGAGGCTCAGCGGCGCAAGCCAGCGGTCGGTCTGCTCTGTCAGACCCTGCAGCAGTTCGTGGGCCGTGTGCCTCTTCTCTCCTAAGCTGAGTAGTTTCAGCATGGCCTGCTGATGCTGGCCCACCGCTGTGCTGCCGTGCCGCGCGACACCGACTGCTGGCGACGTGCTGCTGCTGACACATCTTGATTGCGAGACAGAGGTTGCGTAGGAGGAGGAGGAGAAGGGGGAGGGTGGTTTAGTGGAGGAAGCATACACCGCCACAGATACCACCACCGAGCTGGGGCCCGCAATTCTGGGGGTGGGTAGGACGTGAGCGGTCCCAGGCTCTGACTCTGTCCCAGCCTCCACTAAATTCACCCAATGTGCCGTCTGGGAGATATAGTGGCCCTGCCCGCCTGTGCTTGTCCACGTGTCCGTTGTTAAGTGGACCTTGGCAGTAACCGCATTGGTGAGGGCGCGTACAATGTTGCGGGAGACGTGGTCGTACAGGGCTGGGACGGCACATCGGGAAAAGTAGTGGCGACTGGGAACTGAGTAGCGCGGGGCCGCCGCCGCCATCATACCTTTGAAAGCATCCGTTTCCACAACCCTATACGGCAGCATCTCCAGGCTGATAAATTTGGCTATGTGCACGTTTAACGCTTGAGCGTGCGGGTGCGTGGCGGCGTACTTGCGCTTGCGCTCCAACACTTGCGCTAGCGACGGCTGGACGGTGCGCTGAGAGACATTGGTGGATGGGGCCGAGGTCAGCGGAGTTGAGGGTGTGGGTGCAGGCCAGGAGACGGTAGTGCCTGTGTCTTGAATGGGGGTTGGATCTCAGTGGCAGGTTGGGGCACAGGGGGAGAGGCAGCGGTGCAAACCGTAGGCGGTGAACGGCCTTCGCCCCACCTTGTGGGGTGCTTGGCCATCATATGTCTGCGCATGCTGGTGGTGGTGGCTCCCCGGCTGATCTTGGCTCGACAAAGGTTGCACACTACTGTTCGTCGGTCGTCTGCACTCTCAGTGAAAAACTGCCAGACCTTTGAGCACCTCTGCCTCTGCAGGGTGGCATGGCGCGAGGGGGCGCTTTGGGAAACAGTTGGTGGATTATTCGGTCTGGCCCTGCCTCCACCCATGGCCACCGCACTGCCTCTTCCAACCTGCCCTGCTGCTGCACTTGCCTCCCCCTCTGAAGACCTGTCCTCAGTAGGCGTAGCAAACCAGGTGGGGTCAGTCACCTCATCGTCCTGCTGCTCTTCCTCCGAATCCTCTGTGCTCTCCTCCCTCGGACTTACTCCAATTACTACTACCTGAGTGATAGACAACTGTGTCTCATCGTCATCGTCCTCCTCACCCACTGAAAGCTCTTGAGACAGTTGCCGGAAGTCCCCAGCCTCATCCCCCGGACCCCGGGAACTTTCCAATGGTTGGGCATCGGTCACGACAAACTCCTCCAGTGGGAGAGGATTCGGAACCATTGCTGCCCATTCTGGGCAGGGGCCCGAGAACAGTTCCTGGGAGTCTGCCTGCTCCTCAGAATGTGTCATTGTAATGGAGTGAGGAGGCTGGGAGGAAGGAGGAGCAGCAGCCAGAGGATTCAGAGTTGCAGCAGTGGACGGCGCAGAATTCTGGGTGGTCGATAGATTGCTGGATGCACTTTCTGCCATCCACGACAGGACCTGCTCACACTGCTCATTTTCTAATAAAGGTCTACCGCGTGGACCCATTAATTGTGAGATGAATGTGGGGACGCCAGAAACGTGCCTCTCTCCTAATCCCGCAGCAGTCAGCTGCGATACACCTGGATCAGGAGCTCGGCCTGTGCCCACACCCTGACTTGGGCCTCCGCGTCCTCGCCCGCGTCCACGTCCTCTAGGCCTACCCCTACCCCTCAGCATGCTGTATTACCAGTAGTGCAGAAACAGAACGCTGTAATTAAATGTGCCGCTTATTGGCCCGTGGTTGGAGGCTGACTTCGCTTACGGAACGCACAGCAGAGGCAGGAAAGAATTTTGCGCAAGCCTGCAGTAACACTTAGCTGGCTGCGTATGAATTAGGACAACTACCCCCAGCAGAGACGCAGTACAGTCAGGACAGTCACAGGCAGCCCAAATAGATTTTTTTCCCCAAATGTTTTTGGAAAAGCCCACTGCCTATATAGACTGGATATGTCTTTCACTGTCCCTGCCTCACCACCACTACTGGCCGTGGACTATGTAAAATTACTGCAGATTGTTTCACTCTGGACAGGATGACAGCGGTGATGTAAGAGGCAACGCAGAGCTAGGAAAGAATTTTGCGCAAGCCTGCTGTAACACTTAGCTGGCTGCGTATGAATTAGGACAACTACCCCCAGCAGAGACGCAGTACAGTCAGGACGGTCACAGGCAGCCCAAATAGATTTTTTTTTCCCAAATTTTTTTGGAAAAGCCCACTGCCTATATAGACTGGATATGTCTTTCACTGTCCCTGCCTCACCACCACTACTGGCCGTGGACTATGTAAAATTACTGCAGGACGCAATGCTCTGGACGCAATGCTCTGCACGGCCGATATACAAAAAAAAAAAAAAATGTGCAACACTGCAAAAAGCAGCCTCAACAGTACTGCACATGGTCAGATGTGGCCCTAAGAAGGACCGTTGGGGTTCTTGAAGCCTAAAATCAATCCTAACACTCTCCCTATAGCAGCTCCGGCATCAGCAGCACTTTCCCTGATCTCTGCCAGAATGCATCTGTGACGAGCCGCGGGAGGGGCCGATTTATATACTCGGGTGACACCTGATCTCGCCAGCCACTCACTGCAGGGGGGTGGTATAGGGCTTGAACGTCGCAGGGGGAAGTTGTAATGCCTTCCCTGTCTTTCTATTGGCCAGAAAAGCGCGCTAACGTCTCAGAGATGAAAGTGAAAGTAACTCGAACATCGCGTGGTGCTCGCCTCTAGTAACGAGCATCTCGAACACGCTAATACTCGAACGAGTATCAAGCTCGGACGAGTACGTTCGCTCATCTCTATATATAACCTGTTTATTCCAAATCTATCTATCTTTAGAAAATTACTAGGCATTATTTATGTGTAATATCTGTTCATTCCACTATAAACTGTACATCTATCCTATTCATTCCAGGTGTATCAGGCACAGGAAATTAACTGGGTATCTACTCCTGTGGAACATTTATTCATTCCACTACAGACTCTACATGTATCCTATTCATTTCTACATGAATGAGGCACAAAAAATGTATTATACATGTAGATCTGTGAAGCGCTTGAGCATTCTTCTATAAACTAGACATATATCTTAGGTATTCTACGTGAACCAGGTACAGGAAAAGTAATAGGTGCAAAGCTTCAGAAATCTCCCCCAAAGTTTCTATCTCGAGGTTAGTGGGAGTTTTCTGTCCTCAAAAACCCAGAAATCTGTGTTTATATGATAGCTTATTGCCTTAGGTAGCCGTATCAAAAAACAGAGAGAAGCCGATATGAATAAAATACTCTCTCAAATTTCCTCTCTGGAGAATGTCTGGAAGAGATCAAATTATTTAGCTATGCAAAGTGAGCTAAATGAAATTCATATTCTTAACCTACTTAATATTAAAGTTGCAAAGGCCCTCAAAATCTGTAAATTTAAGCAATAAGCATATGGAGATAAGGGCTCGAAACTGACCTCATTATTGATTTTTTAAAAATCCTTTGTATGAGCAATTAAGACAGTCTCAGGCAATAAAGTTACCCACACTAAAAACATTACACAGCTGAGTTCCAGAAGTTGTAGGAGATCTATACAACATCAATAAAAGTGAGATTAACCCAGATTACTCATCAAAACTCTTGCGCATTAACAAGTTCTTACAATCTATAGGACTGCTCTTTCAAGAAGTTCAAATTAAAGTTGGCTGCTCCCGTCACTATTAAGGAGCTTTTAGAAACCCTTACCTCAATACCGTTAGGAAAAATCCTAGGCCCTGACAAGTTCCCAAAAAGCTATTATAAGAAATTTAAAAGACATACTTGTGCCTCATTTTCTTGATGCCAGCAAATCACTTAGAGGCTCATAATGAGCTTTGTCAATTTTTGTTTATTTACAGGATGTAATGCATTTTTTAAATGTAATTGCGACATTTTTGGGAGAGTTCAGAGCAGTAAAAATATCATATGAACTTTGTTTAATGTGTCAGTATGATTATGGTAATACAACATTTGTATAGTTTTTTTGTTTTTTAAAAAGAAAATAATTTTTTATTTTAAAAACTGCTTTCAGTTGCCATATTCTGAGAACTTTAACTTTTTAATTTTTTCATCTATTGGGCTATGTGAGGGCTTGTTTTATTCTGTAGTTTTTATTAGTACGAATTAGTAAAAATATGTCTTTTTGATCACTTTTTATTCAAAATTTAAAAAAAAAACAAAAAAACAATTCTGACATTCTGGCCTTTTTTGTTTACAGCCTTCACCATGCAAGATAAATATTGTATTATTATAACAATACCAAATATGCAGGGTTTTTTTCAGTTGTTTAGTAGTTTTAACTTTTAATATTTTTACGGTAACTGTTTAAAAAAACTTTATTAAAGCTTGGTAGGTTCTGGGTTTCCACGCTAGCCCATCAGTATCCCCTAATTATGGGGAGCGCTGATGGAGCGCTCGTGTTCCTCCTCCTCCGACTGACTGTTTAGATGCGTGGTCCGCGTTTACTGCAGCATGCAAAAACTTATTATCTCTGATCGTGGTAGTTACCGGTAGCTGTCAGCTGTTTAAAAAAGCTAAAGGCTGCCAGGTATGCAGCAGACGCTGCTCTCTAGGCCGATCCATACACCCTTCAGAACTGCTGGACATAAATTTATCAATGTTGGTCATGAAGGGGCTAAAAATAGGCTAATTTACTCATATTACTGCTGCTTATTATAATATGCAAGTCCGAAAAAAGACTGGATATGTCCATCCAGTTCAGCCTATTTAACTCCCAATGTTGATCCAGAGGAAGGTAAAAAAAAACAAACAATGAGGTAGAAGCTAAAAATTCCTTCCTGACTTTAATCTGGCATTCGGAATAATCCCTGGATCAACAGCCATTTGGAAGTTATTAATGATTATAACATATAATATTTTATTGCTTAAGATGTGCAGCCCCTCTTGAATTCTTTTCAAATTTGTGGATGATCTTTTTCTATTCTTAACCAACCCATCTCAAGTGTATGTTTACTCTTTCAGGAATTTGGGTTAGTTTTAAATTTTTTTAAAAAAAGCTTAGTAAATCGGAGGTCCTTTAACATCACTGCTTCCCAAAACGCTATTCAAAAACTAAAAATAAGAAGCTGAGCCTGCATCATCTGCAGCCAGAACTAGCTGTGACTAACAGCTCAGTTGGCACCGCAACATAGATTCTCACTGTTAACCCCCTATATAGTGCTATCAATGTTGATTGCGGCATGTAAAGGGTTCACAAAGGGAGAGCTCTCACATTGTAATATTATTGTCCCTCCATTATGTTATTCATGGCAACTGGATACAAGAAAATGGCTTCTGGGTCTGCCATAGTCTGTGATCACTATGATTAGCAATATTAAATTGTACCAAGTACTATAATGTAGTATCAGTGCAATCATATGGTACTGATAAATAGTAAAAAAATGTTTTAAAAACCCTGTACTTTTCCCTGAATGTTTAAAAAAAAAATTAAGTAACTCATGTTTGGGCTTGCTGCATTTCTAACGACCAGTACAATAAATTGAACACAATTTTAACCCTGGAAGACAAACACTGTGAAGAAACAGATAAGCTAAAAAAACAAGGCAAAATGCTTTTTTGTTTATTTTGCCTCCAAAAAAAGCACAAGAAAATTGATCAAAAAAACCCTATGTACTTAAAAATGATACCAAATAAAAGACAGCTCATCACTCAAAAGACAAGCTCTCACATTGCTTCATTGATGGAAAAATAAAAACATTATTGCACATTGAATGCAGCAAAGCACAAAAAAGTTTACTAAAAATTGTTTTTATTGTGCAAAAACCTTGAAAAATAAATAATGGTATATATAATTAGTATTGTCATAAATGTATTATGATTAAGGGTGGGTTCACACGAGCGTGTTTTGGTGCGTGAGCACCTCAGCCAATCACATTCAGTTCTTTCAGCAGGCTGGGATTTTAAATGCCCGCCTGCTGATAGATTAGCACCACAGTGCAGGGGACAGCAGGAGAAGACACGGCTGAGACCCGGCAGCTGAAGGGAGATGAGTATCTATTTTTTTGTTTTTTAAACCACTTTTACTCAATTTTCAGGGAAGGGCTTATATTCAAAGCCCTTCCCTGAAATCAATTGCCGGCAGCAGAATCCTCTACCGCAGCTGACATGTGTGACAGCTGCAGAAGAGAATTAAAGAATTCCTCTGCGGGGGACACAGCAGCGGCAGACAGGTAAGTAATTTTTTTTTTACACTACTTTAAATTGGCTTTTCAGGGAAGGGCTTATGAAGCCCTTTCCTGAAAAGCTATTGACAGCTGCTGGGGCTCAGTGTTGACTTCTGCCGCTATACCCGGCTCTGTAGCGTTGCTGAGCTATCAGCAGCCGGGGATTTAAAATTCCCACCTGCTGGTAGCTCTGATTGTGATTGGCTGAAGCACTTCAGCTAATCACAATTAGAGCTATCAGCAGGTGGGGATTTTAAATCCCCGGCTGCTAATAGCTGAGAGCTACAGAGCCGGGGACAGCGGCAGAAGTCAAAGCTGAGCCCCGGCAGGTGTTTTTTTTTTTTTTTTAATTATTTTAAAAGGCTTTTCAGGGAAGGGCTTATGAAGCCCTTCCCTGCAAAGCCACTGACAGCTGCCAGGGCTCAGGGGGGACTTCTGCCGCGGTCCCCAGCTCTGTAGCGCTGCTGAGCTATCAGCAGCTGGGGATTTAAAAATCCCCGCCTGCTAGTAGCTCTGATTGTGATTGACTGAAGCACTTCAGCCAACCACAATCAGAGCTACCAGCAGGCGGGCATTTTAAATCCCCAGCTGCTGATAGCTCAGAACTACAGAGTCGGGCACAGCGCCAGAACTCGCGGCTGAGCCCCGGCAGCTGAAGGGAGGGGAGTATTGTTTTTTAAAATTTTTTTGCACTATTTTAAATGGTTTTTCAGGGAAGGGCTTATGAAGCCCATCCCTAAAAAGCCATAGACGGGATGCCGGCAGCAGGATTCTCAACCGCAGCTGTCATGTGGGACAGCTGCGGTGGAGAATTGAAGAATTCCCTTTGCTGCATCTGGCACAGATGTGGCAGATGTAGCAGCAGGGAATTCTTTTAACTAGCAGGGGTGAAGGAAACATCTGCTGCATGCGGCAGATGTGTTCTTCATGCCCGCGGGGGTCACAGCAGTGGCGGATGGGTAAATTTTTTTTTTTTTGCACTAAAATGTTTCTTTTTCAGGGAAGGGCTTATATGTAAAGCCCTTCCCTGAAAAAGAAGTCAGGGGGCCGGCAGAGCATTGTTTTCAATGGAGCTGCCGGCAGCAGCCACGGCTCCAGTAACAACAAGCACGCAGCTGTGTTCACGCGTGTTTTTGCTTGTACCTAGGTGCGGACGTATGTACGCACCTAAGTACGCACCAAAACACGCTCATGTGAACCCACCCCAATGCTGTAAAAAAATTAACATTTTTTCTCCCTGCCCTCCCAGTAAAAAATTCCCATAAATTATACAATATATTTTATACCCCCAAAAAACGTGCCAATAAAAGGTACAGCTTGTCACGCAAAAAAAAAAAACCTCCTATAGCCATGTCGATAGAAAAATAAAAAAGTTATGACTCTTGAATAGTGGAGATGAAAGTCCCTCAAAAATTGTCAGAGCTTTAGATCCAAAATAGGCTGCCTTATTAAGGGGTTAAAGTCAATAAATAACATATTTGAAAAAAGGTTAATGGGAGAGCATATCCATTGCGATGACAATACACAAGATGGCGAGGGTTCAAAGGAAAGTAAGCGTGTTTTGTGGCTTGCAAAATTTGAAACTGTGACCCATGTGTGAAATTAGTACCTCTGTGTGTTTAATGAAGAACCACAAAGGGTTATGACCTATAGGACAACATCCAGTGCTGAGTATATGCACACAACTTAATACCCTAGGGTTTTAGCACTATTAGATTGAAATACCGTATATACCGGCGTATAAGACGACTTTTGAACCCCGAAAAATCTGCTCTGCAGTCGGGGGTCGTCTTATGCGCCGGTAATACAAAAAAAAAAAAAGTGTAAAAAAAAAAAATTTTATTACTCACCTCCCCCGGCGTTCTGTCGCGCTCCGGCAGGATGTCGCTCGCTCCGGCAGGCTGTCGCTCGCTCCTCGTCCCCGCCGCAGCATAGCTTTCTGAATGCGGGGCTTGAAATCCCCGCTTCCAGAAAGCTAATACACACGCCGGCAGCCATGACAGCATTGAATGGCTGTGATTGGCTAAAGCACACGTGGCTTCAGCCAATCACACTATTCAATGACATCATTGAATGGCTGTGATTGGCTGAAGGCGCACGTGTTAGCAATCACACCCATTCAATGATGTCATTGAATAGTGTGATTGGCTGAAGCCACGTGTGCTTTAGCCAATCACAGCCATTCAATGATGTCATGGCTGCCGGCGTGTGTATTAGCTTTCTGGAAGCGGGGATTTCAAGCCCCACATTCAGAAAGCTATGCTGCGGCGGGGACGAGGAGCGAGCGACAGCCTGCCGGAGCGAGCGACATCCTGCCGGAGCGCGACAGAACGCCGTGGGAGGTGAGTAATAAAATTTTTTTTTTCTCCACTGAATACCGGCGTATAAGGTGACAGTTGGGGGGTCGTCTTATACGCCCCGTCGCCTTATACGCCGGTATATACGGTACCTAAAATACAACCTTTTATTATGTTAAAAAAAACACCCAACAAAAAAAAAATCCAAATTAAAATGAGGGCAAATATGAAAAGCCTGGGGCAAAGTATATAAATTGTCTCATCATATCTTGACATATATGTGTACTCACTATCTAAGTAGCTAGAGTCTACATAGGCTCTCCTATAAAGCCATTCTACGTTACCCACTGCAGCTGGGGACCAAGCCAATTAATTATAAAATAGTATGTTAGGCTGAATAAGGACAATGTCCATCTAGTTCAGCCTGTTTCTTACCAGTAATTTCATATGAACTTCATGTGCCACTGTACAGGCCCCATATGCATGTCTTTACCATGTGCAGTAAAACCTAAGTTGAACTGCATCTCTGCTAAATTGTCACCATTTGAAAAGTGACTACTAGCCAGACTATATAGGACACTGGAAAATAGTACATTAGTGAACAGTAAGGGATGAAAGATCAATGCTAAACCATACAACCACTGAATACAGTGATGTTAATAGTTAGGTCATAGAGTTCTCCTAATATCCTAATATGTATTAAGTATAAAAACGGTGTTCGTTTAGAAGTAGTGTAAAGGTTCGGAAATTGTGCCCATGCGAACACTATGGGAGACCACCTGTGAAAGTCTGTTTTCCACTGCAGAGGCTGGGATCAGTGATAACAATGATCCCCAGCTAGTTAACCTATTAGATGTCACTGTCAATAGAAACTATAGCATCTAAATGGCTAGACAGAAGGGGGCTTCTTATGTCTTCCCCATCACCCATCCCACCACAAGATGATCACGAAGTGCCGATGAGTTATTATAGCGGTCAGGGGCCAAACAATGTCCCCAAGGTCTGCCATCTTTCTACTCTTAATAATCCCCAATTGTACGCATTATGCCGATAGGTTTAATAAACTACAACACAGAAGGATTGCACTGTATTGTAAGGATGATTAAGTGATAGTGACAAAATACCTTGGTGGAACAAAAAACAAAAACAATTCAAATACTCTATTAAAGTAAAAAGTGTAGCAACCTGAATTATTACATTTTCTAATTATTTAACTCCTACACTGAATACATACATAAAAAACAATGCCAGAACTGTTTTCTGTTTATCATGCCTCTCAAAAATGGAATTAAAAGTGATCAAGAAGACACATGCATCTTAAAATGAAACTATTGAAAATGTCAAGTCATCTATCAAAAAATAAACTCTCACACAGCTCAATCAAAAGAAAAGTAAAGCTATGGCTCTCCGACTATGACGACAAAACAAATATTTTTTTAAGTGTTTGTATTGTGCCAAAGTAGTAAAACATACAAAACTTGTGTACTTTTGTATTGTAACTGTACAAAGGCATTAAATAAAGTAACTCCTTATACCATATGGCACAAAATTTACAACAAAAAAATGGCTGAATTGCTCAGGTTACTGAAGTATTGTAGCATATTGTAAAAGCGATTAAAATGATTGCTAGTTCAAGTTTCCTACAGGGACTAAAAAAATGAACATTAGCTTATTAAATTATTTTTAAATTCGTAAATATAAAAAATATTAAAAGCTTTTTAAAAAGTCCTTTTCTTAGACAAGTATATACGGTATATATTGTGGCAAGGCAGTTACTCGCCTGCAGATCACTGACCTCAACTTTAGGAAAAGGGCACCACATGTGTAGAAAGGATCTAGGAGACTTGACTTGATTAAAACTGGAACCTGCCAGTACTTATTCCCAGCATCACAGCTTTTAAACATACAGCATATAGTAACACACTCTTTATCGTCCAGGGCTCACAAACCCAAAGGTTTCCAGTTACCAACCCCACCCTGAGCATCTGGAGGGCGTCCTACTCCATCACACTAGGTGACAGTCCTAGAATTGGTCTGCAGCGGACCTTACTAGTCCAACTGGACCTCGGGCTAGCAGCCCTTTTATCTCCACTGACCTATAACTTCCCCCTGAGTCTGGCAGGATCTGTTCCTTTTATCCAGTTCTTGCATTGCCCTCCAGGTGTTAACCCTCTAGTTTCTTTTTTTTCAGGCATCAGAATGCCTGTCTAGCACCCTCTGCAGGCCACATTATATATGTTACTGATAATGCACTCCGACAATAATGTATATGTTGCGTAACCAACAATTAAATATACATAATGTGTAATGTACCGGTGCCCTCCTATGCAGCTTAATCAGTTATCCTTTTCTTTCAGTAAAGTTATTAAGCGCTGCCTCCATCTGTCACTGCACCTCCATATACAATACCACCACCTGCTTCAGCAACCAGAATTATGATGACCAATATAACAAAATTGGCAATGAAGACTGGAACAGATGATATGTAGCAGAGATAACAAGGAAAAAATGCTGTCCCTATTCTAGTTCTTTCTATGACTTTCCCCAATCTCTCCCTCAACACCAGACACCACTGTCCCTTATGTAGTCCTCAGTTATTTTCTCATACAACTCTGATTGAAATATGGCTCCTGATATCCTGATGGCAATAGACCCCAAACAAGAGGCTAAACAAACAATGCTGGATTATGAACCAAGGCATGCACAAACTAGGGAACACAGACATAGAATAGAAAATGAAGGGACAATACACACTAACAAAGCGGGCCAGACCTAAGGGACATTTACACTCGATGATTATCATGAAAACTTTGTTCAAGTGAGCGAAACTGCATGATAATCGTTACGTCTAAATGCAAAACATTGTTTATTAGTCATTTAATTTTCAATTGTTGCTCACTTTCAACTAGGATAAAAAGAATTGCTGGATCGCTGACTTCTCGCTGCATGTAAACGCTGCCTGCCCAGTGCTTCACATAGAATGTGAAGCACTGAGCCAGAAGCATTGATAGTCAGCGATGATCTACCTGTCTAAATGCTCTGCATGAGATCTAACAACTAGAGGTGACATGACCTGCTTGTGTCGGTTGTTAGAGGGAAATGTAGTACTAGAACTAGGAACTTAGAATGAGTACTATATAAACACAATTGTCAAGGCTATCAACCACAGACAGACTGCTACTGTAGAGCCAAACATTGTTTAAAGAGAAGCTAGCTAAAACTCACTTCTCCCTAATGAGATAGGCAAAATAAAGTAGTTAGCTGATCCAGTCCATGATTTGCCTGTAAAAAAAAGTTGTCTGGCAACTACATCTGTAACAAATTTTGGATGCAAAATATAAGAATGCAACAGTTTTCCTGTTGATTATACAAGTCTGGAAAATCTCCTAGGGCCACTTTTACACGGCTGTGAAAATTGTGCAAGATTTGTGCATTGCAAGATGCACAAATCTGACACAAATATGAACCACATTCTTTTAAATGGGGTCATATACAATGAAAACAATGGAAAAAGCCGAAGGATACCCCCGTGGCCTACTGAGCAAAGAAGTAAGCCTCACTGTAAAGCACTGTGCCTCATGGGATGCATAACTATTGCACGTTTCCACTTCAGCAGAACACAAAACAGTAACATTTTATTTGCTGCACAGCTTTTTTTCCCCAGCGAGATTTTTATCCATGGACCCTTCTCCAGCTTCAGCCCATGCGCCCATTGGCAAAGTGGCGGATGCAAGCGCAGAAGCTGGGGAGGGCCTGGGAAATTTAAAATCTTCTTGCTCCTGGTTACTAAAGGTAGCTGTTTATTTTGCTAAATAATATAAAAGAAGGGCTTTCACTATCGCATTTTGGACCTTAATCTTCTAGGTAGCTTAGAGTGTTGCGCCTTCACACCAGTATTTTTCCACACTCTTTTCGCTATACTCACACCCACCTTGGTGGAGCGTCATCTGGTTGACAGCATTTCCATCATTTCAAAAACACTTTGCACTCCAGAACTATTATACCACTCTCACTGCATCTTGCTCCACCCTGCTTTTCCATCTTTTTTACTCGCAACTATATTGTGTACTGGCTAAGCGACAGGAAATATAAACAAAAAAAGGTTTACTGCACATGACCATTTGTGTGAGTTTGCAGTTATGCGCAGTACCTTATGCAGCTGTATGCAGGGCCACAGCTAGGCTGACAGCTTGGGTCCGCTGCGGGCCTCTGCAAGTGGATTCCACCTATGGCTGTGTGAGCCTGGCATTATTCAAATCGCTATCTGTTATATGTAATTTAAAAGACGTCCCTGGGAATGCTCGCCTTCCTTCAGTTCCAGGAGCAGTTTGTTAAATGCCTTCTGTTTGAGACCCCCGCACCTCAGCAAGCAAACGAAGCCTCACAGAGTGCCATGTTTCACAACTCATCCCTGCCACTGAGATCAAGAAATACCTGTTTTTTTTGCCCCATGTGCCTATCCCAACCGGGCCTCCATTATTACCTGTTTTCAGACATATCACACAATTAACATTATAAATAGAGATGAGCGAACGTACTCGGTAAGGCCAATTTCGCAATCGAGCAACGCGATTTTCGAGTACTTCACTACTCAGGTGAAAAGGGAGCGGTGGGGGAGAGCAGGGAGGAATGGAGGGGAGATCTCTCTCCCTCTCCCCCCCCCCCCCGCTATCCCCTGCTCACTGCCGCAACTCACCTGTCACCCGTGCCGGCAGCCGAACCTTTTCTCTCGAGCGGGCAGGTACTCGCTAAGGGCAATGCTCGCTCGAGCAATTGTCCCTAGCGAGTATGCTCGCTCATCACTAGTTAGGGCTTATTCAGACGACCGTATATCGGCCCCATCCCTTAGTCCCCCCCGGAACTTAGCCCTGCCCCCGTCCCACCCCCTCTCATTGCAAATAGCGGAGAGGGGGTGGAGAGGAGGGAGGGGGCGGGAGCTCAGAGCACTGCTCCTGGCTCTTCCAGCCTCTTTCCTCGACAGAGAGAGACACCATATATCGGCCGGCGTGAATATGCGGGCGATATACGGTCATCTGAATAAGCCCTAATAGCAATGTAGATCAGCCCTCACTCCAGAAATTCTAGGATTTAAGATCTACACTTATTTTACATAACAGGAATCACTGTGTTCTGCTGTCCAGTTAATCCAGATTTAGATATTTTAAGCTCAGCAGAAAATATGGAACAGTTGGCAGCTATGTTATATACACATTCGATGTGTAAAAATATGTACTTATTATTCATCAGGTGCTTTGAGCTGTCTATGCCATCTGTTATGAGTGATTTACATTAAGTAAACATGTCTACATTTTTCTGTGATAATTCAGCTCCATTTTTGCACTTTTATCTTAAATTTTAATGTTTAACCCCTTAGTGACCAAGCCTGTTTGCACCTTAATGACCAGGCCAAATTTTGGAAATCTGATATGTCACTTTAACATAAAATAACTCCTGTAAAGGCTTTGCATATCCAAGTAATTCTGACATTGTTTATTCGCCACATATTGTACTTCACTTTGTTGGTAAAAATAGACTGACAGATTTTGTATAGATTAAAAAACATAAAAATTATCGCTTTTTCTCATGTTGAATTGCAATATGTCAAATATGTGTAAACTTAGGCGATTCTACATTGTTATCCACGGCAATAAGTCGCACAGGGTAATGCATGAAATGCTTTCAATAGGATAACTTGATGAGATATATTTTTCCATCTGTTGACTTTGTCCTGGAAGCACATTGGAAAAAACTTTTTTTTACCATTTAGGAGACGTACAAATTTAACATTAATTCTTAACATTTTGAGGAACATTTTGTTTTCCTACACCAAGCCAAGATTGCAAAGCTTCATAGGTATCAGAATGATCGATACCTCCACAAATGACTCCATTTTCAAAATGTACATCTTAATGTTTGCACTGAGGGTGTCGGTGTTTCTTTACAGGAGTTAATGCAATTTAGAGGAGAAAGAATAAAATTTCATATTTTTGCAATTATGTCATCTTAAATGCAGTTTTTTTTTCTATAGTGCACATGAAAATGAGGGGTTAGACGCCAAAATGGATACCCCTGTTTGTCCTGTGTTTAGAAACATACCTTCTATTTGTATACATAACGGGGCCCAAACCGAAAGGAGCATCCAGTGGGTTTCAGAACATGAATTTTGCTTGAGGGTGTTTCAAACTCTATTGCAAACTTGTAGAGCCATTGAGCAGCCAAAACAATGGAGCACCCCCACAAATGACCCCATTTTGAAAACTAGACACGACTAGACATTGACACGACCATATGAGGGCTTGTTTTTTGCAGGACAAGTTGTATTTTTTGATTTTTTGAGGTGAGTATATATATATTTTTTATTTTTACACATTTCTGGATGAATTGCAGGGAAGGGCTTATATATTTAACCCCTTCCCGACAATTCATCCCGCGATCGCCGGCAGGCCATTGCTTTCAATGGAGCCGGCTGTTTTGCATGAAAAGCATGAAACCTGCAAATCTTCAACCCCTTGAGTGGCACGCCTGGAAATTTTCCGGGACGAGCTCCACTGCTCATAGTGACATAGCCCGGAAGATTTCCGGGCTATGTATCACTATGGGAGCTGCAGAGCACAATGCCACAAGCTGTGACATTGTGCTCTGCCTGCACAGACCCACAGAGAACAAAGCAAGGGCTTTGAAAAACCAGCAGAAGATATTGCCGATCTGCCGGCAATCTCCTGCTTCTAAGTCCCTTCCTTTGTTTATAGGTTGCCATAGAGACCATCGACTTGTCAGAAGCAAGCCGATGATCTCTGTGGCAGGGAGAGCTTGGTGCTTGGCTGTCAGAGGGCAGCTAGGTACCAGCTCTTACAGCAGAGATCAGAGAAAACCTCCGATCTCTGCCTTGTTAACCCTTTACATGCTGCAGTCTATGTGACTGCAGCATGTAAAGGGCTGTCACTGCAGCATGTAAAGGGCTGTCACCATCGGACCCCAGGAATGTGATCAGGGGTCCTAATGGGTCCCTGTGGAAGTCCCCTAAAGGGACAAAAAAAAAGAAATTAAAAAAATTTAAAAAAAAGTAAAAAAATTATAAAAACACTTGTCTCCCTTTACTTTGTAAAAAATCAAAAATACAATCACACATGTGGTATCCGTGCATCGTAATGACCCAGAGAAGGAAGTTAATACATTATTTAACCCCTTAATGACATGGCCCCTTTTTTTCTTTTTTCCCCATTTCTTTTTCTCCCTCCTGTTTAAAAAATCACAACTTGTCCCGCAAAAAACAAGCCCTCATATGGCCATATCAATGGAAAAATGAAAAAGGTTATGGCTCTGTTACGCAACTGCAAAATTAGTTGAAATTCAATGATTAGACCATTTTAAAAAACCTGCCCTGGTGGGCACGACAGGGTGGTAGGAAACCCGCCACTCAAGGGGTTAATCGAGACGAGTACCGCGTGGTGCTCGTCTCGAGTAACGAGCATCTCGAGCACCCTAATACTCGAACGAGAATCAAGCTCGGACGAATATGCTCGCTCATCTCTACTTAGAACATTTTTTTTTAAAGGTTTGCTTTTCTGTCGCCACAAGAGCTGTATTAATTTTTTTTTGCATTGCCAGAGCTCTAGAAGGCCTTGTTTTTTGTGGGATGAACTCTAGTCTTCATTTATCTAATTTTTAGGAACATGTAAAATTTTGATCGCTTTTTATTCCATTCTTTCTAGGGGCAAGATTAATAAAATCTGTAATTCTGGCATGTCTTTTATTTTTCACTGCATTCACTGAGTAACATAAATAATATATTAAACAAATTCTACCGGCCAGTACGATTATGCCAATACCAAATTGTAGTAGTTTTTTTTTTTTCGCTCCTTTTTGTAACCGTTTAAAAAAATATATATATACATTTTTTTATCGCTGCATTCAAAGACCGCTAGCATTTTAATTTTTTTTATCAGAGCTGTGTAAGAGTTTTTATTTTGCAGGATGAGTTGTACTTTTAATAGTACTATTGATTGATCTGTTCAGAATTTTGATCACTTTCTATTCCGTTTTTTGTATGTTGAGATAAAATTAAATTAGCTATTTTTGCCACACTTTAAAATTTTTTTTCCAGCTGTGCACCTTGCAGATTAACCTCTTCTCGCTCCAGGACGTCCTGCAGCATTGGGGTATGTATGAAGAGAGATCACGGCGCAACCTCTTTTTATACAGTGCTGGCAGATAACTGCAGTCGTACATAAAGAGGAGCGAGCACCAAAATGCTTGGGTGCTCGTTGCTCGAGTCGAGCTTCCGCGATGCTCGAGGGTTCGTTTCGAGTAACGAACCCCATGGAAGTCAATGGGCGACTCGAGCATTTTTGTATATGACCGATGCTCGCTAAGGCTTTCATTTGTGCAAATCTGCAAAACCTACGAAAGTTAAGGAAACGACACAGATACGGATAGGGAAGGCGAGGGGCAACATGCAGGGCTGCATCTCAGGTTCCCAGGTCTCACTATTAAGCCACAATAGTGACAAGAGTGGCCCTCCCCCAACAATTTTTACTTCGGACAAACCCTCATTAGCAAGGCACACCTTAGCTAAGCACCACACTACCTCCAACCAAGCACAATCACTGCCTGCGGGACACACCGCTGCCTCTTCTCCTGAGTTACATGCTGCCCACCCCCCCACCCCCGCATGACATTGCGTCCACACACTACTCATTCTGTTTGGGTGTCGGATACCTCATCGACAACGCAAAGGGTAAACCATCTGCACTCTGCACCCTACCCAAGTCTGTCAGTGTTTTGGGGACAGACAGGTAAAACACCTCAATGGGAAGTCTGTGTGCACCCACAGCATGGGTGGCCCCAAGGAACCCACAGACGGTACATAAAGAAATCCCATTGCAGTGCCCCAGATAGGTTACGTGAGAGGAAATACATGTTGGCTGCAGCCCACACGCCATGCCCTAGTCAGTCTGAGTTGTTTTTTGGGCCAGATAGGTAGAACACCGCGATGGGAAGACTCAGTGCACCCATAGTATACACAGACACCTGTAATATTCCTGTAGCAAAGGTATAAGCTGACCCGAGTAACAGTTATGTTGCAGAAGTCTAGGGAGACCCCAGTAACATTTCTTTAGTAACAGTATAGACCGAGCCGAGTGACATTTCTGTAGTAACAGTAGAGGCAGACCCCTGTAACATTTCAGTAGCAGCAGTACAGGCAGAGCCTAGTATTTGTAACATGTCAATAGTAACAGTATAGACAGACCCCAGCAACATTTCTGTTGTAACAGTATTGACCGAGCCGAGTGACATTTCTGTAGTAACAGTAGAGGCAGACTCCAGTAACATTTCAGTAGCAGCAGTGTATGCAGACCCCTGTAACATTTCAGTAGCAGCAGTACATGCAGACCCCTGTAACATTTCAGTAGCAGCAGTACAGGCAGAGCCCAGTATTTGTAACATTTTAGTAGTAACAGTATAGACAGACCCCAGTAACATTTCTGCTGTAACAGTATAGAGCGAGCCGAGTGACATTTCTGTAGTAAAAGTGGAGGCAGACCCCAGTAACATTTTTGTAGCAGAAGTATACGCAGACCCCTGTATCATTTCAGTAGTAACACTATAGAAAGATCCCAGTAACATTTCTGTAGCAGAAGTATAGGCAGACCCCTGTAACATGTAAGTGGCAGCAGTATAGGCACACCCCTGTAACATGTAAGTGGCAGCAGTATAGGCAGACCCCTGTAACTTTCTCGTAGCAGAAGCATAGGCAGGCAGGCAGACCCCAGTAAAATTTCTGTAGTAATGGTATAGGCCAACCTCTGAAACATTGGGATACCATGAGCGTAGGCGAAGGCCGGAAAAATTAGTTGGATAAGAGTGTAGGCGTGGGCCCCAAAAATTAGTGTACCAAGAGTACAAGTGTACCTCTGAAAAATTTATCAACCGAGAGGGCAGGCGAAACCCATAAACATTTTTTTAAAAGATACAGCTCACTGTTGCTTAATTTGTAACAGAGCCTGGAGGCAGCCCTGTTGAAAAAATTGGTTCATTTAACAGTCTCAATACTTTTGAAACTTAGAAAAATTGTAAAGCATTGGTAGATGTAGATGAGCCTTTTGGGCCACAGAAAAATTGGCCGTTCAGCGCGATGACATGTTTCTGGAGGAGGAGTAGCAGGAGGAGGACTAATGTCAGAGACAGATTGACAAAGAGAAATGGCCCGTTTTCCCGGTGATAGAGAAGAGTGCTTTTATCTACGGTTGCAGCGATAAGAATCTTTAGGTTCCGCTGCTCTCCGCCGGTGGAGAACAGAAGTCTGGGGAAATCCAGGCTTTGTTCATCTTTATGAGTGTAAGCATGTCGGCACTGGCAGTTGACAGGCGGGTACGCTTGTCCGTGATGATTTCCCCCAGCTGCACTAAACACCCTCTCTGACAAGATGCTAGCGGCAGGGCAAGCCAGCACCTCCAGGGCATACAGCACAAGTTCGTGCCACGTGTCCAGCTTTGACACCCAATAGTTGTATGGAGCAGAGGCATCACGGAGGACGGTGGTATGATCGCCTACGTACTCCCTCACCATCTTTTTACAGTGCTCCCTCCGGCTCAGCCTTGACTGGGGAGTGGTGAAGCAGTCTTGCTGGGGAGCCATAAAGCTGGCAAAGGCCTTGGAGAGTGTTCCCCTGCCTGTGCTGAGCATGCTGCCTGATCTCCGCGCCTCCTCTGCTACTTGGCCCTCGGAACTGCGCCTTCTGCCGCTAGTGCTGTCAGATGGGAAGTTTACCATCAGTTTGTCCACCAGGGCCCTGTGGTATTGGATCACCCTCGAACCCCTTTCCTCTTCGGGAATGAGAGAGGAAAGGTTCTCCTTATACCATGGGTCGAGAAGGGTGTACACCCAGTAATCCGTAGTGGCCAGAATGCGTCTAACGTGAGGCTCACGAGAAAGGCATCCTAACATGAAGTTAGCCATGTGTGCCAGGGTGTCAGTATGCAAGATATGGCTGTCCTCACTAGGAAGATCACTTTCAGGATCCTCCTCCTCCTCCTCGTCCACAGGCCATACACGCTGAACAGATGGGAGGCAAGCAGCATGGGTACCCTCTGCACTGGGCCCAGCTGTCTCTTCCCCCTCCTCCTCCTGCTCCTCCTCCTCCAAAACGCGCTGAGATGTAGACATGAGGGTGCTCTGACTATCAAGCGACATACTTCCCCTGTCCCCTGTTCCGACCGCAAAGCGTCAGCCTTTATGCTTTGCAGCAAACTTCTCAGCAGGCATAGCAGAGGAATGGTGACGCTAATGATTGCAGCATCGCCACTGACCATCTGGATAGACTCCTCAAAGTTTCCGAGGACCTGGCAGATGTCTGCCATCTAGGCCCACTCCTCGGTAAAGAATTGAGGAGGCTGACTCCCACTACGCTGCCCATGTTGGAGTTGGTATTCCACTATAGCTCTACGCTGCTCATACAGCCTGGGCAACATGTGGAGCGTAGAATTCCACCGTGTGGGCACGTCGCACAGCAGCCGGTGCTCTGGCAGATTAAACCGATGTTGCAGGGTCCGCAGGGTGGCAGCGTCCGTGGTGGACTTGCGGAAATGTGCGCAGACGCGGCGCACCTTGCCGAGCAGGTCTGACAAGTGCGGGTAGTTTTTCAGAAACTGCTGAACCACCAGATTGAATACGTGGGCCAGGCATGGCACGTGTGTGAGGCTTCCGAGCTGCAGAGCCGCCACCAGGTTACGGCCGTTGTCACACACAACCATGCCCGGTTGGAGGCTCAGCGGCGAAAGCCAGAGGTCGGTCTGCTCAGTCAGACCCTGCAACAGCTCAGGGGCCGTGTGCCTCTTGTCACCTAGGCTGAGTAGTTTCAGCACGGCCTGCTGACGCTTGCCGATCGCTGTGCTGCCGCGCCGCACCACAACGACTGCTGGCGACGTGCTGCTAACATTTTTTAATTTAGAGGTAGAGGTTGCGGAGGAGGAGGAGGAGGAGGAGGAGGAGGGGGAGGGTTTAGAGGAGGTGGCATAGACCGCCGCAGATACCCGAACCGAGGAAGGACCCGCTATTCTGGGTGTGGGTAGGACGTGTGCGGTCCCAGGCTATGACTCTGTCCCAGCCTTCACCAAATTCACCCAGTGTGCCATCAGGGAGATATAGTGGCCCTGCCCATCAGCACTTGTCCACGTGTCCATGGTTAAGTGGACCTTCCCAGTAACCGCGTTGGTGAGGGCACGATTGATGTTGCGGGAGATGTGCTGGTGTAGGGCTGGGACGGCACACCGGGAAAAATAGTGGCGACTGGGGACCGAGTATCGTGGGACCGCCGCCGCCATCATGTTTTTGAAAGCCTCCGTTTCCACAAGCCTGTACAGCAGCATCTCCAGGCTGATCAATTTCGCAATCTGCACGTTTAAAGCTTGAGCGTGCGTGGCGGCGTATTTGCGCTTGCGCTCCAAGGGTTGCGCTAGAGACAGCTGGATGCTGCGCTGAGAGACGTTGCTGGATGGGGCCGAGAACAGCAGACGTGAGGGTGTGGGTGCAGGCCGGGAGGTGCTCGTGCCTGTGTCCTGAGAGGGGGGTTGGATCTGAGTGGCAGGTTAGGGCACAGGGGGAGAGGCAGTGGTGCGACCCGGAGGCGGTGAGCGGCCTTCGTCCCACCTCGTGGGGTGCTTGGCCATTATATGCCTGCGCATGCTGGTGGTGGTGAGGCTGGTACTGGTGGCTCCCCGGCTGATCTTGGCGTGGTACAGGTTGCACATCACTGTTCGTCGGTCGTCCGTGCTCTCACTGAAAAACATCCACACCTTTAAAGACCTAGGCCTCTGCAGGGTGGCTTGGCGCAAGGGGGTGCTTTGGGAAACAGTTGGGGGAGTCTTCGCTCTGGCCCTGCCTCTACCCCTGCCCACCCCACTGCCTCTTCCAACCTGTCCTGCTGCACTTGCCTCCCCCTTTGATGACCTCTCCTCAGTTGGCTTAGCGAACCAGGTGGGGTCAGTCACCTCATCGTCCAGCGGCTCTTCCTCCGAATCCTCTGTGCGCTCCTCCCTCGGACTTACTGCCCTTACTACTACCTCACAGAAAGACAACTGTGTCTCATCATCATCATCGACCTCCTCACCCACCGAAAGCTCATCACCCGGACCCCGGGAACTTTCCAAAGGTTGGGCATCGGTCACGACAAACTCCTCAGGTGGGAGAGGAACCATTTTTTCCCAATCAAGGTAGGGGCCTGAGAAAAGTTCCTGGGAGTCTGTCTGCTCATCAGAATGTGTCATTTTCATGGAGTGAGGAGGCTGGGAGGAAGGAGGAGCAGCAGCGAGAGGATTCAGAGTTGCAGCAGTGGACGGTGTAGAAGACTGGGTGGTCGATACATTGCTGGATGCATTTTCTGCCATCCACGACAGGTCCTGCGCACACTGCTCATTTTGTAATAAAGGTCTACCACGTGGACCCATAAATTGTGATATGAAGCTGGGGACCCCAGAAACTTGCCTCTCTCCTAATCCCGCATCAGCCCGCTGCAATTCACCTGGACCAGGAACTCGGCCTGTGCCCACACCCTCACTTGGACCTCCGTGTCCTCGCCCCCGTCCACAGCCACATCCTCTAGGCCTAACCCTACCCCTCAGCATGGTGTATTACCAATAGAGCAGACACAGAGCGGTCTGAATAATTATGCAATTAGTGGCGTGCAGTTGGAGGCTGACAGCGGTTATGTAACGCACACTGCAGTCCGCAAAAAATTATACGCTAGGCTGCAAAAAGGCCTAGCTGGCTAATAGTGAGCCACTACAACAGTAATGCACACGCTGACAGATAGCCCTAAGGAGGAGTGTTTTTTCAGATTTTTTTAAAAACCAGCCGCCTAGATAGCGTGTATATGTCTTTCCCTCTATTAGCGGCTGTGGGCGTACGCTGTGTGTGAAGTTGACGGGACGCATAGAGCAGTGTAAAAAATTAGGCAATTATTGGCCTGGACTTAGAGGGTCACAGCGGTTATGTAACATACACTGTAGGCCGAAAAAACTATACGCTGGGCTGCAGAAAGGCCTAGCTGGCTAATAGTGAGCCACTACAACAGTAATGCACACGCTCACAAGTAGCCCTAAGAAGGAGTGCTTTTTCAGTTTGTTTTTTTTTAAAAACCAGCCGCCTAGATAGAGGGAAAGACATCTACACGCTATCAGCGGCTGCGGGCGTACGCTGTGTGTGAAGTTGACGGGACGCACAGAGCGGTGTAAAAAATTAGGCGATTATTGGCCTGCACTCTGAGGGTCACAGCGGTTATGTAACGCACACTGTAGGCCGAAAAAAATTATACGCTGGGCTGCAGAAAGGCCCAGCTGGCTAATAGTGAGCCACTACAACAGTAATGCACACGCTCACAGGTAGCCCTAAGGAGCAGCTTTTTTGGGGTACTTGTTGACAGGATTCTACACTACCACTGTCCCTGCCTGACCAGTACTGCCCCTATACTCTGTATAATTGGCTGCAGACTGACAATGCAATAGTCTGCACAGCCCAAGATGAAAACAAAAAAATTGTGCAAAACTGCTCCCAGCAGCCACAACAGTAATGCACACGGTCAGATGTGGCCCTAAGAAGGATCGTTGGGGTTCTTGAAGACGCTAACACTCTCCCTATAGCACCAGTAGCACTCTCCCTAATCTCTGCCAGCGTGTCTGAGGCGAGCAGCGGGCGGGACTGCTTTATATACTCGGTGGTCACTTGATCTCACCAGCCACTCACTGCAGGGGGGGTGGGATAGGGCTGTAATGTCACAGGAGGAAGTCGTAATGCCTTCCCTGCATGTATATTGGCCAGAAAATGGCGCAAAACATGCAGGTAAGGAAATGGAATTGAGTCAAGTACCGCGTGGTGCTCGTCTCGAGAAACGAGCCTCTCGAGTACCCTAATACTCGAGCGAGCATCAAGCTCGGACGAGTACGTTCGCTCATCTCTAGTCGTACAGCATTACATTATACTGCAGGAGCGATCAAAGCATTACCAGTTGTGGTCCCCCAGGGGGCTTAAAAAAAAAAAGTAAAAATAAGATCAATAAAGTTTTATTCATTGTAAAAAAAAAAAAGGAATAAAAGTTTAAATCACCCTCCATTTACCACATCTATATATATAAAATTGAATGTATGCGTGTCTGTATGTCTGTCTGTCTGTGTGCGTGTCTGTTTGTCCTTTATGCGCTACTACACCATTCATCCGATCGCCATGAAACTTTGGGAAGTTGTTGAGTACACTCCTGGGAAGATTATAGGCAAAGTACAAATATTCTATGATAAATGGCGCGTGCGCGAGCGTCGTCGACAGTTACGACCCCCCCACGTAGATCGTTCGATTTCCATCATTGCCACTAATTCTCTCACTTCCCGATGTTGTAGAAACATGAAATTTGGCACGAGCATTGATTATGTCATAAATAGGAAAAGCTAATGGGTCCCAACTCGATTATTCAATTCTAAGCGCCAAAGAATTAGCGTCCAAATTTTACGTACGGAATCTAATTTTCTCGCTTCCCAATGTCATGGAAACTTGAAATTTGGCACAAGCATTGATTATGTCATAAATAGGAAAAGTTAATGGGTCCCAACTCGATTATTGAATTGTAAGCGCCAAAGAATTAGCGTCCAAATTTTACGTACGGAATGTAATTTTCTCACATAGAAACTTGAAATTTGGCACGGGCATTGAATATGTTATAAATAGAAAACGCTAATGGGTCCCAACTCGATTATTCAATTCTATGCGCCAAAGAAATAGCGTCCAAATTTTACGTACGGAATCTAATTTTCTCACATAGAAACTTGAAATTTGGCACGGGCATTGAATATGTCATACATAGGAAAAGCTAATGGGTCCCAACTCGATTATTCAATTCTATGCGCCAAAGAATTAGTGTCCAAATTTTACGTACGGAATGTAATTTTCTCACATAGAAACTTGAAATTTGGCATGAGCATTGATTATGTCATAAATAGGAAAAGCTAATGGGTCCCAAGTCGATTATTCAATTCTATGCGCCAAAGAATTAGTGTCCAAATTTTACGTACGGAATGTAATTTTCTCACATAGAAACTTGAAATTTGGCACAGGCATTGATTATGCCATAAATAGGAAAAGTTAATGGGTCCCAAGTCGATTATTCAATTCTAAGCGCAAAACAATTAGCGTCCAAATTTTACGTACGGAATCTAATTCTCTCACTTCCTGATATATATAAATGAATGTATGTCTGTCTGTCTGTCTGTCCTTTATGCATTACTACACCATTCATCCAATTGCCATGAGACTTTGGGAAGTTGTTGAGTACACTCCTGAGAAGATTATAGGCATAGTACAACTATCCTACGATAGGTGGCGCACGTGCGAGCATCGTCGACAGTTATGCCCCCCAGACAAGGTTCGTTTGATTTCCATCTCAAGCACGAAAGCAAAAGGCATTACGACCAACGGAATGCGTGTTCAACCAGAAAATGATGCATCCGCCGAACGTTTCGCAAGACAATTGCTGGATATTGAGAATCCTGAGGTAAAATGAAAGCTGTGCTGTGATTGGTGGCTACTTCTTATACTACTGAGGTTGCATGAAAGCTGTGCTGCGATTCGTTGTTATATATTATACCACTGAGGTAACATGAAAGCTGCGCTGTGATTGGTTGCTATATATAATACCGCAGAGGTAACATGAAAGCTGCGCTGTAATTGGTTGCTATTTTTTATATTGCTGAGGCAGAATAAAAGTTGCGCTGTGATTGGTTGTTATTTCTCTTACTGCTGAGGTAACATGAAAGCTGCGCTGTGATTGGTTGTTATATTTTATACTGCTAAGGTAACATGAAAGCTGCGCTGTGATTGGTTGTTATATATTATACCACTGAGGTAACATGAAAGCTGCGGTGTGATTGGTTGTTATCTAGATATATAAAAATGAATGAATGTATGTCTGTCTGTCTTCGCAGCAACGCGCGACGGGTAAGCTAGTCTATAATAAAATCTAAATCATAAGAAAGAAAATTACATATTTGGTATTGCCGCGTCCGTAAAAGTCTGATCTATCAAAGTAGTGCATTATTTACCCCACACTGTGAATGTCGTCTGAAAAAAAATAAAGAACACCAGAAATGTGCTTTTTCACTCACCCTGTCTTCCAGAAAAATGCAATAAAAAGCGATCAAAAAGTCGTATGTATTCTGAATTAGTACTAACGTAAAGTACAGGACATCCCGCAAAAAATGAGCCCTCGCTCAACTACGTTGACAGAAAAATAAAGTTATTGCGCACAGAAAATGCAACAGAAAATAATTTTAAAAAATTTGAAAAAAAAAAAATACAAGTACTACAGCAAAAAAACAAAAAAGGTTGGTATCGTAGTAATTGTACTGACCCACAGAATAAAGTTATCATGTCATTTTTGTTGCGGTTTGTGTGCCGTAGAAACAAAACGCACTGAAAGATGGTGGAATGTCATTTTTTTTTAATTTTACTCCACTTAGAATTTTGTAAACGTTTTTCAGTACATTACTAGCTTACCCGTCGCGCGTTGCTGCGAAGACAGACAGACATACATTCATTCATTTTTATATATCTAGATAACAACCAATCACACCGCAGCTTTCATGTTACCTCAGTGGTATAATATATAACAACCAATCACAGCGCAGCTTTCATGTTACCTTAGCAGTATAAAATATAACAACCAATCACAGCGCAGCTTTCATGTTACCTCAGCAGTAAGAGAAATAACAACCAATCACAGCGCAACTTTTATTCTGCCTCAGCAATATAAAAAATAGCAACCAATCACAGCGCAGCTTTCGTGTTACCTCAGTGGTATAATATATAACAACGAATCGCAGCACAGCTTTCATGCAACCTCAGTAGTATAAGAAGTAGCCACCAATCACAGCACAGCTTTCATGTTACCTCAGGAGTATAAGAAATAGCAACCAATCACAGCACAGCTTTCATTTTACCTCAGGATTCTCAATATCCAGCAATTGTCTTGCGAAACGTTCGGCGGATGCATCATTTTCTGGTTGAACACGCATTCCGTTGGTCGTAATGCCTTTTGCTTTCGTGCTTGAGATGGAAATCAAACGATCTTTGTCTGGGGGGCATAACTGTCGACGATGCTCGCACGCGCGCCACCTATCGTAGGATAGTTGTACTATGCCTATAATCTTCTCAGGAGTGTACTCAACAACTTCCCAAAGTCTCATGGCAATTGGATGAATGGTGTAGTAATGCATAAAGGACAGACAGACAGACATACATTCATTTATATATATCAGGAAGTGAGAGAATTAGATTCCGTACGTAAAATTTGGACGCTAATTGTTTTGCGCTTAGAATTGAATAATCGACTTGGGACCCATTAGCTTTTCCTATTTATGGCATAATCAATGCCCGTGCCAAATTTCAAGTTTCTATGTGAGAAAATTACATTCCGTACGTAAAATTTGGATGCTAATTCTTTGGCGCATAGAATTGAATAATCGAGTTGGGACCCATTAGCGTTTCCTATTTATGACATATTCAATGCCCGTGCCAAATTTCAAGTTTCTATGTGAGAAAATTACATTCCGTATGTAAAATTTGGACACTAATTCTTTGGCGCATAGAATTGAATAATCGAGTTGGGACCCATTAGCTTTTCCTATTTATGACATAATCAATGCTCGTGCCAAATTTCAAGTTTCTATGTGAGAAAATTACATTCCGTACGTTAAATTTGGACGCTAATTCTTTGGCGCATAGAATTGAATAATCGAGTTGGGACCCATTAGCTTTTCCTATGTATGACATATTCAATGCCCGTGCCAAATTTCAAGTTTCTATGTGAGAAAATTAGATTCCGTACGTAAAACTTGGACGCTATTTCTTTGGCGCATAGAATTGAATAATCGAGTTGGGACCCATTAGCATTTTCTATTTATAACATATTTAATGCCCGTGCCAAATTTCAAGTTTCTATGTGAGAAAATTACATTCCGTACGTAAAATTTGGACGCTAATTCTTTGGCGCTTACAATTCAATAATCGAGTTGGGACCCATTAACTTTTCCTATTTATGACATAATCAATGCTTGTGCCAAATTTCAAGTTTCCATGACATTGGGAAGCGAGAAAATTAGATTCCGTACGTAAAATTTGGACGCTAATTCTTTGGCGCTTAGAATTGAATAATCGAGTTGGGACCCATTAGCTTTTCCTATTTATGACATAATCAATGCTCGTGCCAAATTTCATGTTTCTACAACATCGGGAAGTGAGAGAATTAGTGGCAATGATGGAAATCGAACGATCTACGTGGGGGGGTCGTAACTGTCGACGACGCTCGCATGCGCCATTTATCATAGAATATTTGTACTATGCCTATAATCTTCCCAGGAGTGTACTCAACAACTTCCCAAAGTTTCATGGCGATCGGATGAATGGTGTAGTAGCGCATAAAGGACAAACAGACACGCACACACACAGACAGACAGACATACAGACACGCATACATTCAATTTTATATATATAGATATGGTACTTTAAATACCGTAGCACCATTGAAAAATATAACTCGTTCCGCAAAAAAATAAGCCTTCATACAACGATGTCGATGAATAAATAAAGGAGTTATGATTTATTTAAAAGGGGAGAGGAAAAAATGAAAAGATGAAAAAAAAGGGGCCGCGTCATTAAGGAGTTAAATAATGTACTAACTTCCTTCTCTGGGTTATTACGAATGCAGGGATACCACATGTGTAATTTTGTTTTTAATATTTAACAAAGTAAAGGGGAAAAGGTGTTTTTATTTTTTTTTATATTTTTTTTCCTTTTTTTAAACTTTAAAATTTTTTTGTCCCTTTTAGGGGACTTCCACAGAGATCCACAAGGACCCCCTGATCACATTGCGGGAGTCCGATGGTGTCAGCCCTTTACATGCTGTGGTCGCATAGACTGCAGCATTAAAAAGGTTAACATAGCAGAAATCGGAGGTTTTCTCTATTCTCTGCTGTGTAAGAGCTGGTGCCCGGCTATCAGCTGACAGCCGATCACCAGCTCTCCCTGCCACAGAGACCATCGGTCGGCTTCTGACAAGCTGATGGTCTCCATGGCAACCTGTAAACAAAGCAGTGCAGGAGTTTAAAAAAAACGGGAAGTTGCCGGCAGATCGGTTATATCTTCCTGCTTCTTTTTTTAAAGTCCTGAACTGTTCTGTGTGGGACTGTGTAGGCAGAGCACAATGCCACAGCTTATGGAATTGTGCTCTGCAGGTCCCATAGTGAAACATAGCCCGGAAGATTTCTGGGCTATCACTATGAGCAGTGAAGTTCTTCCTGGAAAATTTCCGGACGTGCCACTCAAGGGGTTGAAGATTTGCAGGTTTCATGCTTCTTGGAGACAATACATATCAAGTATACATGAGAACACATTTAAAAGTCTGTGTGATAAAATACGCAAGACTTTACAATCATACCTCAGTTTTTTTTTTATGTGACCAGAATATTTCTATTATATTCCAGAAAAGGAAAAAAAATCTAAATACAAGGAATATATTATGAAATTGCCCTAGGAATACTCTGGGTCATACAAACAATTCTAATTGCCAAAGGCATAAAATACATAAAAGGTAATATCCCCCCAAAATAATTAAATTTATTATTCAAAAAGACAAAAACATTGAATATTTAAAATACAGGCAAAAATGGTAGTAACAAATGAAATATGACCAGCAGTCATCAGTTAGTATCATGTGTGTAATTGGGTATATACACACTAAAACTTGAAAAACCCTATGTAGAGATTAGTAAATCAACACCACCAAAGCCCTATTAAAATCTAATCTATAGCCACCCGACATGTTTTACCTTGCGGCATCCTCCGGGGTAACAACAACCAAGGTTATTGTGAGCCGAGTGCTGAACTGATAACTCTTGAATAGAAGAGAGGTAAGAACATTCTTTCAAGTAGCCAATCTAGACGAGAGACAAGACAGCAGCAAATAATGATGTGAAAAAATCTTGACAGACAGCGAATGGTGCTATAGTTTGACCAATCCCATATTGATGGCTCCACCAGCCATAGAGTGTTGCCAGAGCACTTTCAGTGCAGAACAGGCGTGGCTGTCTTAATAGAGTATGTGCAGACACTTTGAAAAATTATTGAATGTTGTCCGCATCAACTGAGTGGGCCAAGGACATTTTAGCACTATCCAGAAAAAAAAGATACATCAGTGGCTCGTCATATTAATAGAATCCATGGTACTTACTAGAGATGAGCGAGCACCAAAATGCTCGGGTGCTCGTTACTCGGGACGAAATTATCGCGATGCTCGAGGGTTCGTTTTGCGTAACGAACCCCATTGAAGTCAATGGGCAACCCGAGCATTTTTGTATTTCGCCGATGCTCGCTAAGGTTTTCATGTGTGAAAATCTGGGCAATTCAAGAAAGTGATGGGAACGACACAGCAACGGATAGGGCAGGCGAGGGGCTACATGTTGGGCTGCATCTCAAGTTCACAGGTCCCACTATTAAGCCACAATACCGGCAAGAGTGGGCCCCCCCCCCTCCCAACAACTTTTACTTCTGAAAAGCCCTCATTAGCAATGCATACCTTAGCTAAGCACCACACTACCTCCAACAAAGCACAATCACTGCCTGCATGACACTCCGCTGCCACTTCTCCTGGGTTACATGCTGCCCAACCCCCCCCCCCGCACGACCCAGTGTCCACAGCGCACACCAAATTGTCCCTGCGCAGCCTTCAGCTGCCCTCATGCCACGCCACACTCATGTCTATTTATAAGTGCGTCTGCCATGAGGAGGAACCGCAGGCACACACTGCAGAGGGTTGGCACGGCTAGGCAGCGACCCTCTTTAAAAGGGGCGGGGCGATAGCCCACAATGCTGTACAGAAGCAATGAGAAATAGAATCCTGTGCCACCGCCATCAGGAGCTGCACACGTGGGCATAGCAATGGGGAACCTATGTGCCACACACTATTCATTCGGTCAAGGTGTCTGCATGCCCCAGTCAGACCGGGCTTTTTAATTCATAGACACAGGCAGGTACAACTCCCTATTGTGAAGTCCCTGTGGACCGACAGCATGGGTGGCTCCCTGGAACCCACCGGCGGTACATAAAAATATCCCATTGCAGTGCCCATCACAGCTGAGGTAGTAATGTCATGTTTAATGCAGGTGGGCTTCGGCCCACACTGCATGCCCCAGTCAGACTGGGGTTCTTTAGAAGTGGAAACAGATGCATTTATAATTCCCTGTGGACCCACAGCATGGGTGGGTGCCAGGAAGCCACCGGCGGTACATAAAAATATCCCATTGCATTGCCCAACACAGCTGAGGTAGTAATGTTGTGCTTAATACAGGTGGGCTTCGGCCCACACTGCATGCCCCAGTCAGACTGGGGTTCTTTACAAGTGGACAGATGTAGTAACAACTCGCTGTGGACCCACAGCATGGGTGGGTGCCAGGAAGCCACCGGCGGTACATAAATATATCCCATTGCATTGCTCAACACAGCTGAGGTAGTAATGTCGTGCTTAATACAGGTGGGCTTCGGCCCACACTGCATGCCCCAGTTAGACTGGGGTTCTTTACAAGTGGACAGATGTAGGTTAAACTCCGTGTGCACCTACAGCATGGGTGGCTCCCTGGAACCCACCGGCGATACACAAAAATATCCCATTGCATTGCCCAACACAGCGGATGTAACGTCAGCTGTTATGCAGGTGGGCTAAAAATTCATTTGATTACACTGTAGGCGAGGGCCCACAAAAATTGCTGTATCAACAGTACTAATGTACATCCAAAAAATTGGCCATGGCCAACCAAGAGGGCAGGTGAAACCCATTAATCGCTTTGGTTAATGTGGCTTAAGTGGTAACTAGGCCTGGAGGCAGCCCAGTTTAACGAAAAATTGGTTCAAGTTAAAGTTTCAACGCTTTTAAGAGCATTGAAACATATAAAAATTGTTTAGAAAAGTTATATGAGTGAGCCTTGTGGCCCTAAGAAAAATTGCCCGTTCAGCGTGATTACGTGAGGTTTCAGGAGGAGGAGCAGGAGGAGGAGGAGGAATATTAGACACAGATTGATGAAGCAGAAATGTCCCCGTTTTGGATGGTGAGAGAGAACGTAGCTTCCATCCGCGGGTGCAGCCTACGTATTGCTTACGTATCGCTGCTGTCCGCTGGTGGAGAAGAGAAGTCTGGGGAAATCCAGGCTTTGTTCATCTTGATGAGTGTAAGCCTGTCGGCACTGTCGGTTGACAGGTGGGTACGCTTATCCGTGATGATTCCCCCAGCCACACTAAACACACTCTCTGACAAGACGCTAGCCGCAGGACAAGCAAGCACCTCCAGGGCATACAGCGCGAGTTCAGGCCACGTGTCCAGCTTCGACACCCAGTAGTTGTAGGGGGCAGAGGCGTCACAGAGGACGGTCGTGCGATCGGCTACGTACTCCCTCACCATCCTTTTACAGTGCTCCCGCCGACTCAGCCTTGACTGGGGAGCGGTGACACAGTCTTGCTGGGGAGCCAGAAAGCTGGCAAAGGCCTTGGAGAATGTTCCCCTGCCTGCGCTGTACATGCTGCCTGATCTCTGCGCCTCCCCTGCTACCTGGCCCTCGGAACTGCGCCTTCGGCCACTAGCGCTGTCGGATGGGAAGTTTACCATCAGTTTGTCCACCAGCGCCCTGTGGTATAGCATCATTCTCGAACCCCTTTCCTCTTCGGGAATGAGAGTGCAAAGGCTCTCCTTATACCGTGGATCGAGCAGTGTGTACACGAAGTAATCCATAGTGGCCAGAATGCGTGTAACGCGAGGGTCACGAGAAAGGCATCCTAACATGAAGTCAGCCATGTGTGCCAGGGTACCTGTACGCAACACATGGCTGTCTTCACTAGGAAGATACTTTCAGGATCCTCCTGCTCCTCCTCTTCCTCCTCCTCAGGCCATACACGCTGAAAGGATGACAGGCAAGCAGCATGGGTACCGTCAGCAGTGGGCCAAGCTGTCTCTTCCCCCTCCTCCTCATGCTCCTCCTCCTCCTCCTGAACGCGCTGAGATATAGACAGGAGGGTGCTCTGACTATCCAGCGACATACTGTCTTCCCCTGGCTCTGTTTCCGAGCGCAAAGCGTCTGCCTTTATGCTTTGCAGGGAACTTCTTAAGATGCATAGCAGAGGAATGGTGACGCTAGTGATTGCAGCATCGCCGCTCACCACCTGGGTAGACTCCTCAAATTTTCCAAGGACCTGGCAGATGGCTGCCAACCAGGGCCACTCTTCTGTAAATAATTGAGGAGGCTGACTCCCACAGCGCCGTGCAAGTTGGAGTTGGTATTCCACTATAGCTCTACGCTGCTCATAGAGTCTGGCCAACATGTGGAGCGTAGAGTTCCACTGTGTGGGCACGTCGCACAGCAGTCGGTGCACTGGCAGATTAAACCTATGTTGCAGTGTCCGCAGGGTGGCAGCGTGCGTGTGGGATTTGCGGAAATGTGCGCAGAGCTGGCGCACCTTTCCGAGCAGGTATGACAAGTGGGGGTAGCTTTTCAGAAAGCGCTGAACCACCAAATTAAAGACATGGGCCAGGCATGGCACGTGCGTGAGGCTGCCGAGCTGCAGAGCCGCCACCAGCTTACGGCCGTTGTCACACACGACCATGCCCGGTTTGAGGCTCAGCGGCGCAAGCCAGTGGTCGGTCTGCTCTGTCAGACCCTGCAGCAGTTCGTGGGCCGTGTGCCTCTTCTCTCCTAAGCTGAGTAGTTTCAGCACGGCCTGCTGACGCTTGCCCACCGCTGTGCTGCCACGCCGCGTGACACCAACTGCTGGCGACGTGCTGCTGACACATCTTGATTGCGAGACAGAGGTTGCGTTGGAGGAGGAGGAGGAAGGTGCTTTAGTGGAGGAAGCATACACCGCCGCAGATACCACCACCGAGCTGTGGCCCGCAATTCTGGGGGTGGGTAGGACGTGAGCGGTCCCAGGCTCTGACTCTGTCCCAGCCTCCACTAAATTCACCCAATGTGCCGTCAGGGAGATATAGTGGCCCTGCCCGCCTGTGCTTGTCCACGTGTCCGTTGTTAAGTGGACCTTGGCAGTAACCGTGTTGGTGAGGGCGCGTACAATGTTGCGGGAGACGTGGTCGTGCAGGGCTGGGACGGCACATCGGGAAAAGTAGTGGCGACTGGGAACCGAGTAGCGCGGGGCATCCGCCGCCATCATGCTTTTGAAAGCCTCCGTTTCCACAAGCCTATACGGCAGCATCTCTAGGCTGATCAATTTTGCAATGTGCACGTTTAACGCTTGAGCGTGCGGGTGCGTGGCGTCGTAGTTGCGCTTGCGCTCAAACTGTGGCACTAGCGACGTCTGGACATTGCTGGATGGGGCCGAGGACAGCGGAGGTGAGGGTGTGGGTGCAGGCCAGGAGACGGTAGTGCCTGTGTCCTCAGAGGGGGGTTGGATCTCAGTGGCAGGTTGGGACACAGGGGGAGAGGCAGTGGTGCAAACCGGAGGCGGTGAACGGGCATCGTCCCACCTTGTGGGGTGCTTGGCCATCATATGCCTGCGCATGCTGTTGGTGGTGCCTCCCCAGCTGATCTTGGCGCGACAAAGGTTGCACACCACTGTTCGTCGGTCGTCAGGCGTCTCTGTGAAAAACTGCCACACCGTAGAGCACCTTGACCTCTGTAGGGTGGCATGGCGCGAGGGGGCGCTTTGAAAAACAGTTGGTGGATTATTCGGTCTGGCCCTGCCTCTACCCCTGGCCACCGCACTGGCTCGGCCTGTGCCCACACCCTCACTTGGCCCTCCACGTCCTCGGCCGCGTCCACATCCTCTAGGCCTACCCCTACCCCTCAGCATGCTGTATTACCAGTGATTTGATTTCCCAGGCAGGAAAGAAATTGGCGCAAGGCTGCACTCAACCGTAGCTGGTTGCGTCTGATTTTTGTACGTTGTCCACGCAGCCCACACGTACACGGAGACCTTAGGACTGACACAGGCAGGCCAAATATAATTTTTTTCCTTTTTAGCTTAGGGAAGACCCCACTGCGTGTATTCAATGAAAAACAAGAAGTTTAATATCTGTAGTGTGGCCCTCAAAAAGTGTCACACAAGTATAGTGTAGCAGAGTTATTAACTCTAGCAGAGCAGGTATTTGCCAGTCAGGAAAGACAATGGCGCTAGGCTGCAGTAAAGCGTAGCTGGTTGCGTCTGATTTTTGTACGTTGTACACGCAGCACACACGTACACGCAGACCTTAGGACTGACACAGGCTGGCCAAATATAATTTATTTTCCTTTTTAGCTTAGGGAAGCACCCACTGCGTATATTCAATGAACAAGAAGTTTAATATCTGTGGTGTGGCCCTCAAAAAGTGTCACACAAGTATAGTGTAGCAGAGTTATTAACTCTAGCAGAGCAGGTATTTGCCAGTCAGGAAAGACAATGGCGCTAGGCTGCAGTAAAGCGTAGCTGGTTGCGTCTGATTTTTGTACGTTGTACACGCAGCACACACGTACACGCAGACCTTAGGACTGACACAGGCTGGCCAAATATAATTTTTTCCTTTTTAGCAAAGGGAAGACCCCACTGCGTGTATTCAATGAATAATAAATGTCTTCTGGCCCTGCCTACACAATTCTATCCCTGTAGTATTAATGCCGGGTGCAATGCTCTGCACAGCCGGTTTTGAGAAAAAAAAAAAAAATGCAACACTGCTAACAGCAGCCTGGACAGTACTGCACATGGATAGAAGTGGCCCTAGAAAGGACCGTTGGGGTTCTTGAAGCCTACACTAACTCCTAACACTCTCCCTGCCTAACCCCCACTTCTGTCCCTATTGCTGGGCGCAATGCTCTGCAGATCCAATTTTGGACAAAAAAAAATAAAAATACTGTGCTAACACAGTACTGCACACTAGTAGATGTGGCCCTGAGAAGGGCCGTTGGGGTTCTTGAAGCCTACACTGACTCCTAACGCTCTCCCTACAGCAGCACCAGCAGCAGCACTTTCCCTCAGCTAAGTCACAAGGCATGTGTGGCGAGCCGCGGGAGGGGCCGATTTTTATACTCGGGTGACATCTGATCGCCCCAGCCACTCACAGCAGGGGGGTGGTATAGGGCTTGAACGTCACAGGGGGAAGTTGTAATGCCTTCCCTGTCTTTCAATTGGCCAGAAAAGCGCGCTAACGTCTCAGAGAGGAAACTGAAAGTAACCGGAACACCGCGTGGTACTCGTTACGAGTAACGAGCATCCCGAACACCCTAATATTCGCACGAATATCAAGCTCGGACGAGTACGTTCGCTCATCTCTAATTATAAAATTTTGCACTAGGTTGTATGTTTTTTTCCTTTGTAGTGTATTGATAAAGATTGCATTTTTCATTCCATTATCATATTAGGATTTGGTGTGCCTAGTTGCTCTACACACATTTTGTTTCTTGAACAATTTTTTACTGTGACATAAACAATAATTAAGTTAAAACAGAGAATAACTTTTCACCCTCTGAAAGTCAATATTTTGTGGCGTCACCTTTTGCTTCAGTTACAAATGCAAGTCCCTTGTCCATGAAATGCCTCACCACAGTATGATGCTACCACCACTATGCTTATCTCTGCAAATTGTGTTCTTGCATGATGGGAAGTGTTGGGTTTGTATCACAGAGCGATTTCCATGATGGCCAAGAAGTTATGTTTAAGTGATCAGACCAGAGAATCTTCTTTCATTTGTTTGGTTAGTCTGCTACATGCTTTTTAGTGAACTCCAAACATGGTTTTCTTATGCTTTTCTTTAGGCAATGTGTTTTTGGGCCACTCATAAAGGCCCATTCTGTGAAATGTATGGGCTTATAGTGCTCCTATGGACAGATACTACTTCTCTGCTGTGGATCTTTGCTGCTCCTTCAGAGTTATCATTGAATTTGATTAATGCCCTCTTTGCTCACTCTGTAAGTTTTGTAGTTGTGTTAGATTCTTCCCCTTCAGGTCAGGTTTTCTGTCTAAATTGCTGTATTGATGCCAGCTCAATGCAAGTCATTGCTGTTGCAGTGTTACAATTTGTTTGCGGCATTCTGTCAAGTTGTAAGGTGGTGGAAGAGCTCTCCACTTCTCCACTAAAGAGACTTGAGTAACTGAGTTGTTCCAATGAGTGTCAGATCAAAGTCCTCCAGATTCCATGATGTGGGCATGATGCAACTAGCACAAAATGTTAGTTGTTTGGGACTCTGTGTTTTTCAACTTTTAAAATGAAATACCTACCTATGAAGCGAACGCTAAAGTAAATGTGCATGTTTAGTAAAAGCTTTTGTTTGCGGTATGAATTGTATCTTGCCTCTGTTTGTCCACTGCCACACCATCCGCATGTTTATCCTTACAACTTCACACAGTAAATAGTTAATTGCAGCCAGTTCTTCAGTCTTTTTGTTGCATGTCTGCCTGTAAGTTATAAGGGTTAGGTTATTTCATTTTCCATACTACCTATTGCCAAACATTGTAAAAGTTCTATTACATGGAAGAGTTTCTCCCTTGCAAAATGCAGGCATAGAAACACTGATTATGGCCATAACCTGGGCTTATCATAATGACTGAACTGACAAGTCCAGGTAACGGTCTTGATCAGTGTAGCTCCACCTGCATTTTGCAGGGGAGAAACACATGTTAAATATAACCCCTTAAGGCTAACATGTACACCCTCTGGTGGCAGGATTTGTATGGAAAAGGCCTGAAGCCGAGCCCACTTAGACACAGTGGGTGTTGGCTGTCTGCTGTCTGACAGCTGACAGCCACCTGTAACTGGTAACCATTTAGATGCTGCAGTTATCTTTTTCATGAAAGGCTACCCCACAACACGATTGCAGGATGCTATTCAGGTGTCATAGCAGCCCAGAGCCTTGTGAAGGCCCCCAAAGCTGCTGTGTATTTCTGCCTCTTAAGACATGCCTATTGGCTGCTCTGTTAATGCTGATGCACAATGCAAATGATATGTCAGTATTAGAGATGAGCGAACGTACTCGGTAAGGGCGATTTCGCAATGGAGCACCGCGATTTTCGAGTACTTCACTACTCGGGTGAAAAGTACTCGGGTGCGCCGGGAGTTGCAGAGGGGAGTGGGGGGGGAGAGGGAGAGGGAGAGAGAGAGGGCTCCCCCCTGTTCCCCGCTGCTACCCCCCGCTCCACCGCGTCCCCCCCCCCCCCCCCGCCCCCGGCGCACCCGAGTACTTTTCACCCGAGTAGTGAAGTACTCGAAAATCGCGGTGCTCGATTGCGAAATCGCCCTTACCGAGTACGTTCGGTCATCTCTAGTCAGTATCTCTCTACTGTGCAACAGATTTACCAACATGGCCTTTTGAAGAATACCTTTTTCTGGTCACTGGTAAACAGTGTGCACCACATTTGAAAATAAATCTGGCATCGCAGAAGCCTCTATACCGACGGCGATCCCCACCGAACTTTGCGGGCAGTGCCATGCAGATGTCAGAGCCTGAGTGATGCAAGTCCAGAAGTTGTTTCTGTAAACTGATGGATTTCCTTCTGTTGATCTAGCACCAATGTCTGTAATCCAGCAAACTTTTCTTGGTAGGAGATGAAAAATTCCTGGAGCTCTGTAACTTGCTTCCACAGGGTGGTCACTAAGGGCTCCATGTTTGGGCATGATTATTTTGTTATGCCTTACTGACACTGGATTGCAGCCGCATGTGTAGCCGCACGTGGATCTAGAAAAGCTTCCCCTATACTCCCGTGTTTGCAGAGAGAGAAATTATATTATGTTTGGCGCTGTATTCATTACTCTGAGACTATTCCTTTTTTACCTTTGCCTTATTCTTCCTATTCAAGAATTGATTTGTTTCTCTTGGATGAGGATTGATGGAGGTTATATGGACGGAGACCGAAACTATCAACTGGTTGGATCATGCCACAGTGTCTAAATCACTAAACGTGAAGCATCCCTATTCTCCTTCCTTCCCTTATTCATCCGCAGGAAATTGCTAATGCATTTGGTTTACACTACTCCTCTCTTTAAAATCCAAAAGATACAAATATGAATCAATCCCAATTGCAATAAATTTAAATTTTTTTCCAGAACATTGGTCACCCAACCAATTTGCCTCTCTTTCTACACCAATCTCTAGGTCTCAAGTTCTAGAAGCCATCAAAACGGTAAAACCTCTCCGGGCCCAGATGGCTTCTGTAATAATTATTTAAAAAAGTACTCTTCCCTCCTGGCCCTTTATCTGGTAATGGTGGTTAATGAGGCAATAGATAAGGGCCTTTTAATGTCATTTTACCCAAACCTCCCTAAGAAATTACTTCCTCAGCTAATTTTCATCCTATTTCCCTATTTAATACTGATGTAAAAGTTTATGCCTAGATTCTCAGCATCTCCTTTTTCTATTCTTCCAACGTTGGTTGCTACAGATCGAGTAGTTCCCCCCCCCCCCCCCACAGAGACAGGCACCTTATGGAACCTGCTGGTAAGTGAAATTTATTAAGATTGCTTAATTTGGATGTATACCTTCTTGATTCCTAACCGTAGATGCCAGAAAACGCATTTAACCAGATTCACTGGGGTTATTTAAAGCATATCATAGGGAAATTTAGATCCTCTGGTCCCATTAAACCTGTGATCTTGTCGTTATATTCGGCACCTGAATCAATTTTGTCATCTGGGTGCATTTCCCCTTTATTTACAATTTCTAACAGTACTCAACAGGGCTGCCCTCTCGTACCTTATTTTTGCTCATCCACCTTTGCTGCTTTTTTACATTATTTATTTTTTTCCAAATAGGTTTTTAGTAATTCTTTGTTGTCTTCTTGTCTAAGTAGTTTAAATGCTTTCTTTTTGTTGTTTATTTTCCCCTTTACATCTTTATTGAGTCACATTGGTTTTCTCCTACTCCTAGCCCTCTTATTCCTGTAAAATATGAAACTTTCACAGTAAGTATTTAAGATGTGTTTAAACATTTCCCATTTATTCAGACATCACTGAGCTGATTGAACTTTGCATTACTAAAAGGTTTAGTGTTTTCATAGCTCCCTTATAGATCTCCCTTTTGAAAGACAAGTGGAAATTTATTATATTATGGTCACTATTTCCCAGGTGCCCTCTGACCTGTACCCCTAATATTCTGTCAAGGCTGTTGGTTTGTATTAAATCAAAAATGGCCATCCTTCTAGTTGGGTTCTAAACGAATTATGTATGGTAATTATCTTGAGTTATTGACAGAAACTCATCACCTTTATGAGATCTGCAGTTTTCAGCTTCCCAGTTTATAGCTTCCCAGTTTATATTCAGATAGTTAAAGTCTCCCATAATAATTACCTCGCTGTGTTTTGCTGCTTGATTTTTTTGCCTCAGTAATAGATTTTCAGTGCCTTATGTTATACTCGGTGGCCAATAGAAAATCCCAATGAGGATTTTATTGTTTTCCCCTCCATTTATCTCTACCCATACAGGCTCCACATGTTTATCTCCCTCACGTATGTCCTCCCATAGTGTGGGCTTTAAACAGGATTCTACATGAAGACAACCCCTTTACCTTTTTTTTTTTTACAATCCCTTGTGAACAGACTATAATCCTGTAAATTTATCACCCAATCACAGCTTTCATCAAACCAGGTTTCAGTTATTCCCTCTATGTTGCATTTTTTTCTCAGACATTATTACTTCTAGTTCGTCAACTTTATTGGTCAGTAGAGTTGACATCATGCATATGAGGAAATGCGCAAGTCTGGGTCAGGTAGATTTGTTGCAGCCCCATTCAAGAGATGGATCTGGAGTGTTACATGTAATGGAGTAATAATTTTGCGCGATGTTTATGCAGTGTTCAAGTACCCATGCCCTCTGGAATGTTATCAATTAATCTTTGAGTTTAAGTTTATTTTGATATGTGCTGCCTCTGCCTCCGTCTGTCACTACCATGCCATACACAATACCACCCACTTGTTTCACAAATACTGTAAACCTAGACAGTAAAACACAATAAAGCATAAGGAATCTCCAACCAAGGTAATTATTAGGACATTATTTGATACATCACAAAAAGGGCTGCCGGTATATAAAATTCATTATTTCTAGGTTTCTCCAGAACAGCAATGGTTAAACAGTTTACAAGATATTATTGCTGACTAATTCAAACCAATGCAACTTCAGTAATTTTATTTTACATATATATTTTTTTAGGCAGTTCAAGCTATAAATGGTCACCAGGGAATAAGTCCTGAGGAATTCACGTCAATGCTCTTCCAAAAAATTGATGTCAATGGAGATGGTATGTTTGTCTGCAGTGTACTTATTTCGTTTTTCTTTTTGCAAGTGTCATTAGCTCTACAGAAATCTGCTTTTTTCAGGAACAGCACCTTTTTTCTATGGACTGTGTCTAAAACCGTAGTTCAGAGCCGAAACAAAAATTTGCCAAATACATTAGGCCGGCGGCACATGACCGGATTTGAATTGCAGAATCCACAATCCTCACCCTTGCGGACGATCCACGGCATTCCACGTCTATCACAAAAATAGAACATATGCATGTCCACTCACACGAGCAGACAGTGATTGAGATTTCCGCTTGTGGAAATTAAATTGCATCATGTTCTATTTTTGGCCGGATTCCGACCCGTGGTCCATCCTCAATTGACATTGCGGGTACGTCGCAGGTACCCGTGTCATCACCTAGCCACAGAAGAAAAAAAAATAGTTTTGGAAAAAAATCTTTACTGTGCATGTACGACAGAGGCTCGCCGCGACCATCTACAATCTGAATTTAAATAGGTACGCGCTGACACCGGCCGGAAACGGGGCCGGATTCTGCTGCGGGCTTCCGTATGCAAAATCTGACCCTTAGTTTTACCTGCATTTAAAGTGACATTTCTCTGTTTTGTTAAGTAGTCACTGGTTGTTACTTTTGAAATACCTTCTTAGCAATTGAGAGTAAAACTGCTGCTTTGTTACTGATAGCACATGATAACAAATTACGTTAGATCATCAGCTTCTAAGAAGCCAATTCAAAAGTGCCAACGTCCTGTCTTTACTTTTGTAAAAAATAGGTGCCACAACTGAATGCCAAAATTTCTCTAAGAAAAAAACAAAAATCAATGATTAAACTTTGACTACTGCTCTAAATTCTGATTCTCTAAAATATGGTCATTTTAATTTTTGTCTATAGGCCCTGATTGTAGTAATTTTGTTGCTACAGGTTAGCCTTTATATGTAAAGTGCACCTTCTATATCTGTGTAATAATTGTATTCTGCACATATTTTCATCTGCTACTTCTTTGTTTCTAGGAGAACTAACGTTAGATGAGTTTGTCAATGGAATACAAAAGGATGCCTACCTTTTTGAAATCATTTCAAAAAGTTTTGATCTCTCTAATGTGTTGAAAAGTATTCAAAATGGAAGACGGAGAAGTATCCCATAAATGGAATGTCAGAAACTTAGGATCTCAATCCACATGTAACTGACCTACTGTATGAGGATGTCTTGTTTTTTGGGAAAGTATGCATAGATTGTTTAAGGATTTTTATGTATGGATAATGGTTGCTAAGCCTGAATGTGTAGGCCAACAAATATAAGACTTAAGCTTTATGCACTTTCCAAGCATTGCCTTGAAGGAATATTTACATTATGTAGTATTACAAAATCATACCAGTCTGTACTAGGCCAGGAAAAAGTATCTCTCAGCTATTAATTGATTTAAATCCAGTTTAAATGACTTTAGAAGGAGATTGACTTCCATCTGGATTAGACAAGAATAGAGAAGACACTGTGTGACCTTTCAAAGTAACTAACCACTACTTAACCCCTTGAGTGGCACGCCCGGAAAATTTCCGTGACGAGCTCCACTGCTCATAGTGACATAGCCCGGAAGATTTCCGGGCTATGTATCACTATGGGAGCTGCAGAGCACAATGCCACAAGCTGTGACAGTGTGCTCTGCCTGCACAGTCAGTCCCACACAGAGCAGTGCAAGGGCTTTGAAAAACCAGCAGAAGATATTGCCGACATGTCGGCAATGTCCTGCTTTGTTTACAGGTTGCCATAGAGACCATCGGCTTGTCAGAAGCAAGCCGATGGTCTCTGTGGCAGGGAGAGTTGGTTGTTAGCTGTCAGAGGACAGCTAGGTACTAGCTTTTACAGCAGAGATCAGAGAAAACCTCCGATCTCTGCTGTGTTAACCCTTTACATGCTGCAGTCTATGTGACTGCAGCATGTAAAGGGTTGTCACTGCAGCATGTAAAGGGCTGCCACCATCGGACCCCCGGAATGTGATCAGGGGTCCTGATGGGTCCCTGTGGAAGTCCCCTAAAGGGACAAAAAAAAAAAAATGTAAAAAAAAAAAATGTAAAAAAAAAAAAAAAGTTAAAAAATTATTAAAAAAATAAAAAAAACACTTGTCTCCCTTTACTTTGTAAAAAATCAAAAATACAATCACACATGTGGTATCCATGCGTCATAATGACCCAGAGAAGGAAGTTAATACATTATTTAACCCCTTAATGACATGGCCCCTTTTTTTCTTTTTTCCCCATTTCTTTTTTTCCTCCCCCCTGTTTAAAAAATCACAACTTGTCCCGCAAAAAACAAGCCCTCATATAGCCATGTCAATGGAAAAATGAAAAAGTTATGGCTCTTGAGACGCAACTGCAAAACTAGTTGAAATTCAATGATTTGACCATTTTAAAAAACCTGCCCTGGTGGGCACGACAGGGTGGTAGGAAACCTGCCACTCAAGGGGTTAAACTGGCTATAAAACAACACTGCTCAACTTTCAGAGTCAAACAAAGGATTTTGATAAGGTCATAATTCTGCTGTAACCTTAGAATTGTTAATAAAGGACATTTGGAACACTTTGTATCAATTTAAAATTAATGTCACAGATTATCATTAATTCTGTTACATTTTAATATCGCAACTCTGTATATATTAGATTGTTATATTTTTCTAATAAATAAATATGCAGTTTACATTTTCGGGAACCTTAAAATAGAATAAATAAAACAGATTCAAGGCAAGTTTCGTTACAGACATATCTGTATTCTTTTCTGTAGATTTAAAGGAGATGTCTCGAGGAAGCAGTTAATTTTTTTTTTTGCCCAGTCCCCCCCATTAAACATACATTACAAAGCCCCCCTGTAAATGACATTTCTAGCTGGTTCGTACTTACCGTTCCAGCGTTTCAGCAACTTATAAAAGTTTCCTCAAGATGGCCGCCGGCTCTTTCCCCGTCGCTCGCTGCAGCCCGACGTGCGCGCTCCCGAGACGCCGCCAGCTGTGTCTCCATGGCAACCGGACGCATCGCAGCCGCCGACCAGACGCCCCGCAGCCGCCGACCAGACAGCAGGTAACCGGCGCTAGCCCCCGGCTCCCCAGCGCTAGACCCTCAGCCCAGGTGAAGGCCCCGGAGCCCAGCGCTAGGTTCCGGAGCCCAGCGCTAGTTCCCCCGGCCTAGCGGCAGCCCCCCCCGGCCTAGCGACAGCCCCCCCCGGCCTAGCGACAGCCCCCCCCCCCGGCCTAGCGACAGCCCCCCCGGCCTAGCGGCAGCCCCCCCCCGGCCTAGCGGCAGCCCCCCCCCGGCCTAGCGACAGCCCCCCCCCGGCCTAGCGACAGCCCCCCCGGCGCAGCGACAGCCCCCCCGGCCTAGCGGCAGCCCCCCCCCGGCCTAGCGACAGCCCCCCCGGCGCAGCCCGGCGCAGCGGCAGCCCCCCCGGCGCAGCCCGGCGCAGCGGCAGCCCCCCCCCGGGCGCAGCGACAGCCCCCTCCTGGCGCAGCGACAGCCCCCCGACCCATCACTTACCTGGGAGGCTTCTCGGGGCTGCTGGGCTGGGCTGGGCTTCTCCGCTGGGCAGCTCCAGTTTCTGCACCTTCCTCTAACAGAGGATGGTGCAGAATGGCCGCTTCAGCGCGCTCCCGAGCAGTGACAGCTCGTCTGCGCATGCGCAGAAGAGCTGTAGCGGGGAGCACACTGAAGCGGCTCGTGCTGAATGGAGAAGACCGGACTGCGCAAGCGCGTCTAAAAAAGCAAGCTGCCAGCGAATTTAGACGGAACCATGGAGACGAGGACGCTAGCAACGGAGCAGGTAAGTGGAATAACTTCTGTATGGCTCATATTTAATGCACAATGTACATTACAAAGTGCATTAATATGGCCATACGGAAGTGTATACCCCCACTTGGTTTCGCGAGACCACCCCTTTAAGGATATTATTGTATGTTTCAACAACCATGCGGAAAAAAAAAACACCAAAAAATTGTGTTACTAATTACTAGTTCACTAAATAATAAACTGTAACACAGACAGGTTTAATATGATTATGCAGGCTCGATACATTGTCACCATTTGCTTAAATTTGATCTCTTGATCAGAGTTCAATAATGTCAACATGTAGAGAGTAATAAGGGTCAATGCCATGAGCTCTCTGGAACAATCACTGTAGTTGCACTTATGCAATCTTCTCAGCTTTGGATTAACGTCCTAGCTAGACAAATGCCATATAATTAATAGAAGCCGATTTTCCTGTCTGTGTCAGGTGCCCAATGTGTTACTATTTTAAGCTTCTCTAACAATGTTTGTACATGAGCTTCCATAAAACATCCACTTGTTAATGTTCCTTTCTTTACATAATATAAATTGCTCTATACTGTTGTTTACATTGCCTCTATACCAATAAAGTTGCATTAAAGTTACATAAATTTGTTTGTTATTATGCACTTACTGCTTTAGGCCCAATGTCCACGGGCGGATCTGATTTGATCCAAAGTTCAAAAAGTTAACGTTTTTCCTCCCTCATGGATCGGATCCATGAAGGGAGGTGAAAATACTCACCCGTCCTCCACGTTGGTCCCTGGCGATCTGGTCCTTCCACGACCGGGCGGATCCGATTTGCGGATGTCCACGGGCGGATCTGATTTGCGGATCAAGATTCGCAATCCAATAGGGAAGCATGGGCATCCACATATGAATTAAAGCATGCAGATTTGTTTTGTGGACCTTTTGGTCTGGAAAAAAATTTAGCACGCTCCATTTCAGTGTGGTTCCCACACGGATGGCTTCCGTTGAATGCAATTGTGGATGAGCTGTGGATTTCGCGGGAAAGCGCACATCCGCAGCAAAGAAAATAGAAGACTCAGAAGGGTAAGCAGTGTCCTCGGCCACAGGCAGTGTCTGATTCCGCTGCAGGCTCCCACATGCGGAATCTGCCCCGCCCCTGGACATGAGACCTTAAAGTGATCATTTATACTACCTGATGCCTTCTTTATTTCCCATTTTGCCAATGATCTGCAAGTTCCTGGGTCCCCTTTTCATTCTTCCAAGATGCCCTCAGCAATTCTTAGACTACTCAATGCACACTGAGCACTAGTGGTGCATTGGTAGTCTACAACATTACATGCTGTCCTGATTAGCCAGCGCTACTCATGTGAGCAGTGCTTACCAATCTGAAAGCAGCATGCAGTATCTTACTACTAATGCTTAGTGTGCATTGAGGCAGATATGTCATGGCCATCTTGGAATAATGCAAAAGGGTCACAGGAAGAAGCGGATTGGCAGTAGAATGGGGAGAAAGGAGGGCACCAGGTAATATAATTGGCACCCCTGCCTGGTTATTGGCCATATTTTGTCCACGATAACCAGAAAGTTGCTTTAACCCCTTAGTGATGACCACATTGCCTTTTTAAGTCCTGGCTAAGTGGCCTTTAATCCTCAGGGATGTAAAAACATGCTTCCTCTGAGGATTAAAGCCCTGCAGGCTGTGGATGTGACAGTTCTGTGCAGACAGCGATAGCCGACAACGTGGAGCTGTCATGGGGGGCCGGGATATCCAACCTTCGGTCATGCGATCAGCGCTATCCAGTAGATAGCACCGATCACATGAAAGTAAATAAAAAGTTAGTTTCAGCTCCCCTCACGGATCACATCGATGAGGGGTGCTGCAACTACTCACCCCCGTCCTCTGCAATATCTTGCGACGATCTGGTTTCCCGGGCCCGTCGCTATCCAATGGATGATGGCGATCTCAGAAAAGTTCAAAAAGTTTACGTTTTCCCTCCCTCATTGATTGGATCCATAAAGGGAGGTAAAAATACTCACCCCTGACCTCCGCGATGGTCCCTGGCGATCTGGTCCTTCCACGACTGGACGTCATTCTTTGCGCATGTGTGCTGTACAAAAAAACCTGTTTTTAAAATTACACAATTTCCAAAAAAAAAGAAAATCGAATTTTTTTTCCTTCTGCTTTGCTTAGATTCATTTAGGAACTGCGAGGTCAAAATACGCAGTACACCCCTAGATGAATTTGCTAAGGAGAGGGGGGATTATTTTTTGGGAGTCAATTTTTTTTCCGCAAAAGTGAGCAATGAGGCCTGGAATTATAGCCACATGGCTTGTAAGTAAATTAAGGCCACAATGGGTATGTTTCTGAACACAGGACAAACTGGGGTATCCATTTTGAGGTGGAAGTCTTCATTGATACGTGTGTTGTGCAAAAAAAACCTGTTTTTAAATTGACAATTGCCAAAAAAATTAAAATCTTTTTTTTTTTCCTTCTGCTTTGCTTAGAGTAATTAAAATACTGTGGGGTCAAAATACGCAGTACACCCTTAGATGAATTTGTTAAGGGGTCTAGTTTTCAAAATAGTGTAATTTGTGGGGGTTCTCCATCATTCTGCCCATTCAAGGGCTCTACAAGTGTGCTATCACCTAAATCACCTCCAAGCAAAATGTCTGTTCTGAAAGCCACTGGCTGCTCCTTTTTATTTTGGGCCCTGTTGTGCATACGGACATAATATTAGGGCCACAACGGGTATGTCTCTGAACACAGAACAAACAGGGGTATCTATTTTGGGGTAAAAGTCTTCATTCATTTCGTGTGCTGTACGAAAAAAAACCTGTTTTTAAAATGACAATTGCCAAAAAATGAATTTGTAAATTTTATACTTCTGCTTTGCTTAGATTTATTCAAAAACTGTTGGGTCAAAATACGCAGTACACCCCTCGATGAATTCGCTAATTTCACAATGGGGTTATATGTGTGGGCTCTCTATCGTTTTGGCAGCTCAAGGGCTCTACAAGTGTGCTATAGGGCCTGAAACACCTTCAAGGAAAAATTTCTCTTCTGAAAGCCACCGGCTCCTCCTTTCATTTTGGGCCCCGTTGTGCATATGGACATAAGATTAGGGCCACATTGAGTATGTTTCTGAACACAGGATAAATGGGGGTATCCATTTTTGGGTGCAAATCCTCATTTTCATATGCACTATAGAAAAAAAATATGTCTTTAATATGACATATTTGCAAAAATATGAAATTTTATTTTTTCTCCTCTAAATTGCATTAATTCCTGAAAAAAAACTGTGGGGTCAAAATATGACACCCCTCTGTGAATATATTAAGGGTTGTAGTTTTAAAATGGGGTCATTTGTGGGGGTAGCTATCATTCTGACACCTATGAGCCTTTGCAATCTTAGCTTGGTGTAGGAAAACAAAGTGTTCCTCAAAATGTTGATAAGTAATGTAAAATTGGTACGTCTCCTAAATGGTTAAAAAAACACTAAAGTTTTTCAAATGTCTATCCAGAATAAAGTGAACAGATGAAAATATATATCTTAGCAACAATTTGTATAGTTTGTTTGCACGTATTTGAGATATTACAGCTGAAAATGTGAAAAAATAACAATTTTGAAACTTTAATAAATATACAAAAAAATCGGTCTATTTTTACCACCTAAATGAAGTACAATATGTCGCAAAAAATCATTGTCAGAATCACTTGGATATCTAAAACCTTTACGGAGTTATGTTATGTTAAAGTGACACGTCAGAATTCTAAAATTTGGCTCCGTCACTAAAGCGCAAACAGGCTTCGTCACTATAAGGGGTTAACCCCTTAAGGACGCAGGCCTTTTTTTTCATTTTTTTCCACACCCTTTTAAAAAATCGTGACTCCTTTATTTATTCATTGACGTAACTGTATGAAGATTGTGAGTTCAACCCCGACACCGTTCAGGTAGCGGGCTCAAGGTTGACTAAAAATCTGAGAGCGCTGTGGAATAATTTGGCGCTATACAAATAACCATTCCCTTTCCCCCCTTTTTTGTGGGACAAGTTGTATTTTTCAATGGCACTATTTAATGTACCATATAGTGTACTGAAAACCCCCAAATGACATTCCACTATATTTCGGTGTGTCTTCTTTCTACGGTGCACAAACTGCAACAAAAATGACATGACAACTTTATTTTTATAGGTCAGTACAATTACTACGATACCAAACTTATGTAGTTTTTTTTTTTGTTGTCCTACTTTTAAGAAAATGTTAAATGATTTTCTGCTGCAATCTTCTGTGTGCAATAGTGTTTTTATTTTTCCATCATATAGTTGTAAGAGTTAATTTTTGTGTGATGTCCTGTAGTTTACATTGATACCATATTGGAATACATATGAAGTTTGGGTCGCTTTTTATTGCATTTTTTTTCTGGGAGACAGGGTGACCGAAAATGTGCATTTCTGGTGGGTTTTTTTTCTCCACCTGACTACCGTGCGGAGTAAATAATGCATTACTGTGATAGATCACACTTTTACGGACGTGGTGATACCAAATATGTATTTTTGTTTTATGATTTATATTCTTTTATTATAGATATGGCAAAAGGAGCGTGATTTAAACTTTTATTCCTTTTTGTTTTTTTACAGTTAGTAAAACTATTGATCTTATTTTTACTTTCATTTTTATTCCTCCTATGGGACCATAACATGCAATGCTTTGATCCCTCCTGCAGTATGATGCGATTCCCATGGGAATGGCTTGATAGGCAGTCTGCTAAGATAGCCCTCGGTCTTTCTAAAGGCCTCCGGCTGCCATGACACCTGCACATTTCCGTGCGCACTTTCAAGGTGCTTGAAAAAGTCGCAATGGTAGCGACTAGAGATGAGCGAACGTACTTGTCCGAGCTTGATGCTCGCTCGAGTATTAGGGTACTCGAGATGCTCGTTACTCGAGACGAGCACCACGCGGTACTCGAGTCAATTCCATTTCCTTCCCTGCATGTTTTGTGCCATTTTCTGGCCAATAGACGTGCAGGGAAGGTATTACAACTTCCTCCTGTGACATTCCAGCTCTATCCCACCCCCCTGCAGTGAGTGGCTGGTGAGATCAAGTGACCGCTGAGTACTTAAAGCGGTCCCGCCTGCAGCTCGCCTCAGAAACAGGCTGGCAGAGATTAGGGAGAGTGCTGTTCCTGCTATAGGGAGAGTGTTGGCGTCCTCAAGAACCCCAACGGTCCTTCTTAGGGCCACATCTGACTGTGTGCATTACTGTTGTGGCAGCTGGGAGCAGTTTTGCACTTTTTTTTTTTCTCATCTTGGGCTGTGCAGACTATTGCGTTCTCAGTCTGCAACCAATTATACAGAGTATAGGGGCAGTACTGGTCAGGCAGGGACAGTGGTAGTGTAGAATCCTGTCAACAAGTGCCCCAATGGTCCTTCTTAGGGCCACATCTGACCATGTGCATTACTGTTGTGGCAGCTGGGAGCAGTTTTGCACTTTTTTTTTCATCTTGGGCTGCGCAGACTATTGCGTTCTCAGTCTGCAGCCAATTATACAGAGTATAGGGGCAGTACTGGTCAGGCAGGGACAGTGGTAGTGTAGAATCCTGTCAACAAGTGCCCCAATGGTCCTTCTTAGGGCCACATCTGACCATGTGCATTACTGTTGTGGCAGCTGGGAGCAGTTTTGCACTTTTTTTTTCATCTTGGGCTGTGCAGACTATTGCGTTCTCAGTCTGCAGCCAATTATACAGAGTATAGGGGCAGTACTGGTCAGGCAGGGACAGTGGTAGTGTAGAATCCTGTCAACAAGTGCCCCAATGGTCCTTCTTAGGGCCACATCTGACCATGTGCATTACTGTTGTGGCAGCTGGGAGCAGTTTTGCACTTTTTTTTTCATCTTGGGCTGTGCAGACTATTGCGTTCTCAGTCTGCAGCCAATTATACAGAGTATTGGGGCAGTACTGGTCAGGCAGGGACAGTGGTAGTGTAGAATCCTGTCAACAAGTACCCCAAAAAAGCTCCTCCTTAGGGCTACCTGTGAGCGTGTGCATTACTGTTGTAGTGGCTCACTATTAGCCAGCTAGGCCTTTCTGCAGCCCAGCGTATAATTTTTTCGGCCTACAGTGTGCGTTACATAACCGCTGTGACCCTCCATGCTGCGGGTGCACACAGACTTGCCATAGCAGAGTTGTACCTGCCTGGCACTTTAAAAAAAAAAAACAGTATGTCTAGGGCATGGCGTGTGGGCCGCAGCCAACATGTATTTCCTCTCACGTAACCTCAGCTATCCAGGGCACTGCAATGGGATTTCTTTCTGTACCATCTGTGTGTTTCTGCTAGCCACCCATGCTGCGGGTGCACACAGACTTGCCATAGCAGAGTTGTACCTGTCTGTCCCCAAAACACTGACAGACTTGGGTAGGGTGCAGAGTGCAGATGGTTTACCCCCTTGCGTTGTCGATGAGGTATCCGACACCCAACAGAATGAGTAGTGTGTGGACACAAGGTGTTTGTTGGGACAAAGGCTGACCCAGGGCCCACTCACATACTTCCCACACCGAGTATTGCTGCAATGTGGAGATGTGTAGAAGTGCTGGGCTGGCAGCGGACTCCCCTTTATGCCCATGTTTGCAGCTCCTGTCGGAGGTGGCAAAGGATTGGAATGAAGATGGAACGTCAATCTATTATCAATTCTCAACAGCATTGTGGGCTATCGCCCACACTTTCAAAGATGGTGGCTGACTAGCCCTGCTAACCCTCTGCAGTGTGTGCCTCCAGTTCCTCCTCATGGAAGATGCACTTAAAAATAGACGTGAGGGTGGTGTGGCTATGAGACCAGCGTGTGGCATGAGGGCAGCTGAGGGCTGCGCATGGGCACTTTTGTGTGTGCTGCGGACGCACGGTCGTGCCCCCCTGGTTGGGCAGCATGTAACCCAGAAGAAGAGGCAGCGGTGTGTCCCGCAGGCAGTGATTGTGCTTGGTTGGAGGTAATGTGGTGCTTAGCTAAGGTGTGCCTTGCTAATGAGGGTTTGTCTGAAGTAAAAATTGTTAGGGGGGGGGGGGGCACTCTTGCCACTATTGTGGCTTAATAGTGAGACCTGGGAACCTGAGATGCAGCCCTGCATGTTGCCCCTTGCCTGCCCTATCCGTTTCTGTGACGTTTCCATCACTTTCGTAGGTTTTGCAGATTTGCACGAATGAAAAAGCGAGCATCGGTCATATACAAAAATGCTCGAGTCGCCCAATTGACTTCAATGAGGTTCGTTACTCGAAATGAACCCTTGAGCATCGCGGAAAGCAACGAGCACCCGAGCATTTTGGTGCATGCTCATCTCTAGTAGCGACGAAACGCGTTGCACTGGATTAAAAGGACTGTTTTATAAATGCTGAGGATCCTCTGATGTCTGTCCTTTAGAGTGCGGGGTATTTTCTACTTTTTGGATTGTTTGCTTCGTGGGTCTTCCGGATAGGTGGACACACTGACTCGGAAGCTCTCTTGATTATTTAGGATTAAGGACAACTAGAAGACCTCAGCACTGTACATCACAGGCATACCGAGATGTGGAGGTGCTAGTGGGGTTCCATATTAGGAGCTCAACTAGGCACCGGGTGAGTCCCTTCATATATTCACATCATTAATATTGTCATGTGGATCTATTGGAGCGCTGTCCTAATATTTCTGCGATCTCATCATTGAATTGACAGCGGCATTTAAAGGGTTAACAGCGCTGATCAGCAGCGTGGCTGATTTTAGCTATTGCCGGTGGGTGTCAGCTGTAATAAATAGCCGGTGCCAGCGCTGTATGAAGAGGTCGCCCCCCCGATCTCTTTTCATACATACCCCGACGTGACAAGACGTAACTATACGTCCTACAGCAGGAATGGGTTAAAGAGCTGCCTATTTTCAACCTGAAAGGTCCAAGCAATTTGTTTTTGCAAATATAGGAATGAATGCGCATCAGGAAACCCCCTATCAAGATGGTTTAAAAAAGCAAACCAGCAGGCTATACCTCAGCCAACCTTTTAAAAGTTTTAATGCTAGTAAAAGGTTTATATCCCAACTTTAGCTTATTCTAAACAGGCCTACGGCAAAATTTATTCTTCATTTTCAGGTACTACCCCCGTTTCCCTGAAAATAAGACATACCCTGAAAATAAGTCATAGCAGGATTTTTCTGGATTTTTGAGGATGCAGAATGCTCTTTCAGTATTTGAGGATGCTTGAAGTATAAGCCCTACTTCAAAATTGAGCCCTATTTACAGTTAATAAAAAAGGACAATATAAATAGTGTCCAGACAGCTGTACAAGTAAAAAAGTACAATCTATTGGATCAAAAAATAATATAAGACACTGTCTTATGTTCGGGGAACCAGGGTAGTTGTGCTTGGGTGAAGAAAAAGTTATTTAATTTCTATAAGGCAATTGTTCAAGAAAAACAAATCATGGTAGGTCCATTTTATGCTCTACTTTATGTTTCTACCTAATTTAAGACCCTGCTCATTAGAAATTGCCCCTGTGAAGAAAGTTATAAATTCTTATAGACTTATCCTTTTGACATAACCAGGCCTTTTTAAATAATGAGGTAGATTGTGATTTATTGCCTGTATCATATACTTAACGTGGAGATGTCCTGCTGTTATTGAAGCATTCTGATTGGTTGGATTGCTAGCAAAAGTGTACATCATATCTGCATTGAAGAATAGATTTACTTTGACAAATTACTTTAGATGGGTTTTATGTTATTTTAATTTAAACGTTTTTTCCTCTTCATTCCAGTTGATTGTCAATGAGTTTGAATTGAGGGAGGAATCAAACTACTGAAAGCAACCCTTCAGTATTGGACAGATAATGGCTGCACCACTTTTCTAGCTAAATGATACACAATGCTTTAGTATGCATTGGTAGTCTAAGACACTACATGCTGCTCTGACTGGCCAGTGCTCTCATGTGGACAGCACTAGTCAAGTAAAGCAGCATATGTAATGTCTCAGAGAAATGATGCACACTAATGCCAGTGTGCATGAGGTATTCACAGTAATGCAGACATCTTTGTTTTCCAGGATTGGAAGGTTGCTTTAACCAGCTACAACATTTAGCTGATTTTCTGGGCATTCCTAGAAATTTCAGACATTTAAATGAAGGAATACTCAGACATTGAAAGGAGGAGTGCAATATTAAATGGGCTGGTTGTACAAGGTGCAAACTGAAAGCTAGAATTAGAGAACATTTAATTGGTTCTATTAACTCAAGATTTCTCTAACCCTTCCAATGTTTCACATTTCTTCTATGTACACAAGGGTGACATTTCCAGTTTCTTTTTCCTATGGATTATAAAAGGTAAATAGACCTGTAAACGTTGGGGGCTGGAGATGAACTATTTTAAATAGAGAATGTTATTGGAAACTTAGTTATCAAAACGTTTAAATCAGAAAATCAATCTTATTGTATACTACTAACTGATTGTATTATATGTGGTTAAGATTTATTTGACTAACAAATGTAAGGGGAATGGCATTTTTGCCCCATTAAACCTTGTGTCTGTCAGTTTCAGATCAGCCATGAATAAGGTTGACTGTCGTCAGAAGTGCACAGGAAGACATGAGGTCATTGGTTGATGTTACTGTTTGTATGTCTTAGGCCGGGAGTTCACATCCTCGATTGAACCTTAAGTTCAGAGGTTTTGTTGCAGATCTGGCACAAAATACCAAAAGAAATAGAGCTGCATGCAAACAATTTTCTTCTGATAAGATGCTGAGCAGCTGAGCGGAAACCGAACACACCCCATCATAGTCAATGGGGTCTGTTCTGCAATGTTCGGTTCTGTTCTAAGGCGGATCCGTTCGGCCAGGGGATTCCCCTTTCCTGGTCCCTGAACAGAGCAGGAAAACGGATTCCCCACCGCAAATGTGAAAGCAGCTTTATTTCATCAATAAAGCAACTTTTTACTGGACTCTTGTAAGGCTGATCAGTGTATAAAACGGTATTATATGTTATCTTTGGCCAAGCCGAAGCTATGTTTATCTTTGGATTGCATAGTATGTATCTGCAGAGTGAAACTGCAGACTTTTTTTTCTCATTTTGCATTGTGCTATTGGATATATGTTGAAACCTTATTTTGCTTGAAGTAGCCAAACTAATATAAATGTCTATGTATGTTTGCATATGAATATGGATTCTAATGTCCCACTTAGACGGGATGATAGTTGTCTAAACGACTGCACGTCTGCGGACGTCACAAGTAAGGTCGCCATCGCTCATGCAGAACGTTTTGACAGGCAGAGTTCACTGCTGGATTGCGGGCTTTACACTGGCTTTTCGTTCAGCGCTTCAAATTCAATGTGAAGTTGAGCGGGGAGCATTTACACTTAGCGAAAATTACGTGATCCAGGAATGTTTTTTATGCTGACTGAAAGTCGGCGAAAACGATAAGTGAACGAATACAAAAAAAATTTTGCATTTACACAGGACAATTATTGCTCAATTTCGGTCATTTGATCTAATTTTGAGCAATAATCGGCCCATGTAAATGGCCCTTAACCCTGCAGCGACTATGCATATGTGTTTTCACATTCTGTGTATCTGTACTTTAATCTACAGGCCTATAAAAACATGCTGGCCCTGTAGACTAATGCCCTGGGGTCTGTATGTGTGGCAGCTCCCTGCTATCAGCTGCCTAAAGCTGTCATGTGGGGGCCACGGTGTGTGGTCCCCAGTCACACGATCGCATAAAACCTAAAAGAAAGTTTAAAAAGTTTCATCTCTCCTCATGGATTGGATCCATGAGGAGAGATGAAACCACTCACCTCCGGCCTCTGTGATGTTCTGCGGCAAGTTGGTCCTGCAGGGACCAACACCAGCAAAATGTCAGGCGCATGCGCAGAAGACCGGAGAGCCCAGGTAATTTTAAATCTCTCTGCTCCTGGCTATTAAAGGAGCAGAGCAAGAAGTCGTCACCAGGGCCGTGGTATGATGTCAAGTTGTAAACTTGGGCCCTTTGGCAAAGTTGTGGATGCATGCGCAGAAGCTGAAGTTTAAAATCTCTCTGCTCCTGGCTGCTAAATGTAGCTGAGAGACTGGAGATTTCACGGGGGGGCTGCGGTATGCAGAACCTGGTCACGTAATCACCATTTTCCAAAAGATAATGGTGATCTTGTAAAAGTAAAAAAAAAAAAAAAAAGGAAAAGTTTCCCCTCCCCTTATGGTTCGGATCTGTGAGGGAAGGTGAAATTACTTACCTATGGCCTTTAGCTATATCCCCCGATGGGATTATACACGGACCTTTCCCAAGCTGCGATCGGTATGGGGAGATGAGACTACTTACTGGAGGCCTCCGTATTTGAACCCCGATACCATCATCTTACATGGACCTACGCTGGTTTCTGTGCATGCGCCCGCTGGCTAAGTGACAGACACGTGCGCAGAAGCTGGGGAGGGCCTGTTAAATTTAAAGCCTCTTTGCTCGTGGCTACCAAAGGTAGATGAGAGGCTGGAGCAGTGACCGGAGGCCCCGTTGAGCGTTCCCTGGTCACGTGATCACCATTATATAATGGTATAAAAAGGTAGTGATCTACATTAGGTCGGTCTCACACGAATGGATAGGAATTGCCGATTTCGCATGTATTTGATCCACAGTATTAAGCGGATCAATCAACTGCATTGGATTGCACAATTCCGCTCACATTAGCGGGTTGGAATTATATATAAACAAACAAAAGGTGTATTGCGAATGACTGCCTGCATGAGTACGCTGTCATGCGCAGTAAATTATACGGCCATACGCAGGGCCATGCTCACAGCTGGGATCCACTGCGGGGCTACACAAGCTGATTCCCCATATGACCGTGTGAGCCCGGCATTATACAGATTGCTTCCTATAATGCCTATGTAATTACAAGTCGTCCCAGGGAACACTCACTTTCCTGCAGTTCCAGGAGCAGCTTGTTGAGTGCTTTCTGTGTGAGACCACCGCACCTCAGCAAGCTTATGAAGCATCATGGAGCGGCACATTTATACTCCATCCCTGCCACCAAGTACAAGAGATACCTTCCAAAGATGTGTTGGGTTTGCAGCACGATTGGGAGGAGATGGGATACCTGGTTTTATTGCCCCATGTACCCATCCCAACCAAGCTTCTGTAATTACCCCTGTTCTGAGACCTACAACAGAGTTTTACATTATTATTTTATGCCAAAAAAGGAGGGTGGATGGGATTCTTTTTAGGGAGTCAATCATTTTATTTTTTCCTCCACAAGTGTGCAACTGGGCCTGTAATTTATTCAATTGTGCCCTGAAAGCCAATGGGTATCCCCCCACTATCCTCATCAGTTTGTCGGGACATGAGGGGTCGATCATGTCAAACAAACTTGATCAGCTTCTACAACAAAGTAATTTCTAGGCTAGACCTGGTAGAGTCTACTGATCTCGTATATTTGGGTTTTTCTAAAGCATTTGACACGGTGTTGCATAATAGAGTAAGATATAAAATGAGACAGATTGGTCTGGGTAAAAACCTGAGTAACTGGGTAAAGAGCTGTCTCGGAGATAGAAAGTAGAAGGTGGTAATAAATGGTTCATACAGTGATTGGGCCACCATTGCTAGTGGGGTGCCACAGGGTTCAGTATTGGGCCCCGTTACGTTAAATTTATTTATCAATAATCTGATAATTGGGCTAAGGGGTCTCTATTTCGAAATGGGTTTACTCGTTGGGGGGCGTTCTATTGTTTTGGCAGCTTGATGGCTTTACAAGGGAGCAATGGGGTGTGGAATTTATCCAGTTGTTACAGGCCTAGCCATGTGTCCAGTAAGCAGACTGGGGCTATACTGGGTATGTTTCTGCCCAGGACAAACAGGGGTATCCATTTTGGGGTGCAAGTCTTCATTCATATGTTTGCTGTACAAAAAAAAACGTTTTAAAATGACACAAATATGAAAGTCACTTTTTCCCCTCCTGCTTTGCATAGATTCATTCAAAAACTGTATGGTCCAAATAGGTAGTACACTCCTATGAATTTCTTAAGGGGTCTAGTTTTCAAAATGGGGTAATTTGTGGGGGTTCTCTATAGTTTTGGCAACTCAAGTGCTCTACAAGTTTGCAATGGGGCCTGAAACCCCTTCAAGCTAAATTTCTGTTCTGAAAGCGACTGGCTGCTCCTTTAGTTTTCGCCACCGTTGTGCATACAGACAGAACAACAGGGCCACAATTGATATGTTTCTGAACACAGGACAAACAGGGGTATTGATTTTGTGCAAATTCTCATTTTCAAGTGCACTACAGAAAAAAAAACTTTTTAAAATAACAGTTGCAAAAAGAATTGAATTTTATTTTTTCTCCTCTAAATTGATTTAACTCTTGAAAAAAAACCTGTGAGGTCAAAATAATCAGGACACCTCTCAGTGAATATATTAAGGGGTGTATTTTTTAAAATTGTGTTTTTTGTATATATCTATATATATATATATATATATATCTATATCTATATCTCATACAGACAACAAAATGTTCCTCAAAATTTTACTAAACTATGTTAAATTTGTACGTCTCCTAAAAAAAAAACTAAAGTTTTACCAAACTAATTCCACTTCAACTTTGGTTGATAGGCTCAGGGCTACACTATTCTGATTATGATGTAACCAGCATGAGAACAAACAGTTATATCTGTAATAAATCAAGAGTCTTCTGCTTCTAAACTAATGACAGATGATAGAGGAGGATAATTAGTACTACTGTATATATAATTTTACAGCCTGGAGAAACACATGCACAAAATAACCTATTGTAAAAAATGCTATAGAAAACCTTTAAATTGTAAGCAATTTTTACATGTTATAAAAAGGTAAAATAAAAGCTGGGTGTGAAGGCCTCAGACTGTTCTTGCTACCAAATAATTCTGCAGTAGTATCTCTCACACATTGCACAGCAGGCTGCAAATACTGAGAAGAATAAGAGCAATGCTTCTCAATGTGGGCGTTTTTACTTCTCAAGGGGGTGGTGGAATGAAAAGGAGGGGAGAAAACCAAGGCAATTATTTCCATATGAATCACCTAAATGTAATGGAGTTGTGTGCAGCCTGCACTCCTCTATCATATAATATATGACTTTTATAACTCCATGACTCCGGTACAGATCAATCATATTTCACAACATTGGATAAACTACAGAACAAACTAACCTGCTGTATTCCATAATCATGCTGATTGGTTGGAGGTGCTTCAAAATTTCACTTGTGTGGGTCTCTGGGAGTTGTAGTCTTAGTGGGTGCCAAGTATCTTTTCAAAACACTGATATAAACTACAACTCCCAGAGATCCCCCACAGTTGAAAGTTCCAGCCAATCAGCGGCATTATGGAATACAGCGGGTTAGGTTGTTGTTTAGGTTATCCAGTGTGATTAATCAGTAGCGAGAGTTATAGAGTTCTAAGTCATACATCATTATATGATAGAGCGACCAATAAGCAGTGCATTCTTGAAGCATCCATTATAAAAATGGCTGAGAAGAAATGGCATCAATATTCAAATGAATACTTGAAATACGGATTCATCCCTTCTTCTACAAATGGACAGCTTCCCTTGTGCCTTGTTTGTGAAAAGGCATTTTGGAATGAAGCAGTGAAGCTTTCGAGACTGAGTGATCACCTTGCAAAAATGCATTCAGACAAAGTGGGTAAGCCTATTTCCTTTTTCCAAGGTTTAAAGTCAAAGTTTGAGAACCGCAGGACTGTAAGCAAGCTATTTGGAAAATCTGCTCTCAATGCTGACTAAAGCCTCCTTGCTTCCTATAAAGTTTCTTTATTAATAGCGCAATGTGATTGGCTGGAACTGCTTCAAATCATTTGGAGAAACACTTCTGATACCCGCATTTAAAGAGATTGTCAGTACTATGCTGGGGCCTGATGTGCGTGTCATGGTGAAATCTATTCCTTTGAGAATGACACCATTTCAAGAAGAATTGATGAGATGGCTGCTGATATGAAAGAAATGCTTTTGGACTTGTTAAAGAACACAGAATTTGTAATGCAAATTGACGAGTCAACGTTTAGAGACAATGAAGCATTGCTGCTAGCTTAAGTTTGTTTCATTAATCGGAATGAAGAAATAGTGGAGGAACTGTTGTTTATCAGAAATTTAACCACCGACACGAAAAGCTTCTCTATATATAAAAGAGTGGAAACATTTTTCCAAGAAAAAAACATCCACTTAACAAATGTTGCTTGTGCAACCGATGGAGCTGCATCAAGGACTGGTCGATATTGCGGATTTATAGCCCATTTAAAATCTGCTATACCTGACATAATGACAGTCCACTGTGTGATCCATCGGCAGCAACTTGTTGCTAAACATTTATGTGAGAGATTGCATGATTCTCTAAACTATGTAATTAATGTTAAGATAAAGCTCACTCTTTGAACGAAAGTCTTTTCTGCAAGCTCTGTCAAGACCATGATGAATTCGGCCGAAGAAACTCGACTACTGTGTCAAAACGTTCGTAGAAGCGTCATAAGCACTTTCCTCTTGACAGCCACCTCACTTCAGTGAGTAGGAGTAGACGTTCAAATTCTTCGTTATGGTCTTGACAGAGCTTGCGGAAAAGACACTTGTTCAAAGAGTGCACTTTTATATTGTTAACAGCATTAATTACACAGCGCATAATGGCATTACATTTCAGCTGGATTATAACATTTACTTAAAAATTGTAGGGTATACTTTAAGTTAACTGACTGATAAACATCATAAGAGTATATTCACATACAAACAGAATTGTTTATTGAAAATCTCTTCATGCATGTGATTGTGGTCATTTCTGCAGCATTCATATAGATTTCTACAAAAACCACTGATGACTAGGACAGTCACAGAAATTTCTAAGCAAATCTGCCACATGTTGCTATACCCTAATATTTTTCAACTTCTTGGCTCCCTGAACTAGAAAAAGTATCTTCTCTAACAGTCATGGATATAATCCTTTTAAAAGTATAGCGAGTTTGATATATATAAATGTATTTTTGTATTTTCATTCAACTGCCAAAACTAAAGAAAAAAAAGAGCTTTGAGGCCATATCATTTTGTCACTCAAGTACTGATTTTCTAAATAACAAAACATTTAGAGAATTTAAAATACTAATAAGAAAGAGCATCAGGCTAAAAGAAAATTGACAATACATCATATTTAAGGATATGCTTAATATAATTTGCTCTTAAATAAATGATTTGACAAGTATTTAGTAGTATATTACAGTAAAATACTAAAATAAGTGTAATGACAGGAGGTTTGCAATGCTTTAAATAAGTTGCCCAAAGAATTAGACAAAAATCCTCATTTCCTCAGAAACCACCACACATCTTAGGGCTACTTCACACTGGATTTTCTCACAATGTAAGAGTAGATGAAAATGCATGATTATGAAACCAATGATTTTCAATGGTTTCATTCTCATTTGCAATGTTTTCACTGGTGCGCTGCTGCATGAAAAAAAGAAATTTAAGCATCTCCTTTCTTTTTGTGATATTGCCCAGTGCCGGCCCCATTTAAATCAATGGGGGAAGATCGCAATTCCCTGTTGCAGTTGTGACAGCTGCGGCAGGGGATTCCTTCAGCCCCGTGGTAATGCGAGGCTGTCACATCCAGGGTTTTCCGCATGTTTTTTTAATGGGACTGGCAGCAGCAGCGCCGGCCCAATTGAAAACAGTAAGAGAACATTGCAATGTCCTGCCGTGGCTGTGACAGCTGCAGCGGGGATGCAGGGAACCCCTGCAGGGACACAAGGCTGTTTCCAGGGATTTTCAGAAGTTTTGCAAGGGCGATATCGGGCCTTGAATTACAGCCCAATGCCGCTCTCGCCAGTGTGCAGGAGTCCTTCAGCTGTATTTTAAATAGCAGTTCATGCTTATTAATAAGTCAATAGGGATTTGGGGGCGTGGCTAGCCGCACCCAAGATAGTGCCGATAGAGCCGCCGGCAGACCATGTGAGCTCCGATACACACCGGGAGCGGCCGCCGAAAGAGAGAACGCGGAGGAGAGCTAGCGGCAGCGCCGCCGACTTACCAGGCAATGGCCCCAGCAGTCCACCGAGCAGAGGAGATGGAGAGAGAGCGCCTATGAGGAGGGAGGTAGGAGAAGGCTACAGCAGCCACGCGAGGGGAGAGAGAAGGGTGGCAGAGTGCCAGGACACCGCAACTACACCCGAGGGGGCTAAAGCAACGCGTGCAACCAGCGAGGCTGGGCTAGAGGAGAGGGGAGATATATTTATACAAGAGACCGTGACTCGGGAATCTCCTGAAGGCCCCCCATACTCCCCCTCACAGAACGCTGCAGAAAAGCATGGGTCTATCAGCCCAGCTCCCAATAACAAAAGCCCACCCAGGGGTCCAGTGCAGCAACCCACAACAAGTGTGACTCCACTGCCCCAAAGGGCGACGCCAACCTGCAGTAGCAGCCACAAACTCAGTAAAGCCCACTCAAGCTCAGACCAAAAGCTATGGGAAGAATCCCAGCCACACGATGTCCCCTTAGGCGGGGCCCGCTCCCCTCCCCCACAGGGATCTTCAACTCCTCGTGTAGAAAAAGTGCCTACCTATCAATCCACAACAACCAGCCCCTGCGCCAGTGTATCTACTGCGACACATATACATCGACACACTGTTCCAGCAACTCGAGTCCACGCGCAAAAAAGACGTTGAAGCTCTACAACAAGAAATCCATCAGATAGGCCAGAGAGTCAAGACAGTAGAAGAAGCCCAGGAGAAGATCGTTGAAACCCTTGAGTCTCATAACCAAGAAATGCACGCACACTCCCAACAGATTTCAGAGTGGTTCACACTCATAGATGATTTGGAAAACCGTCATCGGAGGAACAACTTACAAATCAGAGGTCTCTCAGAGGAGGTAGTACCATCACAGTTAGAAACATGGGCCCAAACATTCTTTAACAACATACTAAAAAGACCGGCAGATTCCACTCTAGAAATAGACAGAATCCACAGGTCACTGGGCCCAAAATCAACTGATCCCAGCAGACCCAGAGACGTCGTCCGCAGAATACATTTTTATAAGGATAAGGACTTGATCCTACAAAAAACTCGCTCCATAAAAGACCTAACATTCAATGAAGCACAGATCCAGATCCTACCAGACCTCTCACGCCGCACCCTGCAGCTGCGCAGGGCATTGAGGCCCCAACTGTCATTTTTTCAATAAAGAAGAATTCCATACCGCTGGGGCTTCACATTTCAACTACACGCCTCTGATAACGGCAAGATGGCGACCTTCAGAGCTCTAGGGCACCTCCTGAAATTCCTGAGCTCTCTTGAACTGCCATCTGTTCAGCTCCCGGACTGGCCGGCATTGGGCTCCCTGCCGGTGCCACCCCCCGGAACACCTGGCAGACGGAGTCAAAAAGATTTAGATGCCGCCGCAGAGACCCCCACCAAAGAGAGAGGAGCGATAATAGAAGCGAAGCGGGAGAATGATCTTGCTGAAATACTTCTATGCCATGATCCATCTTGCTTCCTTCCTGCATAATTTCTCTCCTCCATCATCCTCTCCTGTTTCTCCCTTCTATACATGCTACTGATTACTCGACTAAGCCATTGGGAGAGAATTGGACCTGGGCCGGGTCTGGGTATACTCTTCGGCTGCATCACCAGCTCCATAGTCCCACTGTGGAGCCAAAGGTCGACAGGGGGCTGGAGAGCGGGAGGGAGTATACTTCCCTCAAGCTTCCACCCTCCCACCTAGGGCTGACAGCTAGTTAGGCTGTTTACTGCCGTCCTTAGGCAGACTACTAGCTTACGGGGGCCCCTCGAGGTCTCCCCGTTCTCGTTTCGTTTTTTTTCCTTTTTTTCTCTTTTCTTTACCTCTTTTCTTTATTTTTCTTTTCCCAGCTTGTTACCTAAGCTATATGTGGTTAGTAATTGTTGCTTTCCCTCCTAGTCCTCTCCTCGTGTGTCCCCTCCCCCCCTTTTCTCTCCAACCTTCCTGGGAAGGAGCAAGAGGCATACAGACACCCACCTCTCAAAAATCTAAATGGCGAACTTAACTTTCTGCACATACAACACCAAAGGCTTAAACAACCCGCAGAAAAGAAGACAACTTCTGTATCATTTACATAGAAAAAAAGTAATGGTGGCTCTACTTCAAGAGACCCCCTATAAGAAAGGGTGTGTGCCGACATGCTCCTCCCCGTACTATCCAATATGGTTCCATGGTCCTGATCCCTCAAGAAAGGTGGACAGAGTCTCCATTGCCCTACACAGATCCCTCCAAAATCAGCCCATCGATTCTCTAACAGACCCAGGGGGCAGATATGTCTTTCTCAAACTAGAAGTAGTAGATGTTATAGTCACTTTTGCTAACATATATCTCCCTAACCAGAACCAAGTCTCATTCGCAGCGAGAGTGTTGAACACCCTAGCCGACTTCGCAGAAGGTTCGAAAATCATCCTTGGGGGAGACCTCAACATGGTAATGGACCCTATCATAGACGCATCTCTGGGTAAGTCCTCCGTCTCCCAAGCGGCCACTCGGTCACTCAAGAAAAAACTAGAGACATTACATCTGGTAGACCTCTGGAGAATCCTACATCCAGAGACACGAGATTACACCTTCCATTCAGCGGCTCACAATTCCTATAGCAGAATTGATTATCTCATGATTTCACATGGCCTACTAGACTGCGCCCCGGCATACTCTCACGGGGACCTGCTGTGGTCAGACCACTCCCGGGTGTTTGGGGGTCTCTAGAAGCCACTTATGGAGACTCAACAATAATCTCCTAAGAGACCCCACTTGTGTGGAAGAAATTAGGAAAACAATAGAAGAATTCAGAGAGATACACCAAGACGATCAAACTCCAGCTCCAGTAAAATGGGAGACACTTAAATGTGTACTGAGGGGAGTCTTGATTTTCCAAGGAACTAGAATTTAAAAAAAAAGAGAGAGCAGCGGTCCTCCTGAATCTACTAGCCACTCTGAGGTCCAAAGAGACAGCAAATAAACCTCAACAAAACGACACCCTGCGAGCAGAGATCTCCGCTATCCGACAGCGGATCCTCGAGATCTTAGATCAGCGCTCACTGGCTCTTAGAGATAAACTAAAGAGAGGGTCCTTTGAATATGGGGACAAATGCGGTAGCCACCCAGCCAAGACATTACACCCCAGGACACTGCTCACTTACATCCCCAAGATCCGGACAAGTGGATGACACATGGTACATAACACCACGGACATACTAGAGGAATTCAGGAGATACTATGACAAACTATATAATATAGAAACGGACCCTCAAACTTCCATATCGACCCACAAAAACGAGATCGACTCCTACCTAACTGATAATGCGCCCAAGACCCTGACACCCACGGAGCTGGGAGATTTAGAGCTAGACTTTACCTCTCTGGAACTGTCAGACATTATCAAAAATCTAAAAGTGAACAAGAGCCCAGGGCAAGATGGTTACACGGCTAGATTTTACAAACTATTCGCCGAGGAGCTCGCACCACTAGCCCTAGAAGCATTCAACACAGTAAACAGAGGCCATCCCTTCCCACAGCAGGCCTTGCAGGCACACATAACAGTCATTCTCAAACCAGACAAGGACCCCTCGGCCTGTGGAAGCTATAGACCAATCTCGTTAATAAATGTGGACATCAAGATGTTCGCTAAATTAATAGCCAATAGACTCCAGAACGTGATCCCACGGCTGATCCATCTGGAGCAGGTGGGCTTTGTCCCGGGCAGAGAGGCAAGGGACAACACCATCAAAACTATGTCCCTTATAGCCAGAGCTAAAAAAACAAAGACCCCCCTATGCCTTCTGGCAATTGACGCAGAGAAGGCTTTTGATGGGGTGAGCTGGTCCTTCCTCTCTGCCATGCTGGAAAGAATTGGACTGGGCCCGCGGATGTTCCAGAGGATCATGGCACTATACCGAGAGCCATCCGCTAGGATTAGGGTAAATGGAGTATTGTCAGAGACCTTTCGGATGAGCAATGGGACGAGGCAGGGGTGCCCTATCTCCCCCTTCTTATATGTCTTGACAATGACGGCCCTGGCCAATGCCATCCAAAGTAACGAGTTGATCAAAGGACTCAAGATCGGACCATTGGAGCATGAAATGGCGCTTTTCGACGATGACTTGTTGCTCTACTTGTCTAACCCTCGGGTCGGTATGCCTGTTTTACTAAGAGAATTTGAAAAATTTGGGAGGGTCAACAATTACAAAATAAACACGCAAAAATCTGAGGTCTTGAATGTCTCGCTTCCACAGGCTAAAGTGGCCCACCTAGAGTCCGCGCTCCCCTTCAGTTGGAACAGGTCACACATCAAGTATCTAGGGGTTCAGATCCCAACGGACTTCTCTTTGGCCTTTAAGCTGAACTACACCCCTTTTGCTGAGAGACTTGAGAGAGATCTGAGCAAATGGAGCCCACTATATCTCTCCTGGAACAGCCGGGTCAACGCGATAAAAATGGACGTGTTATCCAGGTTCCTCTACTTATGCCAAACAATTCCGATTGGGCTCCCAAGACCGTTCCTTAAAAAACTCAGATCTTTGATTACAGACTTCGTCTGGAGGGGACGCAAACCACACATGCGTCTTTCTCTACTGATGAGGCAAAAGGAGAGGGGGGGACTGGGCCTCCCGGACTTCTCCCTCTATTATAAGGCCAACATCGCAACCTGCATACTAGACATTCTCAAAAATAGGAGCTCTAGGCTCTGGGTAAAAATAGAGCTCTCAGGCGACATCGATGGCATGAGCGTTCTGGATCCCACCTAAATGGATCAATTCCATATCCAACATATCCCCCTTCGGCCTCCAACTAATCAAGACGTGGTCAGGCTTCGCGCCTAGATATGGACTGGTCACTGTACTGGGCCCCCTAACGCCACTTACAGCCAACCCGCTATTCGAAATCTCATTAAGACACCGCGGTCTTCTGGCCCTACTGGCCGAACCAAGCCCCAGATTAAGAGATGTCGTGACGCAGTCCGGCCTAAGGACCATAACTGAAATATTGGGGCAGAACCCACCTAGGCCAGGTTCCTGGCTCAAATACCTACAATTAAGGGGTTTTGTGAGCTCGCTGTCACCGAAGGAAAACTTGACAGCATTTGAGCAGCTTTGCTTCTCACATACAAATCAGACACATGATCTCCAGGCTTTACAGGATGCTGCTGACTCGGGAGGCGGGGGACGAAGCCCCAGGTAACAGGGAGGCATGGGAACAAGAATTAGGCGAGAACCTCTCAGAAGAAGACTGGTCCAAGGTTTGGGCCCTAACCCACAAACTCTCCTCAGCTGGCAAGATACAAGACCTTAATTACAGGATAATTTCAAGGTGGTACAGGACCCCCGACCAACTTCAGAAGATCTTTCCCCAGACCTCGCCTCTCTGTTGTAGATGCGGAGGGAGCAGACGCACAATGACCCACATTTGGTGGCACTGCGAGCCAGTAGCGACCCTATGGAAGGAGGTGACAACCCTCTTCAACCACATTTGCCATACAGAAGTGACTATGACGCCGCAGCTGGCTCTGCTCTCCTTGTTTCCTGGTTCAGCAAAGGCTGCAAAATCAGGTCTCCTAAAATTCTTCATAATAGCAATAAGGAGACTCATCCCAAGGCTCTGGCGCTTCCCAGCCGCTCTCCACTAGGGGAATGTGGGTGGAGGAGCTCCACACCCTCATGAGGTATGACGAATTGGGAGCCGATAATCCTAAGGTGTGGGAAGAAACCCCAAACTGTCGTGCTTAGGGACTCTGGCGAACTTAAAAGATGGGTCTAACAAGGTATACCCTTAGGAATTGAAACAAGGAATAGACGGAGCTGACCCCGCAACGAGGGTACACCCATGAAGTGGGCCACAACCTGGGAACATCAGGCATTCTCGCTATCCCCCCCCCATCCCCCCCCCTTGTACCAAGTTTTGTATGTTTAAAGAGGAATTGGCTATACACAACTTAGATCTGGTCAACGGCACACTCTACAGCCGCAGACCTTAGTTGAAGAGGGGATAGAGGGAAAGAGTGGGGAGATATATAAAAAACCCAAGTAGTCCACGTTAACAGACCATGGGACGCAGGATACACATACACCTCTCTCTCCGAACCTTTCCAGGGAGCTCACTCAGTCTATTTGGTGTGAACCGGAGGTTCCCTACGGAGACACCCGTGCAGACCAGACCCCACAAAGAGGCGGAAGTCGACATTTATAACTTCCTGGAAGGGCTCTTCTGGACACATGACGATCCTGTCAAGCCTACCTAAGAGATCCCCCACTCGAAACCCCCTCCTCTCCGCTCTATGCCTCTTCTATTTGCGTTTTTGTCACTCGAAGTTTTTATTTTATTTTATTTCACAATGATTGATTTGAATCAAAATGCTGTTAGAATCTTTATATACAATAAAACTTATTTGAACCTAAAAAGTCAATAGGGCTGAGGTGCTATATCAGGAACAACCTATGTACAAGAGTGGTGCAGTTTCAAGGAGAGAGAGGATGGAGAGACATTTATCATTTCAGACAACCCCTAAAGCTTTTTTCACACAAATCTTTTTGTTGCAGTTTTTGGGGGCTTGAAAAGAACAGGTACATTTTTGGCATCAACTGGAGTGGTATATGGCAATATACTTTTTTTTGCTGTATATAAAAGCGTAGTTAAACGTACTTCTCTATGTTAAAAGTATCCAGTAAAAGAACCGTATAACACGACGCATGCCTATACAGTGGAATATGTCAGGAAATCCAAGATACATCTGATGGAAGGCTTGAAGGCAATCTAAACAAAGCTCAAGCAGAAAGTCAGTTGATTTAGCTGATAATAATTAGATAGACACAATCAGATGGTAGTTTACAGAAGGCTAGGTGGTTAGAATTATAGATAAAAAATACAGTATAAACACTGAAAGGCGACTTTACTAGAAACCCACATCTAGTAGCAGGTTGGACTTCTCTGCCTGTCAGAACTGCAGCAATTTGTTGCGGCCGAGATGCCACTAGGTGTTAAAATTGTTCTACAGGAATATTGGTACACACGGACAAGAAAATGTTTTTCAATTCCCACAAATTAGATGGAGGTGCTGACATGCTCCTCCGAATAGCTGATAGGAAGAGCTCATCAATTCATGCTGCTTGAGCGAACGTTTTGATCCTCTCATCAGAATGGTAAAACAGAAATATAGATTCATCTTACCAGGTAATATTTTTCCACTGCTCCATAATCCAGTTTTTGTGTCCCTTTGCCTACTGGAGTTTTCCAATTCCATTTCTCATAGGGCTCATGTCCACTTGCACGCATGGATTTCACTGTTGAATCCCACAGTGATATCCGTGCGTGCCTGCGGACATGTAGAGGAAAAGACAGTTTCTTACGTCTCTAGATCCAGCACGAGTGTCCTCTTAGCCGGCCGGATCTTCTTTCTTCAGCACAGCGGATGCGTCCGGGAGCGTCGGATGACAAGGAAGAGTGGCAGACAAAACAAAGTACAAGAAACAACTACTCAAAGTACCCTTCCAGAACTCTTCTCGGGATCTAAAGCCGTTGCTCTCATACAAATGGCCACCTGAACACAAAGTTCCAATTATATTGACTTGGGAGACCACCTCACCAGCTGGCAACCTAATGAACCAACGAAACTACTCAAAATATTAATCTCTCTTCCTTAGACACAACACTTTTTAAGCACATTAAAAAAGTTTTGAGATGAGACACATAATCAGCAGTTCCAGACATCTACAAACAAATCTCTGACCTTGAACAAAAAACGAATGTAATAATTGATGCACTGGATTAAGAGCAAGCCAAACCAGACTATTATTCTGTGAGGGTTGAAGCCCTTGAGCTAAAATGTAAGGATTTCGAGGACAGGAGGACAAACATACGAACCCGTGACCTTCCTGAGACCATCACTAATCTAAAAGTGACTGCCACTATCCTTTTCGCAGCGCTCCTTCCACAAGTTGCCCAGGAATCCCTCTACATTGATAGAATCCACTGTGCTGTCACTAAACCTGCTTACCCCGACCTTCCAAGACACATCATACTTAAATCTCACTACTCTGAAATGACAGACCACCTTTTGTCTACTGCTCGAGTTTCATCCTCACTCCCGGGAGTACCACCTTCCATTCAGATATACGCGGACATTGCTCCCTCCACTTTGGCATAAAGAAGGAATTTGAGACCCATCACCATAGCACTCCAATGAGCAAACATCAAATATAGGTGAAACTTTCCATTAGCACTGCTTGTTCACATCAACCAACGATTCTTCTCCATTAAATCTCTAGAGCATGGCAAATGTGTGCTATTGGAAGAGAGGATTATTTACGACTCTGGGGGCTACTTATCTCCTAGACCTCAACGAACCTGGATGTCAGAGAGAAGCCCATGCCCTTCAGTGAGACAAGATACTTGAATGTATTTGATTAATTAATATGTTCAGTTAATATATTCATTGCTTTTCTGACTTCTAAAAATTAAAGTTTCATTGCATAACTATAATTATATATATTTATCTCACAAAGATATATAACACACTAGCCATGGATTTCCTTTATACACCTCTAGTTTTCTCTAGTGGGGTGTCACAGCGTTCAGTATTAGGCCCTATTCTGTTCAATATATTTATCAATGACCTGATAGAGGGACTACACAGTAAAATATTAATATTTGCAGATTATACAAAATTATACAATGTAATTAATACAACAGATGACAATGTACGGCTTCAAATGGAGCTACATAAGCTGGGGGCTTGGGTAGCAAAATGGCAAATGGAGTTCAATATTAATAAATTTAAGACTATGCACATGGGCAGAAGAAACAGATGTCACAAATATACAATAAATAGGGTACTGGTAGGAAAAAGTGAGATAGAAAAAGAACTGGGGGTACTAGTTGACTGTAGACTTAACTGGATCAATCAGTGCCAGTCAGCTGCTGCAACAGCAAATTACATCTTGGGTTGCATTAAAAGAGGTATAGGGGTCGGGCTCTCAGAGGAAGACATCCCCTATGTCTGTTGTTTGTTGACACAGAAAAAGCGTTCGAAAGGATCATCTGGAGATTCCTTGACACGACCCTCCTGAAAGTGGGCCTCAGGTCCAGGGCTCTCTCCTGGATTATGGCATTGTACCGCGGCTCCTCTGCACAGGTTAGGGTTAATGGCAGATTATCCACCCCCTTTGAGATCAAGAATGGCACACAACATGGGTGACCATGTCACCAGCCCTGTACATTTTAGTGATGGAGGCATTGGCTAACGCCATTAGAAGTAGCCCCTCAATTCAGGGGGTATGGGTTGGGGAAAAGAAACATAAAATTTCACTTTTCGCAGATCTCTTAGTATATATCCCCAACCCTCGAGTGGGCCTCCCCAATATCATGCAAGAGTTTGCCATTTTTGGTGAACTCAGCAATTATAAAGTAAATGCACGAAAATCAGTGATACTCAATATCTTAATCCCACCGAGAGGGGTGTCAGACATGGCAGCGGCCTTCCTATTTCTTTGGAAATACACCGCAATAAAATACCTGGGGGTCCAGATCCCGGCGGACCCAGCCTAGATATGATCTAAACTACAAACCGCTTTTGCTGACCTTGGGAAGGGAACTGGAAGGTTGGGCGGGGGTCCCTATGTCATGGTTCGGTGGAATGGGTGCAATTAAAATGGATATCCTTCCGAGGTTGCTATATATTTTCCAGACTGCACCGTGCTGTCAATCGGGAGATTTCTTTTTTATAGATTGTGAAGCCTGATACTTAAATTTTTATGGAAAGGGGGGATCTAGGAGGCCTAGCTATAACAGTCTAACCAAGCAGAAAGAGCGGGGCAGAGTGGGCCTCCCTGATCTTCGATTGCATCATAAAATGGCGATAGGAACTTGCATACTGGATCTGTTCCATCATGGATCAAATAAATTATGGGTTTCCATAGAAAGGGAGAGCAACCCCATTAAGACACGGGGGGCTTTTTGGGTCCCAGGAAAGGTTAACTGGGAGAGGATGGATTCATCAGTTGTGAGGGTCATGTAACTCAGAGCCTGGCGAGGGGGGTGCGGGATCTCTGTTTCGGTGCCTCCAACTCCATTAGTCGGGAACCCACAGCTCCCGTCAATGTTGGATGTACACAGCCTGGGGTTTACGCCACAGGGTGTGGAGGCCAGGGTGGGTGAATTGATAGTACCAGGATGCTTGCGACCTTTGACAGATTTGTGTGGAGTGCAGGAGATGCCCCCGGGCTCATGGATGCAATATGTCCAGATACACAGTTATTTGGGGAAAATAAGGACCGAACAAGGATGGAACACGAGGCTAAACCCCCTTGAGAAACTGCGCTGTGCCTCGGAGGCGCTCAGACACATGGTCTCGCTGCTTTACAACCAATTGCGAGAGGAACGTCTGGATGGTCACCTTCTCGGGTGGATGGGGGCATGGGAGGAGGCACTGGGCAGGTTCTTCATATTTAGTGGGAGTGCCCCATGGTTGTACAGATATGGCAAGATGTGAAGCGATTATTTGAGAAAGTGAGCAGAGAGCCATTAGTCCTGACACCAGCAATGCCTCACCGCTCAAAACGGGATTACTGAAATTCTTTATCATGGCGACGAGACAGATAATACCCAGGTTTTGGAAGCAGAGTGTAGACATACCCAGGCGTGAGTGGGTGGGGATGATGGACGAGCTTAAGCGCATGGAGGGGCTGAGACTAACGGACGATAAGGTGGAGTATGAAGGTTTCTACCGCACGTGGGCTTTTTGGACAGATATATGGAATGCCCCTTGTTTACCAGATGGCTACAAGATGGCACTTGTGAGTAAATTGATCAGATACTATACGGAGGCGGCTGCCCAGGAGTCACTACCTGGTTTCCCCCCCTTTCTCCCTTCCCTTTTTTTCCTAACCCATTCTTTACTTATATGTGTGATTTGTGTGATATGTTATAGACCGGAATATAACATTTCTAATTGGGGCTTATAATTCTATTCAGTAAGTTCTATTTGTCAAAGCCCTATAATGCCATTGATACTCTCAACTGTATTGTATATGATGTTGATAGAAAATTAATAAAAATTTATTGAACAAAAGAGGTATAGAGGTGAAAGATGAGAACATTATTCTTCCACTATATACGGCACTTGTCAGGCCTCCCATGGAATACTGTGTACAGTTCTGGACACCGGTGCTCAAGATGTTGCAGTGCTTGAGGGGGTTCAAAGAACGGCAACTAAATTAATAAACGGAATGGGAGGACTGGAATACCCAGAGAGGCTATCAAAATTGGGATTATTCACCCTGGAAAAAAGAGGGCTAAGGGGCGACTAAATAATAATCTCTCCCATGATGTTTATACCCAGGACTGCAACGGTAACAAAAGGACATCCTCTATGAAACTCTCTGCCTGAGGACGTGATGATGGCAAAATCCATAGAGGAGTTTAAGAAGGGACTAAATGTGTTTCTAAAGCGCTATTACAGGATATAGACATTAAAAGAACCAGTGGGATTGTTGACCCGGGTCTTGGGAGTCAGGTAGGTACTATCAAAATGTTAATACAGGGATTATTCTGACTGCTATTATGAGTCGGGAAGGAATTTTTTCTCCCGAATGGGCTAATTGGGTTCTGCCTCATTGTTTTCTTTTTGCATTCCTCTGGATCAACAAAGGATGGGGAAGGGGTTGGAAACAGGCTGAACTAGATGGATATTGTCGCCCTTCAGCCTAACATACTATGTTACCTCTAAATACTGGACATGGCACATCTGTCTCCTCCCTCTTTTTTATTAAAATGAGAGGTGAATTGGTCTTTTGAACAGCTTTTCCAGTCAACTGAGTGGTCTAGTTTCCACATTATACATTTTATAATGCACAAGGATGCTGGGGCAGAAAAATTTGATGCTGTATCCCTTTGAGACAACGGGTGCACCTTGAATATCTATTTGGAGGAGCTCCCGATGAGGATTATGAGTGTTCTCATGTTACCTTTTGTTTTTTTGTTCAAGTTTGACTATGTTCCCACACATGGTAATATTATAGCAGAAAGCTCTAGCAGTTTTGTTTCACCCCTATAAAAATTAAGTTAATTCAGCATATTGGTCATAATACTATCTCATAACGTTAAATGATTTAACTCTTCACTCAAAGAAGAAAGGCCTTCATTTAATATTTCAAATACTTCAAAAGCCATACATCATCTGCCTCCAGGAGACCCACTTTTCAAACTGTGCTCCTAAATACCTCCCCTCCTAATACTTGAGGGTTTATTCCTCAGCAGCCCCTAAAAAATACTAGGCTGTCTATTATTTTATACAATTCACTTGCCTCTGAAAAACAAACTTACATCCGCACAGTAGATTTATCATTCTTCAAGGCACCTTACTCAACCAATTCCTATGCTCCTTTCAACTATTCCTACAAACTATTCTGCTTTGTCGCTAACGATCTCAAAATGCAACACAAGGTCTCTATTTACTGGATGGGTGACTTCAATATTGTACTTTCTTCTGATCTCGACTACTCTTTTCTTGGCTCAGACAAACTAAGTACAACACAAAGAACAGCAATGAGCTCTATATTGGGGGACTTTGCTTTGGCAGATGCTTGGAGAGAGGGCCATGGTCCATGTAGGGGTATACTTTTTTCTGTTCCACACAAGTCTTACTCACGCATTAATTGGACACGTCTCTACCCACCTACTACCATTCCTTGCACAAGTGAGTCACATTTCATGTGCATGGTCAGACCACAACATTGTTTTGTCTCACTTTCTGAATCATTCTAACCAATTCTTCCCCAGAAGATGGAGGGCTCAATGAAATCCTTTTAAAAGGCCCTTTCAAAGATGGACCCTATAACCCTAACAACTGATGACATACCTTGCAGTGAACAAATGCTGATGTACAACCTGTCTGGATATGGTTGGCCAATAAGGCCTTCATGAGGGGTTAAATTTCCCAGATTGCCTCCTTTAAAAAAAGGAAAAATTACAGGCCCAACTTGCCTTGGAAAGACGCCTCGCCCTGCTAGAGATGGCTAATCAATAACGACCAAGTAGATCATTAACTAAAGATATTAGGATCACACCTCTCCTGAAAATTATTGCCCAATTTCACTACTTAATTTAGGCTAAAAAATCCTTACAATTATACCAACTACCCGCCTAAATCATTTTCGTCCTACTCGGATACACAGAAACCAAGTCAAGTTCATTCCATTGCGACAAGCCCCTGACAATGTAAGAAAAGTACCCAACCTCATCCACATCTCACAATCACAAAAAGCCAGTTGCTCATCTTAGCTCTGGATATTGAAAAAACAATCTCTTTGCGGTCCTAGAGAAAGCAAGCATCCAAGGAGCCCATGTTACAGTACTAAGCTTTTTATACTCTACCCCCTCAACACAGTTAAAACTTCCTTTTTCTAAACCTAATGCTTATACAGAGGGGAACAAGACAGGGATGCCCCTTATTCCCCTTTTTGCCTTAGCAGTGAAATCTGCTGCGAAATAAGTTGGCGCTATACAAATAAAGATTATTAAAGATTATGATAAATCCCTAGCTAATATTAGAAATAACCCAAACTTATCAAGCTTTGCAGCAGGAAAACAAGAATACAAAATTAGTCAGATGACATCCTTCTTACTCTTACCAGGCCCCCCCCCCTCTCTCAAACCTAAAAGCAGTACTGGAGTATTTTGTCAATGTATCAGTGCTATTACTTAACATGGTTAAAACAGGCACCCCTTCCATAATATTCCCTTACATATGCAGAAACTTAGAGAGCTTAATTTCGGGTTTCAAGCTCCCCCAAGTTACATCACCTATTTAGGTATTAAGCCGAGACCTTCCTTAGATTCATTATATAAATGGAACTACCCTCCATTATTTAGTTCTCTTAAATCTGATATGAAGAAATAGGACCAACCCACCCTCTCGATAGGACGTGTAAATTCAGTCAAAATTACAGTTCTACCACGCTTCCTGAATCTATTCAGATGCCTCCCCATCAATGTCTCCACTACTGACTTGAAAGATATACAACAGACTTTGAATCAAACAAAAGAAAAAATAAGGGCTACCATAGACGGGTAAGAGATCTATCAATCCCTAATCTGTAAAAATATTTTTTTAGCATCCCAAATGTAACAAATTCCCCCCATGTTTACAGGCCCTCAGGCTCCTTTATGGGTAGAACTAGAAGCTTCTCTTATAGCTCCAACTGATCTCAAGGTACTCTTCTAGGATAAAAATATAAAGCCCACAGCCATTCAAAAGCTTTTGCCTTTAACTTATCGTCTTTTTCTAATTTGGACAAGCAGATTTAAATTCTCATTGATGTCAACTCTGCCCCCTCTACTATCTGTTATCTCTAATTAAGCCTTTGAGTTCCCAAAAAGATACCATGTGGCCTGACACCCTGTATCTACTTTTCTGTGCAGGAATTAACACCAATCAGCCACTCCCCTCAGTATAAGGAGGGCTTATGAGTGGCTGACTCATCAGTGTCCTGTACATGTGTAAGCTGCTCCTCCATGTAGCATTCTGGCCATCTGCATGTTGGTGGTTACATGGTATATATGCCTGCCCTCTTGCATCAGTTTATCAGTAAGTATATGGCCGCTGTGACTTAATATATTACATAGGTCTTATTTAGTGCCCTCAATAATCCACAAATACTCCCCAAATCTTGTCTCCTGGCTGATTCAATAATTAACATAAACTCTCCCATTTTATTTATATGGCTGCTAGAATCTATATTGCCTCCCAATAGCTCTCATCCAGTTTCCTAATCAATCCAATTATTGCTAGAATCTCAAGAATGATGTTTTATAAAAAATTGTTGGTCATAAGAGAAAATAAAATAGGCTAATTTCCTAAAACCTGGCATCCGTGGTCTGCTTTCTTTGAGATACCTTGATTACCCAGATTATACTATGTGATAGAAATAAGTGGAAAACGAACGTTGGGAACAGAGCCTGTTAAGATCTAACTCTGTGATCCTAATTTTCTCTTATAGTTTTCTTAACAAAAAAAAAAAAAGAAAAGCAACAGAAATGCTCATTACACCTACTTTTCCCTGATACCTTGCGAGCATGTTGTACATTTTGTTTAGATTCTAATTTATAACAATACACCTCCTGCATAGGGAATTTTCAGGCTGAATAGCTTGTCATGATCTGCTTAAACCTCAATAAAATTATTTGAGATAATAAAGGAATACAATTGCAAATATTACATCCAATTTGCAATTGTATCCCCTTATTTTATGTTGTCCCACCGATGAGAAATCGTTTTTTATTATGGAACAATTAGTTTTGTCAGTTATTGCTATTAATTTTTTGGGTGGTTTTTATATTTTCCTATAATGTTTATTAATAATTGTTTATATATTTATTCATGGAATACAATATATTTATGTTATTTATTTTAATCACTAAGTTTTATATTTTTTGAAAATTTAGGCATACCTGTTTTATATCAATTATATTAATTGGATAAATAATTATTACACATTTTTTGCTATTAGATTTTTGCAATTCACCCTATCTACATCATACTGCTTCCGTATTTTTTAATATTTGTTTTTATACCAGGTTATTTATAATGTGCCCTATTGTTGTTAGCCGTTCACGAACGTCAGCGATCCCCCTAGAGGCAAGCTCCCACGTTTTTCAGTTTTGCACTGCTTCTTTCAGTTGCGTGATATCCATCAGCTTTGACATCATCAAGCAATTGTGTCCTTTGGTTGCCAGATCTTCTTTTGCCATAGATCTGTCAAAGTATTATAGATTTTTCTAGCGACTCTGCTCGCATTAAATGGCTAAAATACGTGAGTCTGATCTTTTTGCTCTCCAGTGATATATCAAATCTTATATCATTCAGGACTTCTCTGTTACTCTCGCCATCCAGGGCATATGCAGCAGCTTTTGCCAGCACCACAGTTAAAACACATAAATCCTCCTTCTATCACCTTTTTTCATAGTCCAGCTTTCACAACTATCATGCGTTTAGTTGCTATACCGATATCACTACTTTTCCAGATTTTGTCCATGTTTAGCATTGCACTTCACTCCAATGCCATCTTACGATTTACCGGTGGCAAAGATTCTCCAGCCTGGTCACTTTTTGAGCAAAGGCAGATGAAGTTTCGCACACATTCTATGACCTCATTGTCGAATTTGGCCATTTTTTTTGCAGCTGTCATAATTTTAGTCTTCTTTAAATTCAGGTAGAGGCCCATCTTTTCACTTTCAGTTTTAATCTTCCATCAGACCTGCTTCTGTTTCTGCAAGCAAAGTTGTGTCATCTGCATAATGGAGAATGTTAATGTTTCTTCCACTTATTTTCGCCCCGATTTCCATTTCGTCTAGGCCCATTTTCCTCATGATCACTTCCGCATAAAGATTTTAACAAGAATGATCGGAGGATACAGCCCTGTCAGGCGCCTTTGCGGATCCCAAACCAATCTGTGTCCCCATACTGTGTTCTCACAGTGGCTTTTTGATTGGTATAAAATGATTTTAATAGCTTGACTAGATGTGCCGATATGCCCAGCTCTTGAAGGACCAGCCATAACTTGCCATGGTCGACACAGTAAAAGGCCTTGATGTAGTCGATAAGCACATGTAGATATTCTTTTAGCTTTCTCGAGCTTTTTCTATGGTCCATCGGAGGTTTGCAATATTGTCACCGGTGGTGCGTCCTCGCAGGAATCCTGCCTGCGCATCAGGGGCTTCAACTACTGATCTCAGTCTTTCCTGTATAATTTTAAGAAGTATCTTGCTTACTTGCGAAGGAGGGCTATTGTTCAGTAGTTGCAGCAAATCTGGGAGTTAGCTTCCTTTGGTAAAGGGATGAAGACAGATCTTTTCCAGTCATGTGGCCATTTCGTGGATGCCCATACCGCCCAGCACAGTGCTGTGATAGTTTTCACTCGTACTGGCAGCAATAACTCTGATGGTATGTTATCTATGCACGGTGCTTTATTTTTGGCTAGTTGTTTCATTGCCATGGGGAAGGCAATGGAAAACCACCACACAAAAACAGTCTGCCAAGAAAACGTCACGATGTAACGTCACCCTAGGAGTCAGACAGGGGATTTTACCTTACCTTCATTGCCATAACCACTCCTGATTCCATAATGGAGGGCTCCAAGTCAACAGGCTCCACATCATGCAATGGTCCAGGTATGTGGTTGCACGCATATAGTTCCTTTGAGTATTCCCTCCACTTAGGGAATAGTTATGCGAAGTCTTTTTATAATCATTTATTTTCTTTTACATTAATCTAAAGATATATGTAATTTTTGTTTAGCTCTTTTCTTACTTGTATGACTATATTCAGTACTCTTCACAGTCATATTAATACAGAAAAACTGGGTATAATACTCAGCCCAAATTTTTTTTGAGCGTGCGCCAATTAAGTCCACAATTTTTTTTTTCTACTCAGTCTACACACTATGCTCCATGTATATGGTTGGCGTTACTGGACAGATATTCCTTACAAGAAATGGAGTGAGGTACTATTAACCCTGAAAGTAAAGAAGCTCCACCCCTACCACTTCTCATCTTGGAAGCCTGACGCGGATGACACCCAATTATATACTTCTTCCCATGACATCACATCCTTGATACTACAAAACACCAGTGATTGTCTGCTATCTCTAACACTATATCATCTCTATCTAAAACCTAATCTTTCAAAAACTGAACTTAGTGCGTTTCGACCATCTACTGACCGGCTTAAACCCGATACGTCTATCTCAGTCTGTGGTACCACCATAATTCCTCTGCAGCATGCTGTGTGACTCCAACCTTACCTTCACTCTCTGTTTTCAGTCATTTGCTCGATCATGTCACTTGCACCTCAAAAACATGTCCTGAATCTGCCCTTTCCTTACTGTGGAGAAATCAAAATTTCTTATAGTAGCCCTTATCAACTCGCAGCTTGATTACTACCACTTGCTACTGATCAGGCCATCCCTCTTTAAACTAGCCCCTCTCCAATCCATCTTGAATGCAGCATGCCGGCTTATCTTCTTGGAAATCTGCTACACTAATGCCTCCCGCTGCGCGAGAATACAATTTAAAGTCATCTCTCCCATCCATAAGGCCCTCCACAGTGCTGCACTGCCCTATATCTCCTCCCTCGGTCTACCCCCCCTTATGTGGTAGGGCCTCATTTCCACGGGCGGGTCGTCTTCTGAACAGGGAATCCTGCACAGAATCCAGCCCTGCCCATGGCCAGTGAGCCCTGCGTACCTGAATTTTCCTACTGGCAGCGTCCATGCAGATCTCTTCACTTCTGCGTTGGCTGTACTGAGCATGGTCCTCGTGGCTCGCCGTCTGACATGCGCAGTACAATTTGTGTTTTTTTAATCTGCTTTCCAGCGGGTCCGCGGCACGTGTGCAGTGTCAGCTGCAGACGTGCCACAGATCGGACAGCTTCCATTGACTTCAGTAAAAGCAGTCAGGGCTAGATCCGCAGCAAAATAGAGCATGATGCGATTTGTTTTCCAGCCCAAAAGGTTAGCAAAAAGAATCCGCATGCTTTAATTAATTTGCGGTCGCTAATGCTTCCCAATGAGTGGCTTGGTTTGTGGATCTACCACGCGGCTGTCCCGCGTGGATTCCACAAATCAATCCCGCTCGTGGATATTAAGGCTAAATGCCTTTTTAATCCAGACATCTACTCCCGCCTCCAAGATTTTTTACACCAGGTCTCTGGAATGCGTTACTCGACAATAAGGTTAATTCTCAAAGCCCACAGTTTTAAGCTTGCCCTAAAAAAACAAATGCATGTATATATGTATAACGCCCTGTGTATACTTCCTTATAGTCTGTGATGTCTTGCGAGCAGGGCCCTCACATCTATTGTTCAAGATTCTCAACAGTCTAAAGGCCCATTTAGACATGATTATCGCTCAAAATTCGCTCGAAAGATGTCTTTTTAGTGATAATCGTTATCTAAATGTGCCCATCTTTCAGTTTTCTGCCGAACGACTGTTTTCAGTTCTGCTTAAAAACCATTGTTGAGCAGAACAGCTGATAAGCAGGATCACACCCTGTGCTCTGCCCGTGGAGAGCTGATTACAGCTGATAACATTGTATCAGCTGTTGTCACCCCCATCAGCAGATCAAAGCGAAAGTAATCAGGAAAGAGTGAGAGGTCTGTTTCCTGATTACAACTCTTGGCAGCTCACATCCTGCTACTTGGTACTAATAGGCATTAGTGCCAAGTAGTAGTTTATGCAAAATGGTCGCTCAAAAGCCGTCTTTTGAGCGATCATCTTTGCAGTGTAAATGCACCCTTACACTGTATGTCATGACTCATTTTTTGTATGCTTCCCTACATTCCAAAAGTGCTGTGGTATTAAAGATTAGCATTGTGTAAATTATTTGATAGAAAAATTGGAAAGTGAGATTCCTTAGTTGTTGAAAACTTTTAATGGCTAAATGAAAAGATGACAAATACAAGCTTTTGAGACTACTTAGATCTCTTCGTCAGGCATCAAACTATGTCTGATAAGGAGACCTATGTAGTCTTGAGAGCTTGCCATTTGTTTTCAGCTTTTCAGTTAGCCCTTAAAATATAACAACTGAGGAATCTCATTTTTCATAGAAAATAATAATTCCGAACATGCTTTTTTGTCTGATAATGTTAGAAAAACAACAAATGAACACTTGCAATTCTTGGAGGTTTTATATATCCATTGCATTTATAATATTTATTCCTAGGTCAGTGTTTTCACTACACCCTTAAGATGTCATGAGTGTGCATCCCCATGGATTATCTACTGCAAACTCTGTTCTTGAAATGTGGTTACATGCACCATCATATCTTCTAATTTGTAATAATATGGCCATTACTTGTCACCAACCAAACCTAAGAATCGTAAACATACAGTTTATAGAAGAGATTAAATCAACTAAAAGTCAACAAAAAGCCAATGATATAAACATTTGATTTTATTAAAGTATGTTTTGTACATTAACACAAGATTTGCGTAACCCAGTATTTAATTATGTTTAAATTGCAACTGTTTGAGTGATACTTCAAGATATGGGTTTCACAATATTACGACCAAAGCATGAATTCCCTACACCAACCACTATGGCATCTTCTGATTAATAACTTGTATAGATAGCACAAATGAGCTCTAAAGCACTTTATGGAATTTGTTTTCAAAGGAAATGCACATACTTCTATTTTAAAAAGACAGACAATGTTTGAATAAAGCACTTCTCTATACTGCAGCAGTTTCCCTTGATAGTCCTTTTTAAGAGTGGGATTAGATTATCATTAGTAAGGATACAGCAAACTTCCCGAAAAAATTATACTATGACTGTATTAAATAATTTGCCTATAGCTGTTAAAGGTAAATATAGTAATGTTTACTTAAATTGAAGTATCTATATTCTTACAGAAACTTAATTTATCACTTTTTGCAATTATTACCATAGTTAAAAACGAAAAAGTCTAAAATGAAAAAAAAACCAAAATGCTTTGTATAAGGCTTTATAACTGGTTAACAAAATGTTTTTTAATTTATATTTTTCAGATAATTTAGAATCATTCAAAATTCCAAAATTATGGTCATATTTGAAACAAGGGGGTTACAGAATCATTCAGAATAACAGTAAAGTTATATAATCATTATTTTTCTTTTTTTAATATGGTTAAAATTCCTCTTTCTAGGGGAAGAGAGGTGGGGGGAATTGTGGCTGTATTTATTATTTAGCGTGTACTAGGAAGGGCATTTCTAAAATCCAAGTCGAAGGTTATATTTCTTCATAGGTTTGTTGGATGGGTGGAGGATGCACTTGAAGGTAGGCTAGGGTTGACTGGATGGGTAAGGGATCTAGCAGAAGCATTCCACAGGTGCTTGGTGAGAGATTATTGGTACCAAGATGTCCAAGTTTTTTCGTATAACGTTTCGTGGTCCATAAAGATGGCTGTCAACCTCTCGTTAACCAAGATCCAGGATAGTTTAGTTTTCACAAAGTCGATGCTAACCCTTTGTCTTCCTCCAAGAGCGAACAATTGCTATATGTACTGATAGAAAGCAATTAGATATCCATTTCTGTATGTGTCTGGGGGTGTCAGAGATCCTTCTGCCCAAGAGAGCTTCTTAGGGCGATTTGTGTAGCAATAGGTTTGTGATGATGACTATTAGGGAGTATACCGGAACCAAAGAATGGCAAAGCCTAGGGCAGTTCCTCCAAGTGTGTAAAAAGGTGCCCTCGATGGCACACCTCCCCATGTGCATAGGCCTGACGTACCCAGGAACATATTGGAGATTCTCTTAGGAATCATGTACCATCTAATTAGAAGTTTGTAGCCAGCCTTAGTGATAGATACATTAATGGAGAGATTTCTGGTTGGTAACTCGATTTTATACCAATCTGACATTGGTAATTCTTCGCCCAACTCCCTTTCCCATCTCTTCATTTAGGGAATTTTATCTGTAGGTGTTGTAAAGTTAGAGCATAGTTTGGCAATTATTTTCGGAGAGAGTTAATATGAAGTGCTTAATTTGTTGAAGGTGAAAAATCTCTGAGTTTGGAATTGAGTGGACAGCCCAGAAATATTCTAACTGTCTGAAGCCTAGTCTGTCGACAATGTCAACTATTCTGGTAAGTTTTCTAGCTATCCACCATCCAAAGTCAGTTTTATTCAAGCCATGGGGAAAAGCTGGATTGCCAAATATACTCCATATAGCGAGTTGTCTAGATATCAGGTTGCATCTTTTGGATGCTCTGTCCCATAATGCCAGGGAGGAAGACAGGATAGAGCTTATAATTGCTCTTTTATATTCCACTCTACGCCAAAATCCTCCTTCGAGTGATTGGGGGGGTAACTGCCTGTGCCTCAATCGATACTCATTGGGGCTTATCCTGGCGGGAGAATATAGAGCTTAATTGGGCTGCGTGTTAGTACTTTATGATGTTAGGAACTCCCAGGACCTAATGCGCTATGAGGTGAGTATAGGGTGGATTGTTGGATGCGTCTGGACTTTGCAGACCAAATGAAGGTCAACAATTTGGATTGTAGGCATTTCAGATCTACTGCTGAGACTGGGATAGATAGGGCGAGAAAGAAATACAGAATTTTTGGGAGCCATGACATTTTGATGGAGTGGATTCTGCCTAGCCAGGAGAGCTTATAGGAAGCCCAAGGATTCAGGTCTCCATGTTAAACAGGGGATAATAGTTAGCTTAGTATATAGTCTCAGAAGAGTTTGAGAGGTGTATTTTCAAGTATTGAAGGCCCTTAATAACCCATTGAAAATTGAAGGATTTATAACTGGACAGAGCAATAGTAAACTAAAGAAAATATGAATAACTGCATATAACATACATACAGGTTTATAACAGCAAATACAGAAATGCATATTTAATCAAAATATCTATATTTTTACAGAAACTTGATCTCGACCAATTTGCATATAATCTTTGCTAAGCACCCTCTAAAATAAAAATACTGTCTTATATAAAGGAGTAACAAGTACTGTAAAATAGTTGACTACATATCTGTGTGGATGGCTTAATTATTGAATAGGCTGAGCAATATTAAATTTAAAGGGAATCTGTTACCAGGTTCATACTGTCCGAGCCACAGGCAGCATAAACCCAAGACAGGGATTCTTAATGTCCCATATGAGACTTTCTCCTGTGTTGGAGAAAACTTCTACAAATCCCCTGGACAGCAACAACAAAGCTGTCCTGGACCGTATTAACCCAGAGGTGTCACTCATGTTAGACTCATGGATGTGGGCTGTGCTGGCCTTTCCCTGCCTGCATTGTGTAGAGTGACAGCTCTCTCCCAACATGCTCCCAAGTCAAACTTCAAAGTAGGATTTAAAAGCCACAGTGTTTCAGAACAAAACATACATGGGGACACCATGCATATATGTCCTGGGTTCATAATGCTGTGGTTCGGGCAGCATGAAACTAGTGACAGATTCCGTTTAAGACTGCTAACAGAATAAAACATACATAACCGTAAAAAAAAACAAAAACTGTAAACTAAACTACAATCAGATATCAAGTTCATTCATTTGTATGACGTGTCAGGGTACATTTCATAATTGGTCCAACCTATATTAATGATTTAGTAGTCCTTTCAAACTGTAGTATAATACTGTATGATCCCTATAGAAGTCTTACAACTTGTAAAGCAAAGACATCACTTCTAGAGAAGTCTTTATAACTTCTCTCAGAGAACATTTAGTATTTTAAAGTGTAACTATCATTATAAACTGTTTACTTAAATAAGTATTTACATATGAATACATGAAACAATGTGATATAAGTGGCATTTTCCTCACCTTTGAGCAGACTGTAGTCCCCCTTTCCCTGCTTGTAGACTCTGTAAGTACAGGGAAAATGCAGTCTCTCTCCCTTAGTTTGTCTGCTAGCGAACATATTGCTAGAGGAAAGGAGAGGCAGCATGTAGGAGACATTTGATGAGCTAAGAGCACATTATATAGCTCTTAGAATACAGAAGGAAGATTCTGCCCACTGAGCAAGCATAAATATAGAAATGTGCAGTTAAATAAAAACAAACTAAAGGAAAAAAAGACCAAAAATATGCAGGTTGGGCACATTCCTGGTTGTCCTATATCTAATATACCATAGACGTACAGCTTCTGAAAGGGGTTTTCCCATAATCAACATTTATCGATTATCCACAAAATAGTCGATGTTAGTTGAATGGGACTCAGCTGATCACTATTTGTATCCACCAGGATGACCACAATGAAAAGGAGTTTGTTTGGGTCTGGTACATTGCTGCTTCATACAAGTATGGGAGTTACAGATATAGCAGTGTGTTCTTACTGCATAGATATTAATGTTGATTACAGGAAACCCCCTTTAAAAAGTTATAATTTTTTTTTAACAATAATAATGCTTTACTTGGCCATGACTAACAACCATTGAATATAATTTAGCACATGGGGCATCACAGACTACGAATTAATCGTGGAATGCTTCCGAACATTTTAAATCGCGATACCTAGACACTACAAATTGTATATTTACGACCCAAATTCTAAAAAATTTGGGACTTAGTGTAAAATTTAAATAACTTAAGGAAAAATCAATGATCTGGAAGACTTCATATAACAATATTTTATTCACAACAGAATATAAAAATATCAGAAGTTGAAAGTGAGACATTTTTCTATTTCATTTAAAAAAAAATAACTCATTGAGAAATTGATGGAAGCAACACATCTTAAAAACGTTGGGACTGGCTTTACAAAAGGCTGGAAAAAAAGGTAGCAGTAGTAACGAAAAACAACTGAAAGGTAAATTTTCTACTACTATCACATGACTGTTTATAAAAAGAGGGTGTTAGGGAGGCAGAGTCTCTCAGAAGCAAAGATAATCAAATCACAAATCTGTGAAAAACTGCACCTAAAAATTGTGAACCATTTTAGAAAAATGTTCTTCAATGTAAAATTGAAAAAGATTTTCAGGGAAGGCCATGCATATTTCAGCAAGACAATGCTAAACCACATGTGGTATCCATAACGACAGCATGATTTCGCAGAAGAGTTCGGTTGCTTAACTGTCCTGCCTGCAGTCCAGACCTTTCACCAATAAAAACATATGGTGCGCAATGAAACGAAAAATCAAGCAAAGATGACCCAGGACAGTTGAGCAGCTAGCATTCTACATCAGACAAGAATGGGACAACATTCCTCTCCCAAAACTCCAGCAAGTGGTTTTATCACTTCCCAGACTTTTACAGACTGTAGTAAAAAGAAGATGTCATGCTACACAATGAATGTCCCAACATTTTTGAGATGTGCGGCTGCCATCAATTTCTAAATGAGCTTTTTTGAATGAAATTGAAAATGTCCCACTTTTAACTTCTAATGTGTTCTCTGTTCTATTGTGAATAAAATATGGTTATATGAGATTTCCAAATTATTGCATTCATACTTTCTTAACACTTACTTTTCACATAGCACTGCCACTTTTTTGGAATCGGGGTTGTAAATATATTATTTGTACTGTCCAGGTATCACAGTTTCGAAAGTTTGGAAGCATGACACAATTAATTTGTAGACTGATGACCCATGTGGTAAAAAAAATAAGATTCAATGGCTTTTGGTTCTGGCAGAAAAACATACCGTATTTTCCGGACTATAAGGCGCACCGGATTATAAGGCGCACCTTCTATGAGCGCATTATAAGCAATCTTGCTTCATATATAAGGCGCACTGGATTATAAGGCGCAGCACATTAGTGCTGTGCAGGGGCCGGAGAGGCTTCTATCAAGCCTGATAGAAGCCTGTCCGGTCAGATCGCGGTTGCTAGGCAGCCAGGGGCCTTCTGAAAGGCCCTAGGGCTGTCTATGCAGAGCGCCTAGCAAGTCGTGCGCTAGATGGGCACTCTGCATAGACAGCCCTGGGGCCTTTCAGGAGGTCCCCGGCTGCCTAGCAACCACACAGCGTCCCGCGATCTCATCGTGGGACGCTGTACGGGCCCCCTGAACATCGGTTGCCGGCTGTGCTTACAGCGGGCACCCGGCGGCAGCAGTTCTGATGAGCCGCGCCGCTCGTTAGGACTGTTAACACTTTAAATACCGCTGTCAGAGTGGTATTTAAAGTGTTAACAGTTCTGACAAGCGGCGCGGCTCGTCGGAACTGCTGCCGCCGGGTGCCCGCTGTAAGAACAGCCGGCACCCGACGTTGTATGGAGCAGGATCCACCCGCGATCCCGCTCCATACTACTACTTGTTTGACTTGCGAACGGGCTCCCGGAATGGAACCTGTTCGCAAGTCGGGGAGCACCTGGACTGTCGGGTTCATATATAAGGCGCACCGGATTATAAGGCGCACTTTCTATTTCTGAGAAATTCTCAGCATTTTATGTGCGCCTTATAGTCCGGAAAATACGGTACCAGTTGTTAAAAATAAACTTTTTAAAGCAGTTTTCCCATAATCAACATTTTGAAAACATTGCATTCTTTTTTTCTTTTAGTAGTTTTAGAATATTTATTTTTCAAAATATCCATTTATACTGCATATTCATCTCTACACATGTTCGACAGTACATGTCATGTGCATCGATGACTGTTATTCTAATGTATAGCTAATACTATGTCTTTTCAGAATCCTACAAATGAAAATAATAGCTTCATGAAGAGCAGAGACTTATCAATGTCGTTTTTAGATTCAGGCTAGAAAAGATTTGCAAACAAGTAATATCTGCAGTCAAAAAATATTTTTAAATGTAGATCCTGAATATGCAAAAATACTATACTTCTACGGATTTATTTTAATAATTATATCAAATGCCAGTTAAGACTGTTTAAAAATCATAATAATTGCTTATTGTAGCCTACACTGATCCATTTTTAAAAGATTATACTACCTAGAATTAAAAAAAGAATGATTTTAAAAACTATTAGCATCATGTCAGTTGCTATGTTGCTGGCTATTTTTAATTTAGTTTAAAATAAATCAGAAAAGGAAAAATGTTTTAAATGTATTAGTCTTTTGAAAGCCTAAAACCCAGCTGAATGTTGGTTAATAGATAGAGTTTGGCTAGACTTCACTGTTCAACCAACCAATGTACATAGAGTAATATACATTACGTACAATGGCTTTTTAGGGCAGTTTTATTGCAAGTTATTAAAAAGAACACTTGTAAGTATGCATGGACTCAAATACTTGCTTGTGCTGTTAAACAATCTTTAGTTACAGAATGGGTTATTCTTCAGAAGGAAAATAAATCATTAAAAAACAACTAATTTTAAAGCTGTATGGTTACTAGTCTCTGAGATTTGACTACCGTCATCAAATAGTAAAATATGTTTTAAAAAATTGTGCCATTGTATATACACACATGTATATTTATATATACATATTCATTCACCTACAAGTAACTGACTGCACTGCAATAGATAATCAAACAACATTTTTCATTTTTATTTAGTCTTCTCCTTATCAGCCAACCGGGTCCGTGCAGGATTTTCAACTAGTATTATGACCTACAATAGTGGAAAAGAAGAAAACAAAGTATACGGTATATATATATATAAGTAAATTGTGAATGTCAATGTAAAAGAAATGTACAAATAAAATATATTCAGCTATATATCCTAAAGAGGACCAGTCAGCTCTCCAGATGTCTATTTTTAGTAAATGCTTCTATTTTTCATGAAGTAACAATGCATGGAGCAACTCTTTTTAGAGGTCATTGTTCTATTCCCCTCTTATCTCTGGAAAGGTATGAACAAACTGAAAAATGGGTTCAGTACTATGCGTTGGACACATGACTTGTTTGGAGCAAAGGGTGTAGAAAACAAGGAAAATGTCTGTCGTCCAAGTAAAACATTTATTTCAACCTGATAGAAACCAATACTAAAAAAAAAACCTGACAATGTGCCTTCTTACATTTTCAGGCTACATGGAGCCCTTAGTCATAGATACAAATATACATGCCCATACAGTTTAAAAGGGTTAACCCAATTAGCAAACAGGAAAAAGATCACATGACAATATTAAGAGAAAACCTATACACTGAAAAATATTTGGAACAAATATTACTAATGTTAGATTACATCTATTCTGATGTTAAAGACCCTGCCATACCTAGGTTTGTAGAACAAACATCTAATTAGTCTGCTATGTAACTTTAGATGATAATCTTACAGGGCAGTTAATCCTCTGAGCTCCACATGCTAGAAACACGGAACAGTCTCCACCATGCACTACAGAAAAATGAGAAGAAAGTGCAGAGACAATTTCAACTGCAACATTTGTAAAAGACACGTGATTAGATATACCGTGTTTACCCGAAAAAAAGACCTATCCTGAAAATAAGCCCCAACCTAATTTTCCGGGATTTTCGGGAGGCTTGAAATATAAGCCCTACCGCAAAAATAAGCCCTAGTTACACAAAAAAATAAAAATAATACCTTACCTAGCAGGCTTGGTCCAGGTCCCTCCCTCTGCTCTACGGAGCTTCGGAGTCCCACAGTCCTTGGCCACTCCTACATCATCACTTCCAGGAAGTGATGGCTGTGATTGGTTACTGGACCGTTGTTCAACCAGTCAATGCAGCCCTCGATGAACCAATCACAGTCGTCGCATTGGTTCATATTGCCTACTGCAGCTGCCCGAAAATTTACATTGGAAAAACTATCCAAGAAATGAGGAAGAGAATGTCAGGACATCTTAGCACTATCCGTACTAAAAAGATACATCATAGAATCCATGGTGGTGACCTTTATTGCTTGAGATTTACAAGCCTCAGTCAGATTGGATTGGGACCTTGTGGTGGTACTTTGGATCAAAGATTGAGATGTGATGAATCTAGATGGATATTTAGGTTGAAATCCATGAGTCCTAGTGGTCTTAATAAAAATTTTCCATTGTCTCCCCTTACATAGTCCTTCTGGCTGATATGTATTTCCTATATATGGAAATCTATATGAGGTTTACAACATCTTTTTTAGCTGTAGCTTGCTGTACTCTAGAGCGGATGTATTAACCTATATTTTATATTATTCTTCTCTATGGCTTATCTAGCCCATAAAATATAACTTAATAAAGATAGTGATATCTGAGACAGTGGTATTTGCTATCATTGTTTGTTGGAGTATGCTCAGTTGATGTGGATTAGGCATTACAATCTAAGTGTCAGTATAATTGGTGGAGCAATCGCTATGGGATTGGTCAAACTATAACACCATTCGCTGTCTGTCAAGATTTTCTCACATCATTATTTGTTGCTGTCTTGTCTCTGGTCTGGATTGACTATTCAAATGTTCTGCTTCTCTTCTAATTAAGAGTTATCAGTTCAGCACTTGGCTCACTAGAGCCCTGGTTGTTGTTCACCTGAGGACGTAGATTTCAATAGGGTTTTGGTGGTGCTGACTTATTAATTCCCACATAGGCTTTTGGGAGTTGGCCATCCTAGCCTATGTTTTAGTGTGTATATGCACAATTACACACGATACTAAATTGATGACTGCTGGTCACATCTCATTGCTACTACCATTTGCCCCTTTATGCTGTCTTTGTCTTTTTTAAATAATAAAAATATTTAGATTATATTTTAGGGGAAATTACCTATGGGTATTTTTTGCCTTTGGCAATTAGAATTATGTTTGCTTTCCAAGCTTGTGAACAGTAGAGTCTTAACCACAGAACAGATGTAACCTTACATTATTAATATTTTGTACATTTATTTTTCAAGATATGTTTCTTCTTTTAATTTTGTCATGCTAAAACTGTGTGGGAGTGTGTATTTGTATCTAAGACTAAGGCCAGTTTCACATCTCCAGCCGGGGTTCTGTTACAGATCTGGATGAAAAATACCCAGAAAAAAAAGCGCTGCATGCATTGCTTTTTCTTCTATCCAAAAGCTGAATATCTGGCAAAAAAAGGGGGTGAACCCCATTATTTGCCAATGTGATCCATCAGGCGCTGTTCGGTTCCGTCCACAGACAGAAGCGTTCGGCCACGGAGATTACATTTTCTTGCTTCCCGAACGAAGCAGGAAAGCGGAATCCCCAACACAGATGTGAAACCATCCTAGTGGCTCTGCGTAGCCTGAACACATAAGCAGACACAATGTCGTTTTTCTTGCACTGGTTTTTTATCAAGTTGAAATAAAGCCTTTTTTTTTTTACTTGAACACTGGAGGTTTTCCCTCGTTGTTAACAGGATGAATAATAAAAATGACACAATGCAGAGTTCTGAGATAAGAGACACCAGAATTGTTATTTTGAGGGGGTATTTACTGCATAAATACTGCAGGAATGTTGTGTGCTATAAAATAGAGACCTGACATTTTAGTATCCAGAAAATAATATCTAGTGTAGTTTAGCTTCCCATACAAGCACCAAATGGGTAACCAAAAAGCTACATGCCGTAGCCATGTATCATTATAAAACTCAGTAGGTCCCTTAAGGCCCATTTGCACTGGAGGAATGTCGGGCAAGCGATGCCCGACACTCGTCCGCGCACATACTCGCTTCCGTGCTGTTACACAGGATCGAGTACCGCTGGGTCTCTGACAGAGCGGCCAGCGGGGGGGGGGGGGGGGGGGGGGGGGGGCCAGGACAGCTGGAGGAGATTTCTCTCCTCACGCTTCCCAGCTCCTCCCCATTCACTTAACACAGCGGCTGTTCAGTACTGAATGGCTGCTGCTTACACTAAAAATTTATCGCTTAGGATTTTATGGAGCTTAAAACGATGATTTTCATGCTTGCATAAAATGAACAATAAATGGTAAGTAAAACCAAGGGGAAGAGGAAAGATGGCATTTTTTACAGATACAAATACCAGGGTGCAATTTCACCTGAAATAAGTACAAACAGAAAATAAAGTATTAGAAGAAAATGGGGATAGAAACCGGAAACGAAACCTGTAAATCAACAAATTATTTTTAAAAATCCACTGCGGGGATAGCGCGAGATCATAGTGATCTCGCGCTATCCCCAGGACGTAAGTTTACGCTCTGTTGCGGGAAGTACCCTGCTGCCAGAACGTAATCTTACGTCCTGGATTGGGAAGGGGTTAAGCACTGACCCCATAAAATCAATTATCAGTCTAAAAGAAGTGGTAGCCCTAACAGCAATCTATGCAGTATAAATGCTTGAGAAAACATAAATAACTAATATACTAAACGTTAAAATGTAGGCAGCATTGTAAATGTTGTCTACCAGAAACAGATTAAAATAAAAGGAAGAACCAAACTACGTAATAATCCAGACTTAAAAGCTATCTCATTCTTTAAAAAATCCCACACAGATCTAAAAAATACTCTTAATTGATAAAAGCAGCGATGGAGATGAATGGCAAGTTCAATGTACAATATACGTGAGTGTATACATAATAGCGCTTCTTCTACAAGAAGTTGAGCAAGATAATGATCATCATTCAGTACATTGGTTATTTATGTGTTTCTCAATTTTTCATACTGCATAGGTTGCTATCTAATAATGGATTTTATGGGGCCTGTATTTTATCTATTATCCTTAAAGGTTGGCTACAGTGCTTTTGGGCGGATATTATCTGATTCTACCAGTACTATCAATATTTTTTAATGTGTGCTTTTAATATAAGAGTATGATTTTAAAAAATTTTTACCAATTGTGCTATTTTAGCAAAATCAACTATTTTATAGAGAAGGACTATCACCTTGGACTTTGCACCAGGCTATAGAGAGGTAACTCCTCTTTCCCTTTAATATTGAATATATGTACACATTTTTGTAAATTTTCATTTTATTTAGAAGTTGATTTAAGTTTTTGGGTTTTGTGTTTTTTTTGTCCCTACAGTTGATATAAAAAAGTCTACATATCCCTGTTAAAATATGTTTTTGTCATGTTACTAAATCTGACAAAGGTAAATCATATCAGATTTATATTCACCTTCAATGTTACCCATTATGTGTACAATTCCATTAAAAAACAAGATTTAATCTTCTAGAGTGGAAAGATAAAAATAAGAAAAGTAAAATAATGTGGTTGCATAAGTGTGAACACCGTCTTATATTTGGAGATGTGATGGTGTTCAGAATTTTGCCAATCATATTAAAAATCATCCAGTCAGCAAAAAGTACCGTATATACCGGCGTATAAGGCGACGGGGCGTATAAGACGACCCCCCAACTGTCACCTTATACGCCGGTATACAGTGGAGAAAAAAAAAAAAATTCATTACTCACCTCCCACGGCGTTCTGTCGCGCTCCGGCAGGATGTCGCTCGCTCCGGCAGGCTGTCGCTCGCTCCTCGTCCCCGGCGCAGCATAGCTTTCTGAATGCGGGGCTTGAAATCCCCGCTTCCAGAAAGCTAATACACACGCCGGCAGCCATGACAGCATTGAATGGCTGTGATTGGCTAAAGCACACGTGGCTTCAGCCAATCACACTATTCAATGACATCATTGAATGGGTGTGATTGCTAACACGTGCGCCTTCAGCCAATCACAGCCATTCAATGCTGTCATGGCTGCCGGCGTGTGTATTAGCTTTCTGGAAGCGGGGATTTCAAGCCCCGCATTCAGAAAGCTATGCTGCGCCGGGGACGAGGAGCGAGCGACAGCCTGCCGGAGCGAGCGACATCCTGCCGGAGCGCGACAGAACGCCGTGGGAGGTGAGTAATAAATTTTTTTTTTTTTACACTTTTTTTTTTTTGTATTACCGGCGCATAAGACGACCCCCGACTGCAGAGCAGATTTTTCGGGGTTCAAAAGTCGTCTTATACGCCGGTATATACGGTATCTGTAAAAAAGTGTTATGGTCTGATGAGACCAAAGTTGAACTTTTTAGCCATAATTCCAAAATATTTGGTGCAAAGCCAACACTGTGAATTACCAAAAGAACACTATACCCATACCCACAGTGAATCATAGAGGAGGCAGCAGTATGCTTTGAGGCTGCTTTTCTGATACTGGAACTAGGGATTTAGTCAAGGTGGAGAGAATTATGGTGGCACAACACCTTCAGGCCTCTGCTAAAAAGTTAAAGAGGAAAAATGCAGCATGACAACTACCCAAAGCATACCTCCAAGTCACCAAAACAATGGCTTCACCAAAAGATCAAAGTTTTGGTATGGCCAAGCCATAGCTAAGACATGAATCCCATTGAAAATCTGTGGATTGACCTGAAGAGAGCGGTACACACAAGATGCCCGCACAATCCGACAGATTTGGAGTGCTTTAGCAAGAAAGAGTGGGCAAAGATTGCAATGTCAAGATGTGCCATGCTGATAGACACCTACCCTAAAAGAACGAGTACTGTCATAAAGTCAAAGGTACATCAACAGAATATTAGTTTTTTGGTGTGCATATTTACGGAACCACATTGTTTTTTTTCTGCCTAAAAGATTTCAGTTTGTTTTTCAATGGAGTTGTACAGATAATGGGTCCCATTGAAGGTGGAAATAAATCTGAAATGATTCATCTTGGTTAATAATTTAACATCACAAAAACATTCAATTTTAATATGGGTGTGTACACTTTATATCACTATATCATTGTATTTCCTTCTAACAGCTTAATCTCTGCTTATATGTATTTTAAGTGAAATTGCACCCTTATATCTGTATCTTTTAATCGCACCCCCCCCCCCCCCCCCCCCCGGTTTTATTTTTGTCACATCGTCTGATATAGTTTCTCACCAGCAAATACTGAGGAATGTGTGCCATAACCCCAAAACACATCTACTATTGCTGCTTTGAATAAAACAGAGAAGTTGAGTCAATCCCCTGATATCTTGTGTTTCTCTAAGGCGCACCTATACCCAGCTTTTTTCTATTGACCTAAAGACCACCATGAAGACTTCTTCCAGACACAATTTTACTCTGCACACTCTCCCCATCCAGCCACTACCTTAAGTGCAATAAACAAAGAGAAATCAGCTCATGGCTCATATAGCCTTATATCTCCTGATGCAAGAATTGCATCCAATCTAATAGTGCCTTTCTATGCGCCGCCACACTGTGCTAAACATATTTTACCAATTCCTGAGGACATTTCCTATCTTATACTGAATAACTATAGAAAACAGCCCAAACAACGGAGTCTGACCCCTCCCATACGTCGTCATCATCATCATACTTCTTCATGTGTCCAGCAGTGCAGGCTTGAGCCTGACTCCTCATCTACAGGTGACTGCCTCTCCTGTCTATCAAAGCAACTATTTGCTTTGTCAGCTTTTCAAGGTCCCCAGTCACACGATTGTCGTTATACAATGAATAACGGCTATAACGTAAAGGTAAAAAAATAAAAAAAAGTTTTAAAAACAAAGTTACATCTCCCCTAATGGATCTGATCTGTCAGGGAAGGTGAAACTACTCGACACTGGCCTCAGAGATGTCCCACAATGATTTGGTTCTACAAGGACCTGCTGCCGGCTTCTGCGCAAGCGCATCACCGGCAAATTGTCAGGTGCATGCACAGAAGCGAGGAAAGCTCGGAAAATGTAATATCTCAATGGTAGCCAAGACTCTGGAGCTTTCACAGGGGCTGCGGTTTGTGGTCCCTGGTCACCAGATCGCCGTTATCCAGCAGTAGCTGGACAGAATATACATTCATAGTGTACACAGAGCACTCCCTATAGGTAATGGGGATAGTTGTCAATAGATTCATACATTTCCAGGAAGTATCTCAGAGGAATGAGATAATTCAAAATTCTAAGTTCCAGAGTTGTTCTATAGGTAAATGCAAGTATTTAAGAAAATAGAGGTGTCAGAGCAGCTGTCAGGTCACTATGAGTAGCCTGATACTTTAGGTGATGAGATCATTTAAGATTAGAATACACAAAAGAAAAACTGGCCATGTTGTTCATAGCAAACAGCAGAGAACATTCAAACACAGAAATATAAGATGGACAATCATCTGATCATTACAGTAAAGGAATTGTAAAACTAACTTTGATTGTCCTTCTATGTGAGTTTCCAGTCCTTCATGGTTCAGTTGTTTTAGCCTTGCCTGGACATCTTCATCTGACGAAATGAGAATATTAGATACATCTGACAAATGAGAAGAAATTCCTACTCCTTTTTACATTCTATAATGTAGTGAAATCTATACGACACGATACAAGAGTCAATGTCAACATGCTCATTAGCTAGAAAAGAAAACACCATTTGAAGATGCAATTACTTTTAATAAATCATTTATAAAAGAAATAATCAGGCATCGTTAAGACTAGAATGTCACAAGTAAGCGTTGATAAAAACATAATTATAATAGAAAGTATTTATTTGCAATATATTTAGGCACTTCTGCTCTTGTTCACATTAGTAGTTTTGACACTCACTGATACCCTTTAAATTATAACTCACCAAATGAATGGCCTTCAACATCATCCAAAAGATTGGCTGTGGAGGCCGCCGTTCCAAGACTGCAGTTTCTGTTAAGGGCAAAAATAATGCTGCTGGTGGTGGAAGCCTCATTTTTTGTACAATCTAGTGAGGGCCATGGTTCCAGACACAGATTAGTCAGTGATCAAATTCAAATGGTATTCCAAAATATTTTACTTGGTGCCTTTTTTATTCAGTTCTTTACCACAGGTTGCCTTTCATTACTTCCTACCTAGCTGTGCAATTATTGCCTCTGTGGACTATTTGTCATGTGCATATTCAATTAGACCTCCATAAAGTTTCAATCAATTCCGAAAACTATTTGTAGGCGCTGTTTTTTTTTTTAACAATAAGTGTATATGCCAAACAGACAGAGGGCGAAGAGAAAGTGGATAGCAGGGAAAAACAGGGCACCTAGAGAGTATTATCTAAGAAGAGATGGCCAGAAGCGACTATGAAGTATCTGAGTAATGGAGGACCACTTTCACCTCCCAAATTATTGTGATATTGTGGATAACCTCTGAAAGTTATCCAGGGATACAATAGAGTAAAGAAGTGATCGTAAGTGATAGACTCAGAGGCAATGATGGCTTCAATTCACACTGGTAGGGGTCGTAGAAACTTTTCAAACTCTTGGAACCACCAAAAAAAAAAAAAAAAAAAGAATACAAAAGGAGGGGGTGGACAAGGACAAAAGAAACAACTACAAGTAAATCATAGAACCTAAAGGCCCAGCTTAGTACCAGCTAAATAGTGAAAACTAAAAACCCTAACTGGGAAAGTACAAGCCATAGGAGAGGCAGTCTCCATGTTTACCCCATAATATGAAAAGATGAGTAATAAACATGTTTTATCAAGACAAAGAAAATGTCAAGAGGTTTGTTTTTTTTTTACCAAAAATTGCATTCTATTGCTAAAAGCTGGTCTAACACACGCGGATTTGAATTGCAGATTCTGCAGAACATCCACAGTAAAATTTGGGCATGGAAAGGCATGTCTTTTCCTTCACAATTGTGGGTACAAATTGCACATTCTAAGGCCTCATGTCCACGGGGAAAATCAGATCCGCTGCAGATTCTCCATGTAGAATCTGCAGCGGGTCCCTCCTGCCCCGCGGACATGAGCGCTGAAAATAGCAATTTAAAGGCATTTACCTATCCGGCGCGGGCGACGAAGATCAGCTGTTCCTCACGGCCGGATCTTCATTTTCGGCCGGCGGATGAATTCCTGACGCCGGCGGCACGTCGTCGACGTGCCGCGCGCATGCGCCGGGCACATCCGCCGAGCCGAAGCAAGGGAGATGCGGCCGTGAGGAAGAGCAGAGCTTCGCGGTCCGCTGCGGGTGAGTAAATGCTTTTAATTCCTATTTTAGGTCTCCCGCGGATCCGGACGGCTTCCATAGGCTTCAATAGAAGCCGCGGGAGCCGTCCCTGCGGGAGACCCGCATGAAAATGGAGCATGGTCCAGATTTTTTCATGCTCCATTTTTTTTTAAATCACTTTTATTGACGATCCGCGGGTATTTATGTACCCGCGGGTGGTCAATGCATCCCTATGGGATGCGGATCCGCATGCAGGAAATCCGCTGCGGATCCTAAATCCTATTTTCCCCGTGGACATGAGCCCTAAGAGTGGAAGAAAAAAATCGTATCATGCTCTATTTCATCGTAAATTCTGTGCAACTCGATAAAATAGGCAGAAAAGCAGGAATGCCAGCTGGGGGGGGACGAGATCTTTCTTTCACGCGTACGATACTCTGTGCATACGTGTACATCCGCGATCTTCCGTAATCACTTTCCGTAATGGATCGCAGGTCTTCCGCTGCAGATTTACTCGTTCAAGTGGGCCTGGCCAAAGTCGGAGACCGATAACATTTTTATGAGGGTTTGTTTTTTGCAAGGCAAACTGTAGTTTTTTTATTAGTACCATTTTGGGTTACATATATCTTTTTGATCAATTTTTGAGAGCCAGAATAACAAAAAAAATGTAATTCTGCCACTGTACTTTTAACGATTTTCACTGTGCTTGATAAATAGTGTGATATTTTAATAGCTCTGACTTGATCACTTGTACTATAAATTGTAATACCTCAGAACCTCAGTATAGAGGAATTTTCAATGTTGCCTATTAAGCCCTAACACTGGGGTTAATAAACATCCATGTATAGCAACCCTGGGAGCCTTCATAAGGTTTTGGGCTGTGTCATGATAAGCAATTGACACCCCTCGATTGCATCCTGGGACAGGCTGATGGGTCGCTGCTTCTGACTGCTTGTTCAGATGCACATCTAAATACCGTGTTACCCCGAAAATAAGTCACCCCCTGAAAATAAGGCCCCCCCTTAAATTTGCAGAAGTCCCAAATATAAGGCACCCCCCGATAGTAAGGCATAGTAAAGTGTGCAGGAAAGTCAAGAGGCCTGTCCCCTGCTGCCATCCCCGTTGTCTCCTACCTCCAGATGTATAGGTAGATCTGCAGACAGTCTGCTGTTATCCTGTCCCTGCTGTGCTGTACGAGTGTGCTGTTGTGAGCTCCCCTTGCTGGCTGGAAAAGTCCATACTGTATGTTCTGTTCCTGCTGTACACGTCTGCTGTGATGAGCTCCCCCTGGTGGCCAGAAGCTGCAATACCATCCCTGCTTACAAGTGGTACAGGAACTTCTGTCTGCAGACAGGTACGTTACTTTACAGCCCTTATTTTATTATGGCTCTGTGTGTGAGTCAGGCAACCTGTGTGTGATTCTTAAGGCTGGGTTCTCACAGAGCATATTTCCAGCGGTAATCTCGCAGTTTGGCCACAGCGATAAACAGCGAGATTTCCGCCAGGAAAGCGCTGCTTCAAAACCCACGGCACTCAGCCGCTTGTTTTGAAGCGACCTGGCTGCACGCTTTTCCATTTCTGTGGCCGGTGAATCCGCACCACAACACCGGCTTGTCCCAGCTTTGCCGTGACAGATTTGCTGTCCCATGGGGACGAGATTTCTGAGAAATTTCGTCCACAAAGCTGGCCAATTGAGGGATTAGCGGCCACAGATGGATTTGCCGCTGCGAAATAAGACACCCCCTGAAAATAAGACGTAGCGCATATTTGGGAGCAAAAATTAATATAAGACGCGTCTTATTTTCGGGGAAACAGGGTAGTAAACTGCTGCAATTTGAGTTAGTTCCAACCGTTGCAGTTTACTATTTACATCTAAACAACCATAGGATGACAAACTTAGGATAACAGAAATGGTGGCAGTTGCTAATAGCTGTTAACTGTTAAAAACAGCCGACAGAATGAAGCAGTCTTCGTTCTTGAGCTTGCTCAATACACCCTCCACAACCACGATACTTTTCTACATTATGTCATCAGGAAGGGTGTAAAAGTCAGAGATACAGCCTCTTGAAATCTAGTGAAATAATAACAGGTAAGTAAATAATTCAAAGCATGTATAAGTGCATGCAGAAGTGAATTTCAGTTGACATTTTAAACATTGGGTACTCTGTGTTATGTCACATAGCTTGATAGGATACACTTGGTGTTTGAGCAAATGTTTTCTTCGGGATTTTCTCATCTTTGTTTTGTCTGAAAACGCTCTGGCAATCTCCAACAATTTCTTTCTGGTTGCTGAAAGAAAATAAGTAAGTAAACACATTTTGAAAACCTCTTAAATTATAGTGAAACTTCACAAAAATATTCTGTTACTTCCCTAGGTGGGGAACATTTGATCACTAGATATTTCATGAGCTGGATCCACAGCAATCATCTCAGGATTAGCGTTGAGCAAAGATTTTAAACAGTTAGATTCAAATCAGTTCACACTGAACTGGAACTTCATCAATACGAGTGGTGGTAGTCCTTCTGTGGCTGATTGGTTAGCGCTGTTCCCTTGCAATGCTGGGGTCCTAGGTTTAAATCTGACCAAAGACAACATCTGCATTGAGTTTGTATTCTCTGTGCTTTATAATAATAACCTTTTTTATATATAGACAGTTCTTTAGATCACTTGATGTTTTCACAGTCTGTATTCACCTATTAATATTTTTTTGGAGTATGAGAGGAAACCCACACAAACACAAGAAGAACATACTAATTCCATGCAGATGGGCACTTGGTTCCAGTGCTGCAAGGCAACAGTGATAAAGACTGAGCCACACATCCTCCCTTTTGCTCTGAACTTTTAGCAAAGTTTGACGCAAAATAGGGTTTGACTTGTTCAGGTTCACTGAACATTAAATTGGGCTGAATAAATTGTCTGTCTTGGTGAGACAAACCCTTCAAATGAATTGTCCAGTTGCAAACTGCTCATTAATAGTAACATGTAATCCTCATTGATCATCTGTTTGCTGGGCCAGTATACTTGCGTATTGAGCTGTTTCCTGCAGGAAGCAAACAGCTTCATTTTCAGTTCAAGTGGTTCCACTTGGTATTGCAGGCAAACTTCCAATTAATTAAACTAGGAACTTTGCCTGCAATACGAAGCCAGGCCACTGCAGTGGGAATTGAGCTGTCTGGCTTCTGCAGAAATCAGCTCTGTGCACAGGTAGATTGGCTCAGAGAACTGATCATGTTGGAGACAGATCCCCACTACTACTACTGTACTACTGATAACATATCTTGTAAAAAGGCCATCAATTGTTAACAACTGAACAACCTCTTTAAAGGCATGTTGTACGATTACAGGTAATAGCCAGACACAGGAGTAACCAAGCAACCAATCAGGCATCCCAAAAGACTAAACAGCTTTAGGCCGCTGTCAGACAAGTGTATTTTTATTCTGTACTAGCTTACCCGTCGCGCGTTGCTGCGAAGACAGACAGACAGACATACATTCATTCATTCGTTTTTATATATCTAGATAACAACCAATCACAGCGCAGCTTTCATGTTACCTCAGTGGTATAATATATAACAACCAATCACAACGCAGCTTTCATGTTACCTTCGCAGTATAAAATATAACAACCAATCACAGCGCAGCTTTCATGTTACCTCAGCAGTAAGAGAAATAACAACCAATCACAGCGCAACTTTTATTCTGCCTCAGCAATATAAAAAATAGCAACCAATCACAGCGCAGCTTTCATGTTACCTCTGCGGTATTATATATAGCAACCAATCACAGCGCAGCTTTCATGTTACCTCAGTGGTATAATATATAACAACGAATCGCAGCACAGCTTTCATGCAATCTCAGTAGTATAAGAAGTAGCCACCAATCACAGCACAGCTTTCATGTTACCTCAGCAGTATAAGAAATAGCAACCAATCACAGCACAGCTTTCATTTTACCTCAGCATTCTCAATATCCAGCAATTGTCTTGCGAAACGTTCGGCTGATGCATCATTTTGTAGTTGAACACGCTTGCTCGTAATGCCTTTTGCTTTCGTGCTTGAGATGGAAATCAAATGATCTTTGTCTGGGGGGCATAACTATCGACGATGCTCGCACGCGTGCCACCTATCGTAGGATAGTTGTACTATGTCTATAATCTTCCCAGGAGTGTACTCAACAACTTCCCAAAGTCTCATGGCAATCGGATGAATGGTGTAGTAATGCATAAAGGACAGACAGACAGACAGACAGACATTCATTTATATATATCAGGAAGTGAGAGAATTAGATTACGTACGTAAAATTTGGACGCTAATTGTTTTGCGCTTAGAATTGAATAATCGACTTGGGACCCATTAGCTTTTCCTATTTATGACATATTCAATGCCCGTGCCAAATTTAATGTTTCTATGTGAGAAAATTACATTCCGTACGTAAAATTTGGACACTAATTCTTTTGCGCATAGATTTGAATAATGGAGTTGGGACCCATTAGCTTTTCCTATTTATGACATAATCAATGCTTGTGCCAAATTTCGAGTTTCTATGACACCGTGAAGAGAGAGAATTAGATTCTGTACGTAAAATTTGGATGCTAATTCTTTTGCGCATAGAATTGAATAATCAAGTTGGGACCTATTAACTTTTCCTATTTATGACATAATGCTCGTGCCAAATTTCCCGTTTCTATGACATTGGAAAGTGAGAAAATTACATTCCGCACACTTTTGCGCATAGAATTGAATAATCGAGTTGGGACCTATTAACTTTTCCTATTTATGACATAATCAATGCTCGAGCCAAATTTCAAGTTTCTATTACATTGGGAAGCGAGAGAATTCGATTCCATACGTAAAATTTGGACGCTAATTCTTTTGCGCCTAAAATTGAATAATCGAGTTGGGACCCATTAACTTTTCCTATTTATGACATAATCAATGCTCGTGCCAAATTTCGAGTTTTTATGACATTGGGAAGCGAGAAAATTAGATTCCGTACGTAAAATTTGGACGCTAGATTCCGTACATAAAATTTGGACGCTAATTCTTTTGCGCTTAGGATTGAATAATCGAGTTGGGACCCATTAACTTTTCCTATTTATGACATAATCAATGCTCGTGCCAAATTTCAAGTTTCTATGACATTGGGAAGCGAGAGAATTAGTGGCAATGATGGAAATCGAACGATCTACGTGGGAGGTAGTAACCGTCGACGACGCTCGCGCACGTGCCATTTATCATAGAATATTTGTACTATGCCTATAATCTTCCCAGGAGTGCACTCAACAACTTCCCAAAGTTTCATGGCGATCGGATGAATGGTGTAGTAGCGCATAAAGGACAAACAGACACGCAATTCTTTTGCGCATAGAATTGAATAATTGAGTTGGGACCCATTAGTGTTTCCTATTTATGACATTCAATGCCCGTGCCAAATTTCATGTTTCTATGTGAGAAAATTACATTCCGTACGTAAAATTTGGACGCTAATTCTTTGGTGCTTACAATTGAATAATCGAGTTGGGACCCATTAACTTTTCCTATTTATGACATAATCAATGCTTATGTCAAATTTCAAGTTTCTATGACATTGGGAAGCGAGAAAATTAGATTCCGTACGTAAAATTTGGACGCTAATTATTTGGCGCTTAGAATTGAATAATCGAGTTGGGACCCATTAACTTTTCCTATTTATGACATAATCAATGCTCGTGCCAAATTTCATGTTTCTACAACATCGGGAAGTGAGAGAATTTATCGTAGCATAAATGTACTATGCCTATAATCTTCCCAGGAGTGTACTCAACAACTTCCCAAAGTTTCATGGCGATCGGATGAATGGTGTAGTAGCGCATAAAGGACAAACAGACAGACACGCACGCAGACAGACACACACGCATACATTCAATTTTATATACAGTATATAGATTTGGTCTATGGCTAGCGAACTTTAATACAGAGCCAATTTAAATTTATGGAACTATTTACAAGTTCAAATTTTTCATAACCATGTTTTAGAAATGCAGCATGTGCTACATTTGCCATTTTTGTCTTCAGGTTTGCATTTATCGTTACTATTTTCTATTGGACAAATATTGATCCCTATTTGCAGTGTAGCAAATAAAAACAATGACAGCAAATACAAAGGCAAATACGGATCAAATACTGATGAAATATTGCTGATAGAGTTGAGCGAACATACTCTGCCGAGCTTGATGCTCGTTCGAGTATTAGCATACTCGATCGTGCTCGCTACTCGAGCGAGCATTACACCGCGTTCAACTCCCTCTCCAGTTTTGGGAGAAAAAAAAAAGAAAAAGCTCGGCAACCGGTCACATACAAAAACGCTCGAGTCTCCCAGTAAAGTCAACGGGATTCGTTACTCGAATAGAGCTCTCGAATTTTACGAAACGCTCTACTCGAATAACGAGGACCCGAGCATTTTGGTGCTCGCTCATCTCTAATTGCTGACAAATGGTTCATATTATGGATGTATTACAATATGCCTATGTAAAACGTGCCTCAAACAGCATTATATATGTTATTCATACCAAAAGTAGCTAAGTTGTGTCTGATTCTGGAGATCCAAAATACCTAGGACATAATCAGTTAACATGCAAAACAACCTTCTACTGTGTTTCCCCCAAAATAAGACCCTGTCTTATATTAATTTTGCTCCAACAGAGAGGGTCATATTCTCGGAGGAATGTCTTATATTTACCTAGCAGGCGCTGTCCGAATCCCTCCTGCTGTTCCTTGCAATTCTGGCAGGCTTCCGTGCAGTTCTTAGTGCCGACAGAACATCGCTTGTTAGTAACGGCGTTTGAAATCCCAGTCTCCAGCATGCGATTGCTCTGATTGGTTCATCGAGCACCGCAGTGCTTGGCTGAGTCACTGTGCTTGAGAACCAATCACAGCCATTCAACGCGAATTGGCCGCTAGCCAATTCTTAAATCCCACCTTCACAATGGGCTGTTGATTGGTTCTTCGACCGCTGCTCAGCCAATCAATACAACGTTCAATGAACCAAATGTGATAGCTGTGATTGGTTCATCGAGCGCTGCATTGATTGACTGAGCAGCAGTCCAACAACCAATCACGGCCATCGCTTCCTGGAGGCGGCGTTTATGAATCCTGCAACCAGGAAGTGATATTTTATGAGTGGCCGAGGGCTGCGGGTCTCTGCAGAGCAGCGGGAGGGACCTGGACCAAGTTTGCTAGGCAAGTATAATAAGACATCACCCAAAAATAAGACCTAGTGCCTCTTTTGGGGCAAAAGTTAATGACAGGATCTTATTTTCAGGAAACATGGTATTTAGCAAGCCACTAATGCCATATTTTTGATAATAAAAAGTCACAACTTTTGACACACATTATATTTGCATTATATATTTTTTTTCATTCGCAAGTGACCTAATAGTCTGCTGTGAACAATATCTCCAGCTTCAGAGGACTTGTGCCCCAAATTATACTTGGAACATAAATCTGCTCCATTAGAGCTGTTTCAATCTCTGCAATATCAACTCCTGTACAAATAGTCCTTTGTTGCCATCTGCTGGGCAGATGTTTAGGGACACCTTCGTGTTTAATTTCTTGGGTGCTATGCAGGTGCCTTACATTGATTAGATCTCTCTCTCTGCTGCATTGGCTAATATTTCCCTTAAGTTGGAACGTCAGAGGCCTGAACTCTAAATTGAAAAGAGCCATGGTATTTAATTTTCTTAAAGCCCAAGGCTCTAAGGTTCTGGCACTTAAACAGGCTTTGTGAACTCTGCTTATCACGCTACCTGTTCTAACTAAGCTAAGAGTGTCAGCATCCTGGTTGCCAAGTCAACTGAATTGTCTTTAACCCCTTAAGGACCAGGGTGTTTTGGTCCTAAAGGACCAGACACTTTTTGGGAATTTTACCCATGTGATGATTTTACTACCCCATTTTTTTTTCAGCTGCCCAAATTATTTTTGCTGCGTTTTTTTCCATGGCATATAAGGCTATTTTTAAAATCTATTCTTTCACATTTTTTCTGTTTTTCAGTTTTAGTTTGCGGTGGGTCATTTTCTTTTTTATATAAATGTTGTTTTATTTTGTAATTTGCTTACTTATTTTTGTCATTTTTTTTAACATCTATGACCCCCATGACATCATATAAGACCTCTAGGGGTAAGTTTACTGTGCATGGTTCTTAAAGGTTTAAGCAAATTTTTATTGACCCCGGGAAAGCCGATTTCTTATTCTTTAAGGCACTTTGAATGGTTGGCTTCTTACATTGGTTAATGTGTACTTGTACACTTAGGCCTTAGTCAGACGGGCGTTTTTTCGCGCGATTTGCGCATGCGTCCGGCGATTTTTTAAAACCATTGCTTTGCAATGGTATCGGACACATGAGCGCTTTTTATGCGCTCGTCCGTTAAATTATAGAACAGAAATCGCAGATCGCACCTATCTGCGATTCCTGTTCTCTTCTCTATATGCGCTCAATGGGGCCGGCGGCGGCAGCGCCGACCCCATTGAGAACATATAGAAGACAAATCATTCTTCTCGGCCACAGCTCTAACAGCTGTGGCAGAGAACATTGATGTTTGCCCATTGAATTCAATGGAGCCGGCAATACAGCTGCCGGCGAGCGCATTAATGGGTGTGAGTGAGACCTGGCTCTGATTGGCTCAGCGCTGAGCCAATCAGGTGCAGGTCTGACTCACACCCCCTTCTCACCCACTGCAGGCCGGCCGCGCTGAACTCCGTCTGCCGGGACAAGGTGAGTATATATATTTTTTTAATTTTTACACCTTTTTTGGATGAATTGCAGGGAAGGGCTTATATATTTAAGCCCTTCCCGACAATTCATCCCGCGCTCGCCCGCAGCGCATTGCTTTCAATGGAACCGGCTGTATTGCCGGCTCCATTGAATTCAATGCGCTGGACAGCTCCAGCCTGTTTCTAATGAAACGCGGTTAGGAGCAGATTTTTCGGGCGATTTTTTGGCCCCGGTCACGCGATTTGCGGACGCGCATCCGTCATGCGATACGCAAATAGCGCAAAAAAACGCCCGTATGACTAAGGCCTTAGAATGTCTTTTTTTTCCATTTATTGTGTTGTATCGATGTGCTCATGTTTTGATACTACACTTTGTTCATTTTTTCTATTCAACATTCCTTTAAAAAAAAGTAGCGCAAGAATTAATCTACATTGGAATGTGATGTCACATACCACACAGGCAGCAACCTATGTCAAACTGCACTAGTCAACTTGTGGTGTATTTCTAAGCCTGCAGTCTAAGGGTATTCAAATACAGGATGGCTGTCCATCACTTAAGTGCCTGACAGCCGTCCCAATAATTATTACTCCTGTGATTTTACAAAGGAGTAATGATTGCTCACAGAATGGAGATGGAGCGTGACAGAGATCTCTTCCGGCCTTAGAGGAATGATGGCCTGTTTACAATCACTCTTTTGTGCGATTACTTGACAGACTGTCAGCCCCTGTAAAAGTGCCATAACATTGATTGCCTATTCTATATACAGGCTATAAGCCTGGAAAACCCCTTTTTTGTTTTTTGATTTATTGAGTGTAAAGGTATGTTAGGAAATTCTTACTGTTTTGAACCTTTTAGAATATTAATATGCTGTATGCAGGAATAAAATTGGTGATTTAAGTAAGTTTCATGACTGACTGTGCAAAATGCAACACAGAGGCCCTGTGCCCCTGATATTTTAGGACCCTATCAATGTCTCAGTTTTTATAGTACCGGTTATTATGAACGTGACAATATCTAATAGGTTTATTTTTTCATAAAAGTTTTTATTGAAAATGTGTTTTTATTTTGTATTTTTTATTTAAAGTTGATTTACCTTTTTTTTCAATGTTTTTTGATCCCTTTAGGGGACTTGAAGATGTAATCATTTCATCGCTAGTTATACTACACTGCACAACTTGCATATGACTTACACGGCAGACTCAGGGGGGTTGGTGAGGACTCTGGCTGAAATTGGCACATCTGCACCGCATTGTGTGGTGTCCGTGAATTGCAGGAGGAGCCCCCTTCACCTGTCAACTGCTTTTATGGCAAGATCGCTATTGATCACAGCATGTAAGGGTTTAATTCCTTAGTGACCAAGCCTGTTTGTGCCTTAATGACCAGGCCAAATTTTGATCTGATGTGTCACTTCTACATTTTAACATAGAATAACTCTAAGTAACATTGTTTTTTTTGCCACATATTGGACTTCATTTAGTTGGTAAAAATAGTCCAATAGAATTTGTTCATATTTACTAAAAGCGCCAAAACTGGGAACATTTTGAAAAAACGGTCCTTTTTCACATTTTCAACTGTAATATGTCCAATATGTGCAAACATACTGTAAAATTGTTGATAAGATACATATGTCCATCTGGTAACTTTATTCTGGAAGCACATTTGAAAAACTGTAGTTTTAACGACTTAGGAGACGTACACATTTAGCTTTAATTCTTAAAATGTTGAGGAACATTTTGTTTTCCTACCCCAAGCCAAGACTGCAAAGGCTCATAGGTGTCAGAATTGTAGATACTCGCACAAATGAACCCATTTAAAAAATATACAAATACCCATTAACCCTTTAGTGACCAAGCCTGTTTGTGCCTTAATGACCAGGCCAAAATTTGGAAATCTGACTTTGACACAGAATAACTCCATAAAGTTTAGCATATCCAATTGATTATGAAATTGTTTTTTTTGCCACATATTGTTCTTCATTTAGGTGGTAAAAAAAGACTGATAGAATTTGTGTATATTTATTAAAAGCACCAAAATTGGAAAAATTCTGAAAAAAGTCATTTTTTCACATTTTCAACTGCAAAATCTCAAATATGTGCATGCATATATCATGCATACAATTTTGATGATATATATTTCAATTTGTTTACTCTATTCTGGATGAACATTGGAAAACTTCAGTTTTTTTTTTAACCATTTAGAAGTACAAATTAAACATTGATTATATTACCATTTTGAGGAACTCTGTTTTCCTACAGTAAGCCAAGATTGCAAAGGCTCATAGGTGTCAGAATGATAGATACCTCCACAAACGACCCCACTTAAAAAAATAAACATATTTGAATGTATTCACTGAGGGATGTCATGAGTATTTTGACCCCACTGTTTCTCTTCAGGAATTAATACAACTTAAAGGAGAAAAAATAAAATTTCATATTTTTGCAAATATGTCATTTAAAAGACAGGATTTTTTTCTGTATTGCACATGAAAATGAGGATTTGCACCCAATAGGGATATGCCCGTTTGTCCTGTGTTCAGAAACATACCCATTGTGGCCCTAATCTTGTGTCTCTATGCACAACGGTGCCCAAACCAAAAGGAGCAAACGGTAGCTTTCAGAACAGAAATTTTGCTTGAAGGTGTTTCAGGCCCCATTGCTGACCTGTAGAGCCATTAAGCGGCCAAAATTACAGAGAACCCCCACAAATGACCCCATTTTAAAAACTAGACCCCTTAACAAATTCATCTAGGGGTGTATGGCATATTTTGACCCCACGGTTTTTAAATAATGTAAGCAAAGCAGAAGGAAAAAATTACGATTTTTATTGTTTTGGCAATTATGTCCTTTTAAAAAAAACTTTTTTTTTGTACAGCACACATAGGAAAGAAGACGTTCACCCCAAAATGGATACCCGTTTGTCCCGTGTTCAGAAACATACCCATTATGGCCCTAATATTATGAGCATATGCACGACCGGGCTCAAACCGAAAGGGGCATTACACTTCAACTGTGTTTTTAACTTTTACGTAAATCTCCATTATCCATTGGATAACGGTGATCACGTGGCTGGGGACCGCTCACTGCAGCCCTCGGTCAGTGTTCCAGGTTCTCGGCTACCTTCTGCAATTTTAACCACCATTTTGCCATTGGGGAAAGGTCCGCAGATAAAGATCCCATCAGAGGACATCCCTGCAGGCCTTAGGTAAGCAATTTCACCTCAACTCACGGATCGGATCCGTGATGGGAGGTGAAAGTAACTTTTTTTTTTTACCTTTACGCGAACGCTGTTTTCCAATAGAAACCGCCCCCATGTGAAATCTCCAGGCTCTTGGCTACGTTTGGATAGGAGGTCAAACTAAAGGGATGGGAGGTTTCTCCGCACTTTGCCGTTAACACAGGAGTCCAGCTGCCAGTATCCTGTTGAACTCCAACTCATTGCAGCACGGGACTTCCTTGCCAGCATTAAACTAGGCCGCCATATTTTTATGGCAGCCTAGCCTAAGTTCCCTTAGTGACTACCATAAAAATATGACACCATCCCTGCTCCTCCATCGCTGCTGTTTTGCTGGCACCCGGTCTTCTCCAACCTTCACTCCTGGGTGAAGATCATTGTGATTGGCTGTAGTAGTCACATGGTCCGGTTGTTGGTGACATTAAGTTTCGAGGGGGGGGGGGGGGCAAACTAGATCTTTGTCCCCGGTGAAGGAAAGCTACTTTATAGTCAGAGAAATGTCAGTACCAACTCTTATTTTTCAGGCAGTTAAGCCAGAATACTGTCATTAGTTTATTAGTAAATCTCCCTCATTGCAGGCTTTAAATCACCTTGTATATATATCAATGTTTATATCTAAGCTGATTTTTATAGTGGCATTTTTGTACATAAATATGTGTGGACATTGAGGTAAATTGTGATCTGGATAAAAAAGTTTCTATAGCAACACTGATGTTCATAGAAATAGGAACAGGAATATTCATCATGAAATATTCACACAGCTTTGGTCTTAGAATTTCAAGAACTGTTAATGCATTTAAATTGCACTAAAGGTTTTATTTTCTTTAACAATTACATCAGCTAGATCTTTTTTAACCACTTCGTGCCCTGTGTTGCATAAATGTATACCACTTGGTGTAAGCTATAACATACAGCTGTCACCAAGCTCCAACTGCCAGGATCAAGAGCTAGCTCTGAGCCTGACTATTTAACCCCTTTAGACACCCCGGTAAATAGCAACCACAGCATCTAAGAGGTTAAAGAAAGGAGGCTTACTCTATTACCCCACTATTTACCCCTTTAAATATCACAGTCAATTCAGACCAGAGAATCTAAGCAATTATACAGAGTCAACCCCACACGCGGAGTGCTGACCTGATTCTTTGGCAACTAGGGTTCTAATAAACTCTGCCAGGTCTGCCATCTTGAAACCCCTATTCGGATGCTTGTTAGTTTTCACTGAGAGGCATACAGTGGTGTTTTAAAGTTTCTGAACCCTTCAAAAATTTTCCATATTTCTGCCTAAATTTGATCTAAAACTACATCAGATTTTCGCAAAAATCCTAAAAGTAGATCAAGAGAATAAAATCAAACAAATGAGTCAGAGATATTAGACTTGGTCATTTATTTATTGAGGAAAATGATCCAATATCACGTCTGTGAGTGACAAAACTATGTGAACATTTGCTTTCAGTATCTGGTGTGACCTTGCGCAACAATAACTGCATCTGAATTTCTAGTAATTGTTGATTAGTTCTGCACATCAGCTTGGAAAAATTCTAGCCTATTCCTCTGTACAAAATGCCTGTCTTATCTTGGAAAGTTTCTTACCATGAACTGCTCTCTTCAAATCCTTCCACTACATTTCTATAGGATTAAAAGGCATCTATTATCATCTTCGAGCCCCATACACTAGGTTATAGGGCTCAAAAAGTGAAAGGACACTGGGTCCGGGTAGTTGCTTTTTATGCTCACAGGGTCCCCTGTTCCAGCGCTGTGTCCATGAAAAACAAGCACATGTACACAACTTGACTATTTTCAGATGGATGTGTACAGGTTCTCCCATTCATCTCTTTGGGGGAGTACACTCACACAACCTTGTGAAAAGAGTCGAGCAGTGTGCGCGCACTGATTTTTCGGGGGCACAGCACTGGAACGATGGGCCAGGTGAGTATAGAAATCAGCAACTCAGATGCCTTTCTCCACTCAATGTAGTTTCTGGGGCTCAAAGGTGATGGACAGATGCCCTTTAGGGTCAGAACTTTGTCTTGGCCAGTCCCAAACTAACTTCATTATTCTTTAAGCATTCATATGTAGAACAACTTATGTGCTTTGGGTCATTGTTTTGCTGCATCGCAGACGGTCTCTGGAGATTCCGCTCATGCACAATTTGCTGGTCATAGAAACATAGAATGATAAGAGTTGGAAGGGACCTCCAGGGTCATCTGGTCCAACCCCTTGCTCAGTGCAGGATTCACTAAATCATCCCAGACAGATATTTGTCCAGCCTTTGTTTGAATACTTCCATTGAAGGAGAACTCACCACCTCCCATGGCAACCTGGTATAATGCAGAATTCATTGTTCCATCAATGATGGCAAGCTGTCCGGGCCCAGATGCAGCAAAACTATGATACTATCACCACCATGCTTCACAGATGATATGATGTTTTTAGGCGGTTATGCAGTTGTTGTTTTTTTCCCCAAGTCTGTGTGAGGGAGGCCTTAGTCCTGTCTGAACTATGTCCTATTTGCAGAGGTTTTCATCCCGTTTGTATGGGAGGTGTCAGTCTTGTCTGAACTACCGTGTTTCCCTGAAAATAAGACCCTGTCATATTCATTTTTTACCCAAAAGAAGCACTAGGTCTTATTTTCGGGGGATGTCTTATTATACTTACCTAGCAGGCGCGGTCTTGGTCCTTCCCGCTGCTCTCGGCCACTCATACATCACCACTTCCTGGTTAGGGGATTCATAAATCCTGCCTCCACAATGCAATTGGTTCTTTGACTGCTGCTCAGCCAATCAATGCAGCAGTCAAAGAATCAATCACAGCAGTCGCATTGTGGAGCTGAGATTTATGAAGTGGCTGAGCCATGGCCAGCCACTTGATAAATCCCGCCTCCACAACACGGCCGCTCTTGATTGGATAAGCAGCAGTTGAAGAACCAATCAATGCAGCGCTCGATGAACCAATGCGATAGCTATGATTGGTTCATCATGTGCTGCATTGATTGGTTATAGGACCACTGCTTAGCCAAATGACAGCCACTACTTCCTGGAGGCGGGATTTATGATTCCCGTAACCAGGAAGTGACGTTGTATGAGTGGCCAAGGATAGCGGGGCTCTGAAGAGCAGTGGGAGGGACCCGGACTGTGCCTGCTAGGTAATGTATTTGTTAATGTAGTGCAACTAGGGTTTATTTTAGGGATAGAGCTTATATTTCAAGCCTCCCCAAAAATTCTGATAGGTCTTATTTTCGGGGAAACACAGTATGCCCTGTCTCACCGTTTCCAGGTCCTGGGGGGTTTGTCTGTGTTTCTGGTTCATATTGTACTACTTGCTGGAGTTTATATTCTGCATATAATTGTACCACTGCTCTCTGCTGCCTTTTAGGGAGAGTCAGTTTGGCCCTAGGTTCCTATCATGTGGCTGTCCTTGTCGGGATGATTACTCTCCTAATATGAATGTTTTCCCTTTTTAGTTAGACCAGGGTCAGGGTAATGTCACATCTGTGTTAGAACCTCAGATCGGATGCTCCACCATAGATCCGGGTCAAAATACTGAAAGAAAAAGCGCTACATGAAACGCTTTTTCTTCTATCTAAAAGCTGTGCAGAAACGGAATTGTAGTCAAAGTTATCTTATCATAACCCATTAAAAATCTATTCTCTTATTTTAAACACAGCAAAACCTACTGTAAAGAAATTCAAAGTGTAAAAAAAGGCACACCATAATATCACAGCACACTAAAGGTCCATTTACATGGAACAAGTGTTGGGCAAACGATGCCCGACACTCGTCTGTATTTCCTCGCTCCTGTGCTCCTGCACGGGAGCTAGCAGAGCAGGCTGGTTCACCAGCAGGGGGCAGAGCAGTGCAGGAGATTTCTCTCCTCTCGCTCCCCAGCCCACCCTCCATTGAGATAACACAGCGGCCGTTCACTACTGAAAGGCGGCTGTTTAAACTGCACAATGAACCCACCGTAAAACCCCTACAATCAGTACCACAGGCAACCAGTCCAAATTGACTGCATTCATAGAACTCTTGGGGCCAAGCCAGATGACCCAGGCAGGCAACGAGACATTCTTTGTCGCATTCATTTTTTAAAGGACAAAGAGGCCATATTGAAAAGTCTTCGAGATAGGAGAGAGGCATTAACCCACAACGGCACCCCTATTGCAATCTTCCCAGACTTGGCCAGGCGTACACTTCAATACCAAAAAGCAGTTTGCCCAATTCTAGATGCTCTCAGGGCAAACAATATATTGTACAGATGGTCAACTTTTAGGTCCCCGGCAGGTCTCTCTGGGTCTTTAGGCACTTTGGAACTCCTCATGGTAGCACTGCCAGATTAGCCACAAGTCCCAGCCTAGCCTGTCTCGGCCCATAGGGAAGCAGTGGCCGGCAAGGCAAACCACAACGTTGACCAAGGAATGTTGGTATAGCCATCAATACCCCACAGGGACTAAACTATATCGCTGCAAGTGTGCCTTTTTATGTCATGATTTAATTGGATGTGTCATCAATGTTTTAATGCATAGTTGAGCCTAGGTTGTTCAACTGGTAACCACATCAGTAATGTGATGCCGTACTATTTAACACTTAATTTAGTTTACATTGAGAAGATAGTTAGAGTCATGTATTCGATTTCCATTTAGAGTTTTCAGGTGGGTGGCGGGGTCGACTGGACTGCTTTGATGCCCTTAATCTCCCCCTTCACCACTTTTGTGCCATCTGTAGCTGACCTAAAGTCAGTCTCCCACCTCATTAGATCGGGGTGCTACACTCCGATCGGCAGAATGAGTGTTTTCTGTCACCACACCTTTACCCTCCCCTTGCCTGGTCTGCTCTTTCTATTCTTTTCTCTCTCGGTCTTCATAGTGCCTTATGCCCCAGCAGCCAGGGTGGTTACCCTCAGTGTTTCTAAATTACCTCCCTGTACGTACAATGCCAGAGGTCTGAATTGCCCCTCTAAAAAGGGGACAAATCCCGGCTCATATGCACAAAAAACTAATACTGATAACGCTTTTCCAGGAGACACATTATCGAATTGGTCACCTCCCCAAATGCAATAACAAACATTACCCATGTTGGTATCACAGTGTACATCCTGAAAAAAAGGCATGTGCCATATCCGTAGCAATTCACAAATGTCTTCCACATAAGCAACCTCTTAAGCGACACCCTCTGCCTGGAGAAGATGAAGCATTTCATAGAAACCTTCGTTGAAGTTCATTAAAATGGGCATGACATCCTCAACAATACAATGGGAAGCTTTGAAGTGCTTACTGAGGGGTATATTTATCTCCCATGGGTCAAGACTCAAGAAGGATAGGACGGGAAGGTTAGATAAGGTGGAAGCTAATAAGTCTTAAGCCTCCCTGTCATTAAATGCTAAGATTTCGACATAACGCCAACAGATTCTAGGAACTATAGACTGAGCACATTTATGCGTGAGGGATCGAATAAAGGGAAGATTATAGGAGTATGGCAATAAATGTAGGTCCTGATTAGCGAGAGCACTTAACCCAAAAGAAAGCCAGTCCTACATTTTTACAACAAATTCAAAAGTGAAAGGGAAAGTCCATTCAACAAGCGACATCTTATGGCATACTATAGTGACCTTTATAATATTGAGGGCGAGACGAATGGTCCAAAGGGAGACGTTCCGCTGGTCGTTGTACAATATTTGCAAAGTTACGACCCAACGTCAAATTTCCCAAGAGAAAGGCAAGATGCTAGAGCAGGACCTTCCTGGATCAAGAGATCTCAAAGGAAATCCAGAATTTGAAAGTAGGAAAGAGCCCTGGTCCAGACTGTTTTATAAGACCTCTTAGGATATGGTGGTTCCTATATTGTGCAAGGTTGTTAATGTGGCTTCAAGGAGCTGCCCGTTCCCTCACCAAGCATTACAAGCTATTATAACAGTCCTGCCGAAACCAGGTAGAGATCCCATGCTGTGAGGGAACTACCGACCAATTGCCTTGTTAATTGTCGATACGAAAATATTTGCAAGGACCATAGCCACACGACAGAGTGCTTATTCCTCAGTTTATCCATAGAGATTAAGTAGGATTTGTCCAGGGACGAGAAGCCAGGGACAATACCATTAGAACACTTTCCCTGATAGAAAGTGCGTGGGCGGCAAATAGCCAACTATGTCTTTTATCGGTCGATGGAGAGAAGGCATTCAACCAAATAAGCTGGACATTCCTGGAGGCCACAATGTGAAAAATAGTACTGGGTAATAGATTAATAAATTTGATAATGGCCCTATATAATAATCCCACTGCACTGGTCTGGGTAAACTGAAAACTCCCCAGACCAATTAATATCAGAAACGGTACAAGTCAGGCATGCCTGCTTTACCTGACCCTGTACGTCCTGTTTATGGAATCACTAGCTAATGCCATCAGGGTAAAAAAAGATGTGATCGTTTTGCGCATCTCTGTATCCCTACACAAGGCAGCCTCGTTTGCGGATGACCTCCTGGTCTAGATCACAACCCCCAACCAAGCTTTACCCGCCGTGCTACAAGAATTTGATAGATATAGCCAAGTTAGCAACTTTAAAATGAACCACCATAAATCAGAAATTCTAAACATCATGCTCCCAACCTCAGAAGTTAGGTAACTAAAATATCTATTCCTCTTGGATTGGCGAGAGGATTACATTAAATATTTGGGGGTGACCCTCTTACCGGACTCAGGAAAATTATTTGAATTCATTTTCAAGCCCATTTACTCTTCAATAGTAAGAGATTTCGAAAGGTGGCGACCGTTAACCCTTTCATGGTTTGGCAGGATAAACACTATCTAAATAAACTCCCTCCCTAAACTCCTCTACTTTTTTCAAACACTTCCCATTCAGATCCCGAGAAGTTACTTTCTTAAACTGATACAGGCAGTGACAAAATTCATGTGGGGGGGCTGCAGACTGCGCTCAAGTTAAAGGTTGCTCACTCAATGGAAGGAAAGAGGAGGAGTGGGATTACCAGGCTTATTACTCTACTACAGAGCATCAATCGGCAAGATAGTCTTGGATTTGGTCCACGAGAAACCATCTAAGCAGTGGGTCAAAACGGAACAATTCTCAGTTCCGGGTCAGGCAGAGCCTCTTTTGGCTTAAAGGGGGTTTATGACGGCGGGGCTTTAGGGTGTCCCCCTTCATGACTTCAGTCCTGAAGACTTGGGATGTATTTATGCAGCGACATGACTGGTAGCCTCTCCAGGTCCACGGACACCCTTGGCGGGGAACCCGGATTTTCCTCCAGGAGACATTGGACTACCCCTGCTGGATAAATTGGGGTCCTGACTGCCTGGAGTACGAGACTTGGTTAGGGAGGACCGACTGTTACCGTTGGGCACACTGTTGGGTGAGGGGGTTCCTATGACAGGTGTGGTTCCGATACCTTCAGATAGGTCACTTTATACGAGCTCTAGGACCAATTTTGGCTTTGACTGAACCAGCTACGTCTTTCAAGGCACTCTATCAGGGGGCTAAGGGGTGAAATCTCTGCGGTATATAGCATTTTGGTCGCTGGGGGGGGGGGGGGCGAGTGGGACTTGGCAAGGGAATTCCAGAGATCCTGGTAAAAGCAGCTATGCAGGTCTCTCACAGAGGATGATTGGGATAAGGCTTGGTGCCGGACCCACAAGAAATCAGTCTCAGGCAATCACCAAGAGCTGATTTATAAAATTATAACAAGATGGTACAGCACCCAGGTAAATTTAGCCAGATTTTTTTCAGGATCCTCAGACGTGTGCTGGAGATGTTTAGGAGAAACTGGCACGCTCACACACATATGGTGGTCCTGTCCCTGAATTTCCAGGTCTTGGTCAGAGATAGAGGGCCTACATAATGGTCTTAACAGGGGCTCCCTGACACTTACTTTGGAAAGTACCTTTATGCTTTACTATCAATCTTGCCGGGGCCCATCAGTACTAACAAGAGGAATTTTTCCTCCAGGCCATGAGGATACTGATCCCTAGGTTTTGGAGATTTCATGACTCCCCGACACGGGGAACTGGGTTACAGCAATGGATGAAATTGGCTGTATAGAGAAGCTAAGGGCTACAGATGAGGAAAAATATGCGGCTTATCACTCCACTTGGGTTTGATTAGTGGCTGGTAAATGGGATTTTACCTAATCATTAGCTGGTATGGGGCTGATTGACTGGTACTGACTTGGGGCACGCTCTTTCTCTCTCTTCTGCTATCTTCTTTTTCTCTGTCCCCAATCTCTTCCTAGGGATTCCCCCTGGGGTTATACTCTATAGGTTGAATAGTTTTTGAATATGTTACCAAAGTGTTAAGGATCAGACATTCCCTATTTATTTTATGCGGCTTTTTAGAGCATTTACAAATATGACAATATTGAAATAATAAAACTACAGAGACAGCTTTAGGAAATACTTGATTTTAGTTCATCCGTCAAAATGTCTTTTTTGTGAAGCATTATTTCTCTTATTGTCTGTACCATACAATCTCTAATAAAAATACATTTTGACTAATAACATTTTTGCCTATTGTTTTTATTTAGCATTACTAAGCAAATAATAAATACAAAATATTGCCCTATTGTAGAAGTCGGCACAAATGAATAAGGTCACTCTCCCACCAGTCCCTTTTTACTTTGATTAGCACGGCGTCCCGAACACCATGCTAACGGTGAAACAAAACGGTTAGCGACCATGACTTTCGAGCACCGTCTGTTCTATTTTTATGTGTTTTCGTGTTTACTAACGCACCTCATCACAATGATGGGGTGTGTTAAACACTGTCAAATGCTGTACCATGTGTTCAAAAATCACAGAAAAATACTACAGTTTTGAGTGATGTTTAACTGAACGCATGTGCGAGAGTGACCTCATGAATGGAAATGGAGGGCATTTGTCAGTTTATTGCTGCCTAAAGGGGAAGATGTTATGTACAAAATAATCTCATTAGGATAGTGGATGGAGGATTGGAATTACAGAATTATATTTTAAGGGTGGCTTTACAACTATTGTCCAAACAATCGCTAATAGAGAGAATGTAAGCAGCACATGTTCAGTGAATATACTGCCACAAATCTAAAAATAGTTCCTGATTAATTATCATCTGGTGTATGCAGGCAATCCTTTCAACAACTAGCCAATGAACGTTGCAGGGAGATGTGTGCTTCATTGACTGCAAAATTGAACAAGTGAAAAACAATTGCTCTGTTTAAAAGTATACAAACAAGTATCATTTGTATGCTTCAGCAACTATTTTGAGTTACTAACAAGGCTATGCCAATGGCTCCCGGAGATAGCTGACAACCTAGAGCTGTCATAGGGGGACAAGGGAAGTCTCCCACAACATCCCCACCCCCAGTCATGTGATCGGCGCTATCCAATGGATTTCAGCGATCGCATTATAGTAAATAAAAAGTTTTAAAAAAAAGTTAGAGCACTAAAACTACTCACCCCCATCCTCCACGATGTCCCGCAATGATCTGATCCGAAAAGGACCTTTGTCCGTCTTCTGCTCATGTGCGCCAAGGGAAAAATAGTGATGCATGCGCAGAAGACTGGATCGTCACAGGACATTTTAAATCCCCTGGCTGCCGGAGACTGAAGGTAGTCGGGAAGCAGGAGATGTCACCAAGGACCGCAGTAATCGGTCCTCGGGCCCTTGATCGCTGCTATCCAAAGGGTAATGACGATCATGGAAAAGTTAAAAAAAAGTTAAAAAAACTTAACTTTTGCATCAAATCCATGAGGGGAGGTAATAATACTCACCCCAGTCCTCCACGATGTCCCTGGTCCTTCCAGGACCTTATGTCATCTTCTGCGCATGCAAGAAGTTCTTATCAGGTGCGTGCTCAGAAGGGCTTGCGCCCTGGGAGATTTAAAATCCCTCTGCTCCCAGCCAGCATGTGTAGCTGGTAGCAAAGAGATATCACCAGGGACCTGAAGTGTAAGTTTCATCTCCCCTCACAGATCATATCCGTGAGGGAGGATGAAATCACGTACCTTAGTCCCCAGAATTATCTGCGGACCTTACCCCGGCTTCTCAGCACATGCCCAGAATGGTGGACGCATGCGCAAAAGCCGCGGATTGACTAGGTAATTTAAAACCTCCCTGTTTCTGGTGACCAAACCTCTGTGACGCCAGCGGGCTCTCGCGATGTAATCGCAGAAAGCCCGGTTGGTTGCCATGGTAACAGAACGCCACCTACAGGTGTCCTGTATTACCATTGCCTATGATCGCTGTAATAGGCAATACCTGCAATATCTTATCATAGCGATCATCGGTGGTATGATGTAAGTCCCCCACAGGGACACAAATGGTGTAAAAAAAATTAAAAAAATTTAAATAATGTATAAAAAATAAAAATGTAAAAAAAAATAAATGTAAAAATAACCCTTTTTTATGCTTTTTCTCATATTAGCATAACCCCCCCTCCACACACATATTTGGTATCGTCATGTCCGTAAAGACACGTACAATCAGTTGAAAATGCTTTTTATCCTGCACAGCAAAAAGCTTAAAAAAAAACCCGCTAAAAAACGCAATAAAAGTGATCAAAAAAGCCGGATGTACCGCAAAATGGTGCCAATAAAAAAAGCTCACAGTTGCCAATTACAGCTCACCCTGCAAAAATAAGCCCTCATAGAGCTCTGTCTATCTATCTATCTATTATATGAAATTGAATGTATGTCTGTGTGTCTGTGTGCATGTCTGTGTGTGTGTCTGTTTGTCCTTTATGCGCTACTACACCATTCATCCGATCGCCATTAAACTTTGGGAAGTTGTTGAGTGCACTCCTGGGAAGATTATAGGCATAGTACATTTATGCTACGATAAATGGCAACTAAGCAAGTGTCAAATATATGTCTATCCCCACATCTATATATATAAAATTGAATGTATGTCTATGTGTCTGTGTGCGTGTCTGTTTGTCCTTTATGAGCTACTACACCATTCATCCGATCGCCATGAAACTTTGGGAAGTTGTTGAGTGCACTCCTGGGAAGATTATAGGCATAGTACATTTATGCTACGATAAATGGCAACTAAGCAAGTGTCAAATATATGTCTATCCCCACATCTATATATATATAAAATTGAATGTATGTCTGTGTGTGTGTCTGTTTGTCCTTTATGAGCTACTACACCATTCATCCGATCGCCATGAAACTTTGGGAAGTTGTTGAGTGCACTCTTGGGAAGATTATAGGCATAGTACAAATATTCTATGATAAATGGCGCGTGCGTCGTCGACGGTTACTACCCCCCACGTAGATCGTTCGATTTCCATCATTGCCACTAATTCTCTCACTTCCCGATGTCGTAGAAACATGAAATTTGGCACAAGCATTGACTATGTCATAAATAGGAAAAGGTAATGGGTCCCAACTCGATTATTCAATTCTATGCGCAAAAGAATTAGCGTCCAAATTTTACGTACGGAATCTAATTCTCTCACTTCCCAATGTCATAGAAACTTGAAATTTGGCACGAGCATTGATTATGTCATAAATAGGAAAAGTTAATGGGTCCCAACTCGATTATTCAATCCTAAGCGCAAAAGAATTAGCATCCAAATTTTATGTACGGAATCTAGCGTCCAAATTTTACGTACGGAATCTAATTTTCTCGCTTCCCAATGTCATAAAAACTCGAAATTTGGCACGAGCATTGATTATGTCATAAATAGGAAAAGTTAATGGGTCCCAAATCGATTATTCAATTCTAAGCGCCAAATAATTAGCGTCCAAATTTTACGTACGGAATCTAATTTTCTCGCTTCCCAATGTCATAGAAAATTGAAATTTGGCACGAGCATTGATTATGTCATAAATAGGAAAAGTTAATAGGTCCCAACTCGATTATTCAATTCTAAGCACCAAAGAATTAGCGCCCAAATTTTACGTACGGAATCTAATTTTCTCGCTTCCCAATGTCATAGAAACTTGAAATTTGGCAGGAGCATTGATTATGTCATAAATAGGAAAAGTTAATGGGTCCCAACTCGATTATTCAATCCTAAGCGCAAAATCTGGCACGAGCATTGATTATGTCATAAATAGGATATTGAGAATGCTGAGGTAAAATAAAAGCTGTGCTGTGATTGGTTGCTATATATTATACCGCTGAGGTAAAATGAATGCTGCACTGTGATTGGTTGCTATTTTTTATATTGCTGAGGCAGAATAAAAGTTGCGCTGCAAATTTTACGTATGGAATCTAATTCTCTCACTTCCTGATGTCATCTATATATATATAAAAATGAATGTATGTATGTATGTCTGTCCTTTATGCATTACTACACCATTCATCCAATCACCATGAAACATTGGGAAGTTGTTGAGTACACTCCTGGGAAGATTTCTGGCATAGTACAACTATCCATCGTCGACAGTTATGCCCCCCAGACAAAGATCATTTGATTTCCATCTCAAGCACAAAAACAAAAGGCATTACGAGCAACGGGATGCGTGTTCAACTACAAAATGATGCATCCGCCGTACGTTTCGCAAGACAATTGCTGCATATTGAGAATGCTGAGGTAAAATAAAAGCTGTGCTGTGATTGGTTGCTATATATTATACTGCTGAGGTAAAATAAAAGCTGTGCTGTGAGTGGTTGCTATTTCTTATACTGCTGAGGCAACATGAAAGCTGTGCTGTGATTGGTTGCTATATATTATACCGCTGAGGTAAAATGAATGCTGCGCTGTGATTGGTTGCTATTTTTTATATTGCTGAGGCAGAATAAAAGTTGCGCTGTGATTGGTTGTTATTTCTCTTACTGCTGAGGTAACATGAAAGCTACACTGTGATTGGTTGTTGTATTTTATACTGCTGAGGTAACGTGAAAGCTGCGCTGTGATTGGGTGTTATATATTATAAAGCTGAGGTAACATGTAAGCTGCGCTGCGATTGGTTGTTATATATTATACCACTGAGGTAACCTAAAAAAGCTGCGCTGTGATTGGTTGTTATCTAGAGATATAAAAACGAATGTATGTATGTATGTTTGTCTTCGCAGCAACGCGTGACGGGTAAGCTAGTTTAATATAAAAATGAAGACACATGCAGTAACTTAAAAAACATATTTAGGGTGCTTATACACAAGCACCGTTAGCGCTTCGGTAACAGCTAAGGCTAGTTTTAGGCCCAATATCCACGTTTGGCCCCCGCACGGGAGATCCGTGCATCTTGCTGCCCACAGGGATGCATTAGCATCCGTAGGGCAGCTAAAAGCATGCGGATGTGATTTCTTCCCGGTGTGCAAGCACATTCGCTGGGCAGAAAAAAACAAAAGATCCGGCCGCCACGGAGGGGAGACCCACAGCGTCAGGCCAGGTGAGTATGCTGTCATTTTCCTCGGATGTCCGCAGGCACGCAGTGATTCTGCTGCGGGAATTCATCAGCGGACATCCTGCATGCAAGTGGACATTAGGCCTTAGACAAAGTGTAGCCCTGTGCAAAATTAAAAGTGGAGCTGAAGACTAAAATATATTACCCATACAGCAGGCACATTCACTCAATTCCAGTGGCAGCTTGCAGAACACTGTAGCGCTGAACTCAACTTCTTCCAGGCGTATTGCTAGGGTTATATCAGGCATTCTGTATGATCCCACCACAACACACACAAAAAAAATACATTCATATACATTTATAGTTACCAAATAATGCCACCATACAAGACCAAAATAATGCCACTACAAAGTCCAAATAATGCCGCGATATACCATGGTCACTATATAGTGAATAAGTAATATCAGAATACCAACTCTATACACGTGCTTTGCAGACTGTTTAAATAACTACAGTACCATAACTAGTGATCACAGGTGACATTATGTCTGACTGGAGTTGGTCACAGACGCTTTTTTCCTCCATCCAGCTCAAACCACCATGACGACTTCTCTGAGCCACAGCTGGTCTTTAGAGAATTTTACACACAGACATCTTTTGCTCCTAACTTTTCCAGCAACTCTTGCTATGTTATCCACATCTCAACATAATCTTCCCATGCATAGTGCCCCAAATAGCAATGATTCCATCCGTGGTGTCCCACACAATAATATGTTCTCATTGCACCCCTTGTAGACCCTACACAGTAAGTGCCCCTTTTAATGCTCCTCGCACAAAATTTGTACCTCCTCAGTTATAATGCCCCCAGCCTTTGACACCCATTACGCGCACAGTCTTTAATAACACCCCCTTTATGCCCCCAGTCTTTTATAATGTCCCCGTTATGCCCTCAGTCTTTAATAATTCCTGCGCTATCCCTCCAGGATTTAATTATGCCCCATTTACGCCACCAATCTTTAATAAGGCCTATAATATGCCCCCACTCTTTAATACTGCCCCCTTTTTGTCACCAATCTTGAAAAATGCCCCCTTTATCATTCCCCAGTTTTAAATAATGCCCCAAGCTTTAAAACTGACCGCTGTACCATGCCACCAGTCTTGAATATTCTTTCCCACCCTCCCCTGGTCATGTCTCTGTCTCAATGCCCCCACTCAGTATGGACTTTAAGGTGAAGTCACACGAACGTATATCGGCTCGGTTTTCACGCCGAGCCGATATACGTTGTCCTCGTGTGCAGGGGGGGGAGGATGGAACAGCCAAGTGCAGGAACTGAGCTCCTGCCCCTCTGCACTATTTGCAATGGGGAAAGGTGGGACGGGGGCGGGGCTAATTCGCGGAACTTAGCCCCGCCCCACCTCTTCCCATTACAAATAGAGCAGAGGAGCGGAGAGGGGGCCGGGAGCTCGGTTCCTGCTCCTGGCTCTTCCATCCTAAAAACCGAGCCGACATACGTTCGTGTGACTTCACCCTAATACTGGAAAATTTAGGAGAAAAACTCTTTACTCACCTCTCGCTTTCCCCGATACGCAGGTCAGTGCTACTCCAGTCTCTCCTCACTAGACCACTACTAGGACTGGTGATGTGACAGGCTCCCGTGGAGGCAAGTAGAGAACTGGCAGCATGGAACAGACCAGCAGCGGAGGAAACAACTAGTAGGGAGTTTTAACTTTTTTATGCAGGTCCCAATTCCGATTGCTTGGGGGGCCCACAAGGTTGGGGGTCCTGGGCAATTGTCCATTTTGTCCCCCTCTCCTTCTCCCACCTTCATCCCTGGTAATAATGTTAATTGCCGGGCTGCACCAGCACTTGCAGGTACAGCCCAGCAATTGTTGAGTAAAGACAAGTGATGGCAGCTAGTGCTCCTGTGATAGCACGCTAAACATTTGCTTTAAGCTAGATCAATTAAGGTTGATAGACCAATGTATTCACTCAGGCTGAGAGCGAAATGTGCCAGATCCACTGTTTTTAATTAAATAGATGTAAGTAGTTTGAAGCAAAAGTAAGTAAAACTTTACTGCCATCTGCTGGTTGATTTGAGATCTGTAGATTTACTGATATGAAAAGTATTCTACTGTACACTAGGCAAGCATAAGGATGTTAGCAAATTTGACCAGGGTCAAATTGTGATGGCTAGACAATTGGATATGCAGTAATTCGTGTTCACCAAAAATTATTCAAGTAAGGACAACAAGTCAACAACAAAGGGTTCATGGGCATTCAAGCCTCATTGATACGCATGTTGAGTGAAGGCTGACTTGTCTGATATTTTACAAAAGAGCTACTGGAACACAATTTAGTGACAAAGTTAGTGCTCGCTAAAGAAAATAAATTATGTAATCAGCACTCTTTATTGTATAGAATATGTGGGTAGATGCGCAATCAAGTGGAATCCACAGGTTCAGTAGTCAAGTAAAGTAGTTTATGACAGCATCTCAGGTGCAAAAGAAAAAAAATATTTATTCTTCCATCATGTTTCGACCTCATTAGTCTTTGTGAAGTATATCATGCTTCGCAAAGATCACTGCGGTCAAAGTGCTCCATGATGAAGGAACAAAGATTTTATTTCTTTTGCGCCTAAGATTCTGTCACAAACTACTTTAAAGGGGCTATCAGGGAAAAAGTCAAATTTCAAAATAGTAATAAATCATCACACAATACTCTATCAAGTCTATCATTACGTTACCTTCATTCTGAGGCATGTACTTACATCCTGCACCACTTCCTGTGTGCCGTTTCTACTACATTTCCCATAATCCCCTTAGCTGCATCCCAGACAGTACTTTCCTTCCACTCCTCATGACTGCTAAACCCCACCCACTGCACACATGATCATCTTTCTCTATTGTAAATTATGAGAGTTTTGCTGTCTTGTCAGCAGTATGTTTCTATACAGACATGACAAACTCCCTGTGTGAAATTATATATTAATAAAGGAGTGACTGTTAAATTGATATAACTAAGAGATTACAATATCTGAGTAAAAGGATAATTTATTGCGGAAAACTGAACACTTGAAGGGAGGCTCTAGTACCCTGATGGGCCACCCTACTTTGGATGTAAGATGTTATAATGGCAGGCATGGAGGCATACAGCTTCCATATGGTATCTTGTGGCATATTAGTCCACATTAGCCATAACTAAGACTCTAGATCACTAGTGATGGCGAACCTTTTAGAGACCAAGTGCTCAAACTGCAACCCAAAACCCACTGTCAACACGTTCTAAAAAGGCCAGGGCCACTTTAAAATAGACAGTGTGCAGATTTTGACTGCTTTTTGGATGTGGAAATACCGCAGAATGTACTCAGCGGAAATTTCTGTGGAAAATTCTGCGGCATTTCCGCATCCAAAAATCTGCCAAAATCTGCACGCTGTCTATTTTGAAACAGCCCTGCCCGCTTCCGCCACATGTAAACATTCTCCAGTGGTAATAGTGACCCCCCTCCCCCGGCAGTAATAGTGACATCCCAGAGCGGCCCCAGCGGTGATAGTGACATCCCAGAGCGGCCCCAGCGGTGATAGTGACATCCCAGAGCGGCCCCAGCGGTGATAGTGACATCCCAGAGCGGCCCCAGCGGTGAAAGTGACATCCCAGAGCGGCCCCAGCGGTGAAAGTGACATCCCAGAGCGGCCCCAGCGGTGATAGTGACATCCCAGAGCGGCCCCAGCGGTGATAGTGACATCCCAGAGCGGCCCCAGCGGTGATAGTGACATCCCAGAGCGGCCCCAGCGGTGATAGTGACATCCCAGAGCGGCCCCAGCGGTGATAGTGACATCCCACAGCGGCCCCAGCGGTGATAGTGACATCCCACAGCGGCCCCAGCGGTGATAGTGATATCCCACAGCGGCCCCAGCGGTGATAGTGACATCCCAGAGCGGCCCCAGCGGTGATAGTGACATCCCACAGCGGCCCCAGCGCTGATAGTGATATCCCACAGCGGCCCCAGCGGTGACAGTGACATCGCAGAGCGGCCCCAGCGCTAACAGTGACATCCCACAGCGGCCCCAGCGGTAATAGTGACATCCCACAGCGGCCCCAGCGGTAATAGTGACATCCCACAGCGGCCCCAGCGGTAATAGTGACATCCCCCAGCGGTAATAGTGACATCCCCCAGCGGCCCCAGCGGTAATAGTGACATCCCACAGCGGCCCCAGCGGTAATAGTGACATCCCCCAGCGGTAATAGTGACATCCCACAGCGGCCCCAGCGGTAATAGTGACATCCCACAGCGGCCCCAGCGGTAATAGGGACATCCCACAGAGGCCCCAGCGGTAATAGGGACATCCCACAGCGGCCCCAGCGGTTATAGGGACATCCCACAGCGCCCCCAGCGGTTATAGTGACATCCCATAGCGGCCCCAGCAGTTATAGTGATATCCCACAGCGGCCCCAGCAGTTATAGTGATATCCCACAGCGGCCCCAGTGGTAATAGTGACATCCCATAGTGGGCCCAGCGGTAATAGTGACATCCCATAGCGGCCCCAGCGGTAATAGTGATAACCAATAGCGGTCCCATCCACTGGTCCCAACACCTGCTTATATTCTGGTTAGAATGGCCTAGATGATGGGCATTTTGTCGATACACCAACCAGCTTCTCGCATTCCAATAATACGCTCCCTCTCTAACTTTAACTGGGTGAAAGCTCTTCGACTGCATCGTACATGCATGTCTAATGGTCAGCAAGCTCTACACAAGAGGAAAAAGAGTTCTACTACACACAAGTAGCTTCTGGGAGCCTTTTTGTAGGTTAAGGGTAAAACCACTTTTAAGACCTCAGATGGCAAAACAGTTCATCTAATCAAGCCACAACTGGAATCAGTTGTGGATCTACCTGAGATGTAACTGCTTGCTGAGTTTTGCAGCAAAATGACAACTCCTTCTAGGTGCTTGTTTCTTTGTTTTTTTAACATGGTGTGTAAATATCTGAAGGGTTGTCACAGCGCAGAGGGATCAGTCTTATTCTTATTTGCACAAGGAAAGACTAGAAGCAATGAGATGAAACTGTCTGACAGCTCCTTCAGTGTATCGTTTGCCAGCTCTACTTCTCTTCTTTCTATTGCTGTTGGGGTTAGTCAGAGTCTAGTCCTATGTCCTCTCTTGTTTTCCATGTATACAGCCCCTATTGGATAAACTATCCGCAAATTTGGCTTTTAGTGCCATCTCTATGCGGACAATACCCAATTATACTCTTCTTTCCATGACATCACACTGTCTCTAACCACTACAAAACGCAAGTGATTGTCTGTCTGCTGTCTCTGACAACATGCTGTCTCTCTAGCTAAAACTAAATCTTTTAAAAATGGAACTTCTATTTGCACCATCTACTAACCTACCTTAAAAAAAAAATTTCATTTTGGTTTTTGGTATTATTATACCTCCAAGGCAGCACACCCACTGTATGGCAGTCGTACTTGACTCTGATCTTCACTCCCTAAATTCAAGCATTTGCATGCTCATTCCAACTACAGATAGTCCCCGACTTGCGAACATTCGGGTTACGAATTTCGCTAGATACGAACTATCTGTACAGCACAGTATGATGTAATGCTATGGCATTACATCATACTGTGCAGGGACCGGGCAGGCTTCTATCAAGCCTGATAGAAGGCTGTCCGGTCAGATCGCGGTTGCTAGGCAGCCGGGGGCCTTCTGAAAGGCCCTAGGGCTGTCTATGCAGAGCGCCTATCAAGCCGTGCGCTTGATAGGCACTCTGCATAGGCAGCCCTGGGGCCTTTCAGGAGGTCCCCGGCTGCCTAGCAACCACACAGCGTCCCGCGATCTCATCGTGGGACACTGTACGGGCCCCCTGAACGTCGGGTGCAGGCTGTTTCTTACAGCGGGCACCCGGCGGCAGCAGTTCCGACGAGCCGCGCCGCTCGTCAGAACTGTTAACACTTTAAATATCGCTGTCAGAGCGGTATTTAAAGTGTTAACAGTTCCGACAAGCAGCGTGGCTCGTCGGAACTGCTGCCGCCAGGTGCCCGCTGTAAGAACAGCTGGCATCCGACGTTGTATGGAGCGGGATCCACCCGCGATCCCGCTCCATACTACCATTTGTTTGACTTGCGAACAAAACGGACTTGCGAACGGGCTCCCGGGAACGGAACCTGTTCGCAAGTCGGGGAGCACCTGTACACCTCAAATATTTTAAAAAAGAGAAGTTGGGCACCACCTTATATCTAAGGATACATACACAGGGTACTACAATTGTGTTAACTAGACCAACATATTAGAAAAGAAAAAACACCACAAGAAGATTGTGCACACCCATGAAAATTTCAACATATATATATATATATATATATATATATATATATATATATATATATATATATATATATATATATATATATATATATATATATATATATATAGACGACGAAAGCCCTCACTGACTCACTGATTGTCGTAGAAACATGAAATTTGGCGCGAGCATATATTATATCCAAAATAGGAAAAGTAAATGGGTCCCAACTCGATTATTCAAATCTAGCGCAAAAGAACTAGCGTCCAAATTTTACATACGGAATCCAATTCTCTCACTTCCCGATATCGTAGAAACATGAAATTTGGCATGAGCATTGATTATGTCATAAATAGTAAAAGTTAATGGGTCCCAACTCGATTATTCAATTCTAGCGCAAAAGAATTAGCGTCGAAATTTTACGTACGCGATTTAATTCTCTCACTTCCCGATGCAACAAATAATTACCCACATTTTTACCACACAAATGTGAAATTTGCCATGACCATTCTTTGCGTATTAAATATTGGAAATTTAAAGGGTTGCAACTTGATTATGTAATGTAACTAATAACACATATGCGTACTGCACAAACTTGAAGTTTGGCATAACCATTCCTATGTTATGTAACTAATAACAAACATATCTGTACCCCGTAATATATGAGACAGTTATCTTCTCAGCAAAACAAAACGCATTTAGAAATAGGAGTATATACTGACAGGAATAAAACTGACTGTCGTATGTATTGAAAGGCTGTAAAGTACAAAAGGAAGTGGACATGGACTGCTGGGATGGAGTATGCCTTTAAGTATAACAAGGGGCTGCAACCTTCAGTCTGGGTAGGAAATTTAAATAAAGTTTCTATGAGTTGGGACCCATTAACTTTTCCTATTTATGACACAATCAATGCTCGTGCCAAATATAAGTTTCTATGACACCGGGAAGTGAGAGAATTAGATTCCATACGTAAAATTTGGACACTAATTCTTTTGCGCTTAGAATTGAATAATCGAGTTGGGACCCATTAACTTTTCCTATTTATGACATAATCAATGCCCGTGCCAAATTTTAAATTTCTATGACATCGGGAAGTGAGAGAATTAGATTCTGTACGTAAAATTTGGACGCTAAATTGTTTGCGCTTAGAGCTGAATAATCGAGTTGGGACCCATTAGCTTTTCCTATTTATGACATAATAATCAATGCTTGTACCAAATTTCAAGTGAGAGAATTAGATTACATACGTAAAATTTGTACGTGAATTCTTTTGCGCTTAGAATTGAATAATCGAGTTGGGACTCATTAGCTGGGACTCATTAGCTTTTCCTATTTATGACATAATCAATGCTCGTGCCAAATTTTAAGTTTCTATGACATCGGGAAGTGAGAGAATTAGATACCTACCTAAAATTTGGACGCTAGTTCTTTTGCGCTAGAATTGAATAATCGAGTTGGGACCTACTTACTTTTCCTATTTTGGACATAATCTATGCTCGCACCAAATTTCATGTTTCTACGACATCGAGAAGTTGGAGAATTAGTGGCGAGTCAGTCAGGTCAGTCAGTGAGTCAGGGCTATATATATATATATATATATATTAGTATTACTTAAAATAATGGAGTGCTATCAGGGAGCCATGGTGTCAGCAAAAATTGCGCATGAAGTTGTGTGTAATAACCCCAGGCATATTGCTAGACTTGTAGCTTCAGCATTACATCACAATGTGAATGACCCCCAGAGGCCTTATATGAAATCATAGGGGAAAATAGGTTTGAAAATTTTTTTTTACAAAAATAAGTAAAAAAAACAAAACAATATATACACACACATATATACATATACACACACATAACCATATACACTACTTTAAAAATACACTAAGATTTTTACCCCCAATAAATTTATACACTACTACGGGGGGGGGGGGGGGGGGGGGGGGACATTGTGGATATACCACTACTACGGGGGGGGGACACATTGTGGATATACCACTACTACAGGGGGGGGGGACATTGTGGATATACCACTACTACAGGGGGGGACATTGTGGATTTACACTACTACAGGGGGGGACATTGTGGATTTACACTACTACAGGGGGGGACATTGTGGATATACACTACTACAGGGGGGGGGCATTGTGGATATACCACTACTACAGGGGGGGGGCATTGTGGATATACCACTACTACAGGGGGGGGGGGACATTGTGGATATACCACTACTACAGGGGGGGGGGGACATTGTGGATATACCACTACTACAGGGGGGGGACATTGTGGATATACCACTACTACAGGGGGGGGGGACATTGTGGATATACCACTACTACAGGGGGGGGACGGGACATTGTGGATATACCACTACTAAAGGGGGGGGACGGGACATTGTGGATATACACTACTACGGGGGGGACATTGTGGATATACACGACTACGGGGGGGACATTGTGGATATACACGACTACGGGGGGGACATTGTGGATATACACGACTACGGGGGGGACATTGTGGATATACACTACTACGGGGGGGACATTGTGGATATACACTACTAGGGGGGGGGGGACAATGTGGATATACACTACTACGGGGGGGGGGACATTGTGGATATACACTACTACGGGGGGGACATTGTGGATATACACTACTACGGGGGGGACATTGTGGATATACCACTACTACAGGGGGGGGGACATTGTGGATATACCACTACTACAGGGGGGGAGGGACATTGTGGATATACCACTACTACAGGGGGGGGGACATTGTGGATATACCACTACTACAGGGGGGGGGGACATTGTGGATATACCACTACTACAGGGGGGGGGACATTGTGGATATACCACTACTACAGGGGGGGGGGACATTGTGGATATACCACTACTACAGGGGGGGGGGACATTGTGGATATACCACTACTACAGGGGGGGGGACATTGTGGATATACACTACTACGGGGGGGGACATTGTGGATATACACTACTACGGGGGGGGGGGGCATTGTGGATATACACTACGACGGGGGGGACATTGTGGATATACACTACTACGGGGGGGGGGGACATTGTGGATATACACTACTACGGGGGGGGGACATTGTGGATATACACTACTACGGGGGGGGGGACATTGTGGATATACACTACTACGGGGGGGGGGGACATTGTGGATATACACTACTACGGGGGGGGGGACATTGTGGATATACACTACTACGGGGGGGGGACATTGTGGATATACACTGCTACTACAGGAGGGACATTGTGGATATACACTGCTACTACACGGGGGACATTGTGGATATACACTGCTACTACACGGGGGACATTGTGGATATACACTGCTACTACACGGGGGACATTGTGGATATACACTGCTACTACACGGGGGACATTGTGGATATACACTGCTACTACACGGGGGACATTGTGGATATACACTGCTACTACACGGGGGACATTGTGGATATACACTGCTACTACACGGGGGACATTGTGGATATACACTGCTACTACACAGGGGACATTGTGGATATACACTGCTACTACACGGGGGACATTGTGGATATACACTGCTACTACACGGGGGACATTGTGGATATATACAGCTACTACACGGGGGACATTGTGGATATATACAGCTACTACACGGGGGACATTGTGGATATACAGCTACTACACGGGGGACATTGTGGATATACAGCTACTACACGGGGGACATTGTGGATATATACAGCTACTACACGGGGGACATTGTGGATATATACAGCTACTACACGGGGGACATTGTGGATATATACAGCTACTACACGGGGGACATTGTGGATATATACAGCTACTACACGGGGGACATTGTGGATATATACAGCTACTACACGGGGGACATTGTGGATATATACAGCTACTACACGGGGGACATTGCGGATATATACAGCTACTACACGGGGGACATTGCGGATATATACAGCTACTACACGGGGGACATTGCGGATATATACAGCTACTACACGGGGGACATTGCGGATATATACAGCTACTACACGGGGGACATTGCGGATATATACAGCTACTACACGGGGGACATTGCGGATATATACAGCTACTACACGGGGGACATTGCGGATATATACAGCTACTACACGGGGGACATTGCGGATATATACAGCTACTACACGGGGGACATTGCGGATATATACAGCTACTACACGGGGGACATTGCGGATATATACAGCTACTACACGGGGGACATTGCGGATATATACAGCTACTACACGGGGGACATTGCGGATATATACAGCTACTACACGGGGGACATTGCGGATATATACAGCTACTACACGGGGGACATTGCGGATATATACAGCTACTACACGGGGGACATTGCGGATATATACAGCTACTACACGGGGGACATTGCGGATATATACAGCTACTACACGGGGGACATTGCGGATATATACAGCTACTACACGGGGGACATTGCGGATATATACAGCTACTACACGGGGGACATTGTGGATATATACAGCTACTACACGGGGGACATTGTGGATATATACAGCTACTACACGGGGGACATTGTGGATATATACAGCTACTACACGGGGGACATTGTGGATATATACAGCTACTACACGGGGGACATTGTGGATATATACAGCTACTACACGGGGGACATTGTGGATATATACAGCTACTACACGGGGGACATTGTGGATATATACAGCTACTACACGGGGGACATTGTGGATATATACAGCTACTACACGGGGGACATTGTGGATATATACAGCTACTACACGGGGGACATTGTGGATATATACAGCTACTACACGGGGGACATTGTGGATATATACAGCTACTACACGGGGGACATTGTGGATATATACAGCTACTACACGGGGGACATTGTGGATATATACAGCTACTACACGGGGGACATTGTGGATATATACAGCTACTACACGGGGGACATTGTGGATATATACAGCTACTACACGGGGGACATTGTGGATATATACAGCTACTACACGGGGGACATTGTGGATATATACAGCTACTACACGGGGGACATTGTGGATATATACAGCTACTACACGGGGGACATTGTGGATATATACAGCTACTACACGGGGGACATTGTGGATATATACAGCTACTACACGGGGGACATTGTGGATATATACAGCTACTACACGGGGGACATTGTGGATATATACAGCTACTACACGGGGGACATTGTGGATATATACAGCTACTACACGGGGGACATTGTGGATATATACAGCTACTACACGGGGGACATTGTGGATATATACAGCTACTACACGGGGGACATTGTGGATATATACAGCTACTACACGGGGGACATTGTGGATATATACAGCTACTACACGGGGGACATTGTGGATATATACAGCTACTACACGGGGGACATTGTGGATATATACAGCTACTACACGGGGGACATTGTGGATATATACAGCTACTACACGGGGGACATTGTGGATATATACAGCTACTACACGGGGGACATTGTGGATATATACAGCTACTACACGGGGGACATTGTGGATATATACAGCTACTACACGGGGGACATTGTGGATATATACAGCTACTACACGGGGGACATTGTGGATATATACAGCTACTACACGGGGGACATTGTGGATATATACAGCTACTACACGGGGGACATTGTGGATATATACAGCTACTACACGGGGGACATTGTGGATATATACAGCTACTACACGGGGGACATTGTGGATATATACAGCTACTACACGGGGGACATTGTGGATATATACAGCTACTACACGGGGGACATTGTGGATATATACAGCTACTACACGGGGGACATTGTGGATATATACAGCTACTACACGGGGGACATTGTGGATATATACAGCTACTACACGGGGGACATTGTGGATATATACAGCTACTACACGGGGGACATTGTGGATATATACAGCTACTACACGGGGGACATTGTGGATATATACAGCTACTACACGGGGGACATTGTGGATATATACAGCTACTACACGGGGGACATTGTGGATATATACAGCTACTACACGGGGGACATTGTGGATATATACAGCTACTACACGGGGGACATTGTGGATATATACAGCTACTACACGGGGGACATTGTGGATATATACAGCTACTACACGGGGGACATTGTGGATATATACAGCTACTACACGGGGGACATTGTGGATATATACAGCTACTACACGGGGGACATTGTGGATATATACAGCTACTACACGGGGGACATTGTGGATATATACAGCTACTACACGGGGGACATTGTGGATATATACAGCTACTACACGGGGGACATTGTGGATATATACAGCTACTACAGGGGGGACATTGTGGATATATACAGCTACTACAGGGGAAACATTGTGGATATATACTACTACTACAGGGGGAACATTGTGGATATATACTACTACTACAGGGGGGACATTGTGGATATATAGTACTACTACAGGGCGGACATTGTGGACATATAACTACTACTACAGAGGGACATTGTGGACATATACTACTACTACAGGGGCACATTGTGGATATATACTATTACTACAGGGGCACATTGTGGATATATACTATTACTACAGGGGCACCTTGTGGATATATACTACTACTGCAGGGGGACATTTTGGATATATACTACTACTGCAGGGGACATTTTGGATATATACTACTACTGCAGGGGGACATTTTGGATATATACTACTACTGCAGGGGGACATTTTGGATATATACTACTACTGCAGGGGGATATTTTGGATATATACTACTACTGCAGGGGGACATTTTGGATATATACTACTACTGCAGGGGGACATTTTGGATATATACTACTACTGCAGGGGGACATTTTGGATATATACTACTACTGCAGGGAGACATTTTGGATATATACTACTACTGCAGGGGGACAATTTGGATATATACTACTACTAGGGAAAATTGTAGATATATACTACTACAGGGGGACATTGTGGATATATATTACTACAGGGGGACATTGTGGATATATATTACTTCATGGGGACATTGTTGATATATTACTATGAGGGAAATTGTGAATATATATATTACTATAGGGGGGACATTGTGGGTATATATTACTACAGGGAGACATTGTGGATATATTACTACAGGCCTAAGGGTATGAAAAAGCAGCGCAAATTCTGAAAAGACTCATTTTTAAGAAGCTGTTATGTCGATCTGGATTGGATGAAGAAGTAAACCACAATGCTAATTAGAGTCACAGTGTCATTATTTATTCTGTCACTGGCTGCCCCTGATCAGTCCTGTAGTCAATATATGGTACTAGCTGATATACCCGGCTTCACCCGAGTTAATTTGGTACTGGTGTTTATCTGGTGTTCACACGGAAAATCTTATGAAGTCGTGGTTACTTTAGAGATACCGGGAAAAAAATATGTTCACCATCTTGCATGGTTCTTTGCGTTACCCAGGAAACACCATGTGGAGGTAACCATGCGACGTTTCCTTTATATAAAATGACATCGGGAAGTGAGAGAATTAGATTACGTACGTAAAATTTGGACGCTAATTATTTTGCACTTAAATTTGAAGAATCGAGTTGGGACCCATTAACTTTTCCAATTTATGACAATCAATGCCCGTGCCAAATTTCAACTTTCTATTGCACCAAGAAGTGAGAAAATTAGATTCCGTAAATAAAATTAGGACGCTAGTTTTTTTGTGCTAGAATTGAATAATCGAGTTGGGACCCATTAGCTTTTCCTATTGATGACACAATCAATGCTCATGCCAAATTTTATGTTTCTACGACATCGGGAAGTGAGAGAATTAGATTCTGTACGTAAAATTTGGACGCTAATTCTTTTGCGCTTAGAATTAAATAATCGATTTGGGACCCATTAACTTTTCCTATTTATGATATAATCAATGCTCGTGCCAAATTTCAAGTTTTTATGACATCGGGAAGTGAGAGAATTAGATTCCGTACGTAAAATTTGGAGGCTAATTCTTTTGCACATAGAATTGAATAATCGAGTTGGGACCCATTAACTTTTCCTATGTATGACATAATAATCAATGCTCGTGCCAAATTTCAAGTGAGAATTAAATTACGTACGTAAAATTTGGACGCTAATTCTTTTGCGCATAGAATTGAATAATCGAGTTAGGACCCAATAACTTTTCCTAATAATGACATAGTGAATGCTCGTGCCAAATTTCGAGTTTCTATGACACCGGGAAGTGAATTAGATTCCGTACGTAAAATTTGGACGCTAATTCTTTTGCGCTTAGAATTAAATAATCAAGTTGGGACCCATTAACTTTTCCTATTTATGACACAATCAATGCTCGAGCAAAATTTCAAATTTCCATGATATTGGGAAGTTGGAGAATTAGATTCCGTACGTAAAATTCCAACGCTAATTCTTTTGCGCTTAGAATTGAATAATCGAGTTGCGACCCATTAACTTTTCCTATTTATGACACAATCAATGCTCGTGCCAAATTTCGAGTTTCTATGACACCGGGAAGTGAGAGAATTAGATTCCGTACGTAAACTTTGGACGCTAATTCTTTTGCGCTTAGAATTGAATAATCGAGTTGGGACCCACCAACTTTTCCTATTTATGACATAATCAATGCCCGTACAAAATTTCAAGTTTCTATGGCAACAGGAAGTGAGAGAATTAGATTCCGTACGTAAAATTTGGACGCTAGCTCTTTTGCCCTTGAATTGGATAATCGAGTTGGGACCCATTAACGTCTTCTATTTATGACATATTCAACGCTCGTGCCAAATTTTATGTTTCTATGACATTGGGAAGGGAGAGATTTAGATTATGTACGTAAAATTTCGACGCTAATTCTTTTGCGCTAGAATTAAATAATCGAGTTGGAACCCATTAGCTTTTCTTATTTATGACATAATCAATGCTTATGCCAAATTTCATGTTTCTACGACATCGGGAAGTGAGAGAATTAGATTCCGTACGTAAAATTTGGACGCTAGTTCTTTTGCGCTTGAATTGAATAATCGAGTTGGGACCCATCAACTTTTCCTATTTATGACATAATCAATGCCCGTGCCAAATTTCACGTTTCTACGACACCAGGAAGTGAGAGAATTAGATTTTGTACGTAAAATGTGGACGCTAATTCTTTTGCGCTTAGAATTAAACAATCGAGTTGGGACCCATTACCTTTTCCTATTTATGACATAATCAATGCTAGTGCCAAATTTGAAGTTTCTATTACACCAAGAAGTGAGAGAATTAGATTCTGTATGTAAAATTTGGACGCTAGTTCTTTTGCGCTAGAATTGAATAATCGAGCTGGGAGCCATTAACTTTTCCTACGTATGACATAATAATCAATGCTCGTGCCAAATTTCAAGTGAGAGTAAATTAGATTACGTACGTAAAATGTGGACGCTAATTCTTTTGCGCATAGAATTGAATAATCGAGTTATGTCCCAATAACTTTTCCTATTTATGACACAATCAATGCTCGTGCCAAATTTCGAGTTTCTATGACACCGGGAAGTGAGAGAATTGGATTCCGTACGTAAATTTGGATGGTATTTCTTTTGCGCTTAGAATTGAATAATCGAGTTGGGACCCATTAACTTTTCATATTTATGACACAATCAATGCCCGTGCCAAATTTCAAGTTTTTATGACATCAGGAAGTGAGAGAATTAGATTATGTACGTAAAATTTGGACGCTAATTCTTTTGCGCATAGAATTGGATGATCGTGTTGGGACCCATTAACTTTTCCGATGTATGACATAATAATCAATGCCTGTGCCAAATTTTGAGTGAGAGAATTAGATTACGTACGTAAAATTTGGACGCTAATTCTTTTGCGCAAAGAATTGAATAATCGAGTTGGGACCCTTTAACTTTTCCTATTTATGACAATCAATGCTCGCGCCACATTTCAAGTTTCTATTACACCAAGAAGTGAGAGAATTAGATTCTGTACGTGAAATGTGGACGCTAATTCTTTTGCGCTTAGAATTGATTAATCAAGATGGGATCCATTAACTTATCCTATTTATGACATATTCAATGCTCGTGCCAAAATTTCATGTTTCTACGAAATCGGGAAGTGAGAAAATTAGATTCCGTACGAAAAGTTGGACACTAGTTCTTTTGCGCTAGATTTGAATAATCGAGTTGGGACCCATTTACTTTTCCTATTTTGGATATAATATATGCTCGTGCCAAATTTCATGTTTCTACGACATCGGGAAGTTGGAGAATTAGTGGCGAGTCAGTCAGTGAATCAGTGAGTGAGTGAGGGCTTTCGTCTTTTTATATTTATATATATATATATATATATATATATATATATATATATATACATATATATATACATATATACATATATATATACATATATACATATATATATACATATATACATATATATATACATATATACATATATATATACATATATACATATATATATACATATATACATACATATATACATATATATATATATATATATATATACACATATATATATACATATATACATATATATATATACACATATATATATATACACATATATATATATACATATATACATATATATATATATACATATATATATATATATATATATACACACATATATATATATACACACATATATACATATATAGAGTAATGGGTAGTAGCAGTCTTGTTTGTGTACAGACAACTCCCATCATACTTTACCATTGTTCAGGTCGTATTAAAAAGTACTAGTAATTATTAAGAAATTATAGTACCAGTGTTTCTGGTGGCACATCAGCCTGATTACCACACAAAACAAACTGCTTGGCTCCTCCTACAGCAGTGACATTACCACAGGTCCTTTAGCCCACCAGACCAGATCTCTGTGGTGGTGGTAGGTCAGTGTGTTCTGTGGGAAATTATAGTGCCAGTGTTTTCTGTTGGCACAATGTGCCACACAGCTCTTGTACATGCATTATGGTCGCCACACATCACACTCACAGCAGCTTACCACACAAGACAAACACAGCTCGGCCCCTCCCACAACTGTGACATCACCACAGGTCTTTCAGCCCACTGGATCGCTGTGGTGGAGGTAGGTCAGTGTGTTCTGTTAGGACTGCCGAGTTGTGTCTGACAAAATAGCAGTTTAGTTGTATTCTCATTTTGTTATTTTTGCCCTCCCATTTCCAAGAGCTGTGTTGTTCTTCTGTCGGTCAGACTCTGTTTTATATATGTTGTAGGACCTTCAATGACATTACCAGGGGGCGGAGCATAAGAATCACACACAAACATACATACATACATACTTACAGTCAAGTGGTCGTTAGTAGTTTGACAATCTTAAATAATAGGGCCTGACTTGACTTGAAAGTTTATCCCTTTTTTGCTCTTGGTTCTGGTGCTGTATTTATGCAATGAACTGTTCTACTATTAATAATTACAATGATATATATTTGGAATATTGCAATTGTTTTACTAGACTATTAGTTTACGGATAATTCTCTGTGGTGTGCCATATAACAGGAATTACACATGCATAATTTAATAACCCAGGTGGGAACGTGTTCTGTGGAGGGCTTCCCTTTCGTTCGCTCCTTGCCAAACCCAGTGCACTGACAGGGGTTCAGTGCATTGGGTGTAGACTATATGTCACAGCTCGATGCACTGAATCCCTGTTAGTGCATCGGGTACGGCGTGGTGTGAGCAGCACTGTGAAAGAGAAGCCGATCTGTTCTGCCTAGGCTTTTCTCCTCACAGTGCTGCTCGCTCCCTACCGAACCCGAATGCACCGACAGGGGCTCAGTGCATCAGGCTGTGACATATAATAATGTACACTTATCAGTGCATGGCTCGGGCGGGGTGCGAGCGCTGTGAGAAGCAACTGTATGCAGAATAGAACACTTCTTAACAGCACGGGGTATGGGCAGCATATGAGCGCGGCAATTGTAAAAACACGGGGGTGGCAGGACACGGTTATTAAAAATAAAATTATATATAAAAATGACTTTAATAAACTGTAATACAGGAAGAAAACCGTGTCTTGAACTGCTGCAGATCCCGCTGGATGGAGCATCCTCTACTGTTATACAGCCAGGTGAAGACGGATTTCTCAGCCCGATCTCCACCTAGCTGCAAAGCAGAAGTAGGGTTTTGTAAGAAAAATGTATAGAATAGGCTGATAGAACCTATTGCAAAAATGATTGTCGTTGCTAGCCAATATATGTAATCCTGAACTGGAGTCTGGCCACTCTGCCCTCCAGTGATACATCGGGTCTTATATGATTTAGGACTTCTCCTTTGGTCTGTTTGACTTCTTGCAAAAATGCTTAGAACCACCTATTCTGTAGATATGTAAAAAGGTGCAGACAGTCTTTAAATGACCTTATTATGTGCACCCCTTCTATTTGTACTCTTACTCACATTGCTTACTGAACAGAGGTGCACAAAACAGAGCGGTCCTGCTGCTCAGCTCATGTGATCTGCATTTCTAACTTGGAAACTACAGTTCCTAAAAACATCCTGCATCTCCTCCAGGCTGCCATCATTTTCTCTCTCTATGCATTTACTAACACTACTCTGTACACTGAAAGGGGTTAATTGGAGCAGATTAACCATTTGCATTCACACAGTATGAGGAGGGGGAGCTCTGCAAAAGTTATATCTTACATGTTTATCTTTTCCATTATAGCAGCCCTGAATAGGTCTACAGACCAAAACATTTCTAAACATGAACAATTTCACTCGAGCAGGTTAATCCCATCTCATATGAAAGATGCAGACCAGAGAGCCGCTCAGCGAGTGGCACTCATTATGGCAGGACTGGTGTTTACGTGAAATCCATGCAGAAACCAAACGTGGGTGACCTCATGCATATTTATCCTATTCACTGAGGCCAAATCGGAATGTGGATCAAAGAAAATCTGTGGCAGAATTCCGTGGCTCAGTCTCAGTTTGAAAGTGAATGTCAACAACCCTCTCCAACCAAAAAAAAAGAAGGTTAAATAAAAATAAGCACAAGACTGATACAGGTAAAGCAAGTGCTCAAAGGGGTTTTTCTCATTATCTAATATTGCTTCATAGCTACTCTGTCCTACCTGGTTGCTGCTGACCAGGACCTTGGGATAGTGGTGCGAAAGTCTGCTGACAACCTTGCCCCACTGTTGGAGTGGGCAGGAGTTATGGCAACTCGATGGGCTTCACTCCCACTGACGCTAGTAGGTCACATAAACCTAACCAAAATGAGGCTATTGCCCAAATTTCTATATATATTCCAGAATACACCCATTTTGATCCCTAAAAAGTTCTTTACGGTCTCCGAAAGATACTCCTCCGTATACTGTGGTGAGGATCCACCCCAAGAATTAAACTAGAAACTCTCTGCCGGCCCGTAGAAGGAGGGGGACTAGCCCTCCCCCACTTTCACTACTAGTACCTGGCTAGTCGGCTGGTATGTGGGGGGTGGTGGCTGTCTACTGATTATAGTGGCTCCCAGTGGTGGAGCTTGAGCGCAGAATAGTAAGTCCTGAACAAAGTTTGAGAGGATTATTGCTAAGGGGCCCAAATTCGCGCATAACTACCCTGCCTATACCTATGTGGGTGACCCTTTAGGTTTGGAGTATAGCCCTCCATTTGATACAGGACAAGGCAGCAAAATGGCCCCCTCATACTCCCTTGTGGAGAATTCCTAACTTGTACTTGCAGGAAATGCCAGACATTATCTTCTGGAGATGTCATGCGATAACTACCCTCTCAGATGTGGTTGGGAATGGTGTTCTTAGTACCTTCTCACAACTACAGATGTGATTGGGCCTCCCTAATAACTCCCTTTTTAGATATTTCAAACTCCGTCATGCGCTTGGAGCCCAATTTGGAGGCCAGAACATACGCCTCACACTGACCCGGCTATAAGAGCTTGCACAGATGGCCAACATTCTGAAGCCACTCTCCTGTTTTTATAGATAACTGACAAGAGGTCTTGCCTCGCTGAGGGACAGGGCCCTTGAAAAGTGGGGCTTGGATATACCGGACCTAGACTCGTACGATCGGGATGGCCTCTTGGCCAGCTCAGGGCCTTGATCAGTGCAAGATCCAAGTCAGGTCCTACACAGAATCTACTATACTCCTACCCGTTTGTGTACCATGGGCCTAATTCCCAATGTAGACTGCCCAAGATGCTTAATGAGTGCGGGCATCATCATGCATATGGTTTGGGAATGCCATGTTTTGTAGACGTATTGGAGAGATGTCCTTGAGTTTATGGAGAGGCACCTAGGGGCCCCGTGCATCCTGCATCCTAAAATTTGTCTCTTTGGCCTTGTGGAGGACATTCTGGTTAACACAGTAACATGCACTTTATATAAATTGCTGTTCTTTTATGCTAAAAAAGTTATACTGCTTAACTGGAAACATTAAAAAAAACTACTAGGGCTGCTTGGCAGGATGAAGTGAACGGGGTCATCCCTCTATATAAGCTGACATATATGGCCTGAGGCTACCCCGCAAAATTTGCTAAGATATGGGGCCAGTGGGTTGACTGCGCTAATAGTGCATCAGGCGTATCTGACTAGTTTCTTGGCCAAAGGGAAATTTGGAGGTTTTTCTTTTTCTGCTCTTCACTATGCGCAGGGATTGAATGTTTGCTGTGATGACGGCCGTGTCGTGGGTTAAAACTTTTTTTTCTATGTTTTAGTTACTACTATTTACCAGGTTGGGAATCTTGAGTTCTGTTTTGGAGGGGGGGGGGGGATAAAAAGGTATATGTAATTACAAAGGGAGGAGTACAAGAGTTCAGATTTTTGAAATCTACAAAACACTGCTGAAATCTCTTCCTATGCATGTCTGTATTGTATTGCATAAGAATATCCAATAAACGTTTCTTTAAAAAAAAACAAAAAACATTATGTTACCATCGTTGCGTTTTTTTTTTTACGCAAATGTCAATGGGACTTTCTAATGTTAAGAACGCATCCCAAGTTTATGCTTTGCGATTTTTGTGCCATGCGTTCTTAACATTAGAAAATCCTATTGACATTTCCGTTAAAAAAACGCTGCGATATCGCGATCGCCAGTGTGCAGGAACCCTAAGGCTGCACAGTCTAACTATTAGACAGTATTTTAAATAAGCCCCAATATATGTGGTTTTGAAATTATTACTTTCAGAAAGCAAACTATATAGGAATTTATGTGTGACTTCTTTAAATATACTTACATTTGCCCATATGTTTTAATTTATCCCTAAATAAGGCATCTTCAGATATAGAACTGTTAGAATCACAGCCACCAGAAACAGAATGGGATTCATCTGCTGTAAAATAAAAATACACAAAACAAATTAATTGCTTTCACTGTAATTTAACAGACAGTCTGGTATGAACATTTCATAAAAGTTTGATCAGTGGGGGCCTTTGCTGAGACTCCCACCAATAACAATAACCAGGGGTCCCGTGTCCGCCTCTCTTCCCTAAGGGCCCCTGTCCACGGGCAATACGAAGTCCCGCGGCAGATCTCTGCCACAGGAGCCGCTGCCCGGGAGCAGGAGCCGCCACCGATTCTCCGCCGGTCAGCCCTATCTGATAGATCGGCTGGCCGCGGAGAATCGGGGGAATTCGCGACATGCTGCGAATTGCCCACCGCGACCAGAGAATCGCAATGATTCTCTGCTCAAGGACAGGTGTCGGCGCTTTCCATAGCAATGTAAATCACGCCCATGGACAGGCACCCTAAACCTCCCCACAGTCCCCAAGAAGAGCTTGAATGGAGCAGCAGCCAAGCATGTAAATTATTGCTCCATTAATTTAAATGGGACCCTTTGTTTTTAGTTAGAATAATCCATAAATATGTGACAGGTGTGGGTCTGATCCTCAACTGTCAGCAAAACAATAAGGAAACTTTTACAGTAGTCATTAGTTAGAAATGTAACTTAATCAGCTTTTAAGCCCTTAAAGACCAAGCGTGGTAAATTTACGGCGCTTGGTCTTGGGCTTTAATCCCGGCAGATAGCAGAAATACGGCGCAGGATTAAAGCCTCTGCTCCTGCAATCAAGCAAGAGCAGGTCATTAAAAAAAAAAAAAAAAAAGTCAGTCAGTGGAAAAAAGATATAAAAATATCCTATATCTTACACAATTTTGGTAGGAAAAAAAATAGGGCAGTAAAACCACCACATGAGTAAAATCCCTAAAAAGCGTCTGGCCCTTTACGACCAAAACAGCCTGGTCCTTAAGGGGTTAAATAACAGATTTTAAATGGCGATATTTAATTTAAAAAGTATTGGTTCCATGTTATCAGCGATACCATAAATGTTCTAAGTATTCTTTGCAAATTTGATTAAAAATGTACACCACATGACTAAGAAATACTCAATTATTACAGAAATAAGTTTCTAATTTCACCTACCATTTGGAAGAGTCGACTAATGCATTGTGATTGTGTTACAATATATATCATCTACAAGGTATGAATGCAAGTAGAGAAGCTATCAATTTTTTCCCTAGTGTCATATGTTCTTACTTGATATTGAAGGGCAAAAACTGAAATCATTATTCACTGGCATACTGCAAGATTTGGATTTCTTTGACTCATATTTCAAACGATCTGAAAAAAAAACAAGAAAGCAAACAAAAAACTTATTTAAACAATTTTTAGCAAACGGAACAACGGTCTTTTCAGCACTCAATACACTCAATTTAAATTAATTAAAAAATGTTGATATTTTTTATTGTGCTAAAATGTATTATTTATTTTGACAAAGCTTGCTTTGCAAAAGTCAGAAATGGTAGGACTCAAGGTCACACAGAGACACTTTACAGCCGGCTTCACGTGAACGGATTTGAATAGCGGATTCCATGAACACCGCCCATGCGTACGATACGTGGGTACTGAAAAGGCGGTGACTTTTGTGTGCTCACTCCTACTTCAGGGTAGGAATTGCAGATGCCGTAGGCGGGAGCAAAATCGCAGTATGCTGTATTTTACTGCGGATTCCGCGCGCATGAGCCCTACTGATCTCTATGGATGTGTTCGAAAAGCAGTGCATACACAAGTACAGATTTGCATGCAAGTTGCTAGAAGACTAGGTAACAAATGGTGAAAAGAAAGCAGGTAGGAACACACCCATCCAGAAAGCTGTCTGCAACCTCCGCTTATCCTATTAGTGACCAAGCCTGTTTGTGCCTTAGTGACAGAGCCAAATTTTAGAAATCTGACATGTCACTTTGACATAGAATAACTTCGTAAATGTTTTGCATATCCAAGTGATTCTGACATTGTTTTTTCGCCACATATTGTACTTCATTTAGGGGATAAAAATAGACTGATAGAATTTGTGTATATTTATTAAAAGTGACAAAGTTAGGAAAATTTTAATTCCCCCCCCATTTTCAACTGCAATATCTCAAATATATGCAAGCCTACTGTAGGAATTTTTGGGAAGATATATATTTCCATCTGTATACTAATATTCTAGACGTACATTTAAAAAACCTAGTAAGGTGGAGACAGTAAGAGACTCTTCTAGACTTGTGTGCGTTTGTAATACACCCATCTGTTGTTCACAGACGAACAGCACAAAGAATTTAGAACCTACAACAGCCATGTTGTTCCCCTTAGACAACAGGCATTGCGTAGAATGTTTCAGTGTCATACTGGCAGCTGTGTGTTTATTTGATCTAAGTGCTACGTGACTGCCAGATTGTTGCAATTGGAGTCTGGGACTCCAGACTAGCAGGTTAAAAGACTTAGGCCTCATGTCCACGGGGAAAATCAGGCCCGCTACGGATTCTACATGTAGAATCTGCAGCGGGTCCCTCCTGCCCCGCGGACATGAGCGCTGAAAATAAGAATAAATAAGAATAAACTCACCTCCCACCCGCTCCGTTTCTTCTCTTCGCCGCGGCGTCATCTTCTCTGCGTCGCGGCCGGATCTTCTTTCTTCGGCTCCGCGGATGCACAGGATGACGCCGGTGACGTACCCCGCGCATGCGCCGTCCCGAAGAAAAAAGATCCGGCCGCGACAGAGAAGATGGCGCCGCGGCGAAGAGAAGAAACGGAGCGTGTGAGTAAAATCTGATTTTTGTCTCCCGCGGATCCGGGCGGCTTCCATAGGCTTCAATAGAAGCCCGCGGGAGCCATCCCCGCGGGAGACCCGCACGAAAATGGAGCATGGTCCGGATTTTTTCATGCTCCATTTTTTTAAAATCACTTTTATTGACCATCCGCGGGTATTTATCTACCCCGCGGGTGGTCAATGCATCCCTATGGGGTGCGGATCCGCGGGCAGGAGAAGAGTTAAAATCCGCTGCGGATTTTAATTCTTATTTTGCCCGTGGACATGAGCCCTTAGGCCTCATGTCCACTAGGAAATTCGGGCCCGCGCGGACTCTTCATGCAGAATCCCGCAGCGGGTCCCTCCTTTCCCGGGGACATGAGGCCTGAAAAATGATTTAACTTATCTGTCTGGACGCTGCGGGTTCCCGTCCGTCACGGCCGGATCTTCTCTCCCTCTGCACGGCCGTGCACTCATTCTTTTTTTGAACTCCTCCTCTCCCGCGCCGGAGAGCAGAAATTCAGCTGCGGGTGTAGGCTTCTATGTAAGCCTGCGGGAGACCCACAGAAAATGGAGCATGCTGCGTTTTTTCTCCCGCACGTGAAAAAACGCAAATCCATTAAAATGCCATCCGCGAGTGCAAATTTCAATTAATTTGACCGCGGATGGCCAATGATTCTCTATAGGCAAAATTGAATGGGGATTCCGCAGCGGCATTTTTACCGGCATTTAGCACTCATCATTGATCAGGAGCGTTAAACGCCCAAAGATAGAACATGCACCGATCGAAAATCACAGCGCTTCTCAATGTCGCAATTGAGCAGCTATGTGAGCAGTCCCATTGAGAACAATGGTAGTGTTGTACCACGATTACCACAGAGCTGAAAGTGCCGTGCTAATTGCAGTAAAAGGCACCTGTGTGAGGGTGGCCTTAGGTAGCCATTGCAGCGGGATTCTAAATTAGCAGAATTCCAGATTAGCAGGTTAAAAGACTTTAGAGACATTTCCGTAAATTGTTTGGGGAACGATATTGTAGCTGCAGCTCCTCTGAGATGAGTAAATAATGTCTGAGGAACAAAGAGATGACCCAGTGGAGGTTATGTTCAATCATTCTGGCAAATGGACACTCTGGGAGTGCCAAAAGATGGGTATGCCAAAGACTGGATGTTTGGGTGTAGATAGAGAAAGTTTGTAAGTGATGGATAAATGATCATGTATTCAGAATGAAGGGCTTTGTATAGAAATCCCTGCTTGGAAAGACGTAATATTATAGTTAGAGCATGTAGAAATGAGAAGGAAAACAGTGAAATCTGTTAAGAATTCCATTACTTGACTAGAGAGAGTTAACTTTCCCAGGTCTTCAAGTGATATGCTACATTCCAGTAGCAGTGTGGTCTAGCTGGAGAGCAGAAGGTAATTCAAGAAGTTGCATTCTGGTAATAAGTGCATGTTCAGAATAGGTGATTGCATGATTCCATTAAGTTATCAGGTTGTAATATTACTGCACAAAAGATGGGATACAACTTTTGTTAAATAAGCTCTTGCTATTTCATCATCAATAATGCAGATTTGTTATTTTTTAGTGAATTTTTTTGTATGTGTGAAGGGCCCGTATATGTGTCATTGATTGTTATCTGCCCGTATAAATTATATGGTTTATGTGTACCATTGGAGGGCTGAGCACTTAATCCTTTGAGATTTTGTTTGGCCAGTCCCTTGGTATTAGAGTTGTGCTTCCCAAAACAGACAAAATATGCACAGAAAAATGGTTCAAAGCATCTGTATTTGATGGCGTTTTATAGTCGAACCCTATTTTTCTGGAATTATATGTATCTTAGTTCAGAGATTGATTACAGCATGAGTCTGCTTCACAGTTATTGTTAAATTCTTTATCAGATTTATACTAGAAATACTTACACCTTGTATGGCTTTTCTTAGCAGTAGACCTGTAAATAATGCCAGTCCGATACTTACAAGCACCTCTCTCTCTTTGTAAAATGACTCAGCCTAAGACAGTCAAAGTGTATCTGATATGGTAATCTTATGGAGCAAAGCAACATGATTTTCAATAGACAACCATAAGATCTTTATCCTCATTCGCCAGAGGATGGTAATCATCAGGCCTACCCTTTCTCATTAGAGGGCATGACATTTATTCAAATTATAAAACAAGAAAACAATGTTAAAATAAATTTGCTTTTATGCTATGTTCGTTTCTGAATTTTATCCAATGCTTATATAAATGTCGGACACATTAGTAGAAACCACGAATTATCTAGATGGGCAGATTTTTACTATGTTGGGTGTAATTCAAGCTTCAATCCAAATAATATTGTTATTTATGCTGCATGTAAAATCTTAACTGGTTTCATACCTTATTTTCGTACAATGCAGAAGACAAATCAAATGAATTACTGAGGTTGTATGCCATAGGGAACACCCATATGAAGATGTTCACCCCGTCACAACTAAAATCTGCCTCATCCAGCACACGAGGCTTCCTCCTAACCCGGAGGAGCTCCCAAATTGGGGAACAGAGAGAAGACTAGTCCTCCCTGCTGGCTAGCTCCAGGAAGGTGAAACACTGAAGTCTTTCAGGTGGGACTAGCCCATAGGATATACCTAGTATGGAAATAAAAGTGTAATCAAAAGGGGGAAAATATGTTAAAGTATCTATGTTACACTAGTTATTCAAAGAGTTAATAGCTTAGTCTGAAGCTCTTAAAGCAGCACAAAGCCCGACTAAGCTATCGTTGTAGTGGGGGCTTGATTGTTTCCTGGAAACCATATTTAGTCATTGTATCTACAGTCCTTTTTTCTTACCAAAGTAGTAATGTATTCATTTGTCAGCACTAAGACTTTGTAATGTTTGCTACTTTTAAAGCATTATCTATTGTGAATGGACACTATTCCTTTCTTTGTTTCATTTTGCACTATAAATTAAGTCAACACTGAAATAACTCCTCAGAAAGACGACAGTAGTGATAAACTACTGACAGTGATACACAGTTGATGTCTCTTGTTCTTTCTCCGATGGTCATTGTTAATTAATTTGGACACATGAGAGTACCCAGATCATGATAGCCTTATTGACAATTCTAAATTTAGAAAGTATTTCAACACTCATTTCTTTTGTTACGGTCTTAGGCCTCCTTCCCACGAACGGATTTCCGCCGCGTAATTCGCGGCGAAAATCCGCTGCGTTGCACGCAGCTATTAGGTTCTATTGAACCTAATAGCTCCATGCTCACGATGCGTAATTCCACCGCGGAATTACGCACCGCGATTTCTCCCGTCCTCACCCGCAGCATGCTCTATTTTCTGCGGGTGAGGACGGGCTGTACGCACTGACGGCTTCCATTGCAGTCAATGGAAGCCGTCCATTCACGCTATCTCCCGCTGTAACCAGCGGGAGATAGCGTGAAAAAACGCTTTCCCGCCCACCGCCGAGCGTCACATGACGCCAAATGACGCGGTCCGGCCGCGTCACGTGACACGGCTGGTGACGCGAGAGCGGTGGGCGGTGACGAGCGGTGACGAGCGGTGACGCGGCGGTGGTGGGCGGGGAAGCGATTTCACGCTATCTCCCGCAGGTAAGTATAGGGGCTCTGGGGGGCGCCGTGACGGGCTTCACAGCGTAATATTACGCTGCGGAGCCCGTCACGCTCGTGGGAAGGAGGCCTTAAGTCCAGAGACAAGTATCTTATAACTTTAAACAATTATGTTTTTACCTTTTTCAAGTGCAAGAAGAAATTCCCTGTTTCTCTGAAGTTCTCTCATGAACTCTTCATTCTGTAAGAAAAGTGCAATTCTCTCATCTTGCAAATACTGCTTCAGTTTCCGCTCCTGGTCCATGGAACCATGCTCTTTTTTGGATTCTTCGTGGCATTTTGAAGGAGGTCCACATTGGCAACTCTGTTGGATAAGAATGGCAATTTATTATTCAAAGCTGAACAATAAATCCAAATAAAGAACTTGCTGACACAGTGTGAGAATAAGTGGTCATTCGCATAGGCAACTCTGCATATACCCTGTATATTGTGGGATTTTTTATGCACATAATCATTTTACACACAACACAAAAAAAACCAAAAAAAAACAAAACACGTGGATGAACCCCAAGGCCAGTGGCAGATTCATGGCTGTAGTGTGTGAAGCTAGTAACCTCTGGAATTCCATGCATATTATGCATTATAGTCCTATTCAAAGTAGGAGTCAACTTCAACTTAGATGTGACTAAGTGTCACAGTCATACTAAAAACGAACACTCCAAAAAAAAAAAAAGGATACATTTTGCTATGCCTAGTTTAGGGTCTGAGTATTAGACATAATACGGAGAATCAGTTAGTCCTGAAGTCTTCATTTAAATTGGCCAATATGTGCAGTTCAATGCATTGCTGTGGGGGATTCTCATGCAACTCCAAAGCCACACAACTGAATAGTAGATCTAGCCCAGGCCTTAAGCTTAAGTTAGAAAACATGATTCATGAGAATGTATACCTGACTTTGATGTACAGTGTAGCTTGAAGATTTAACCCCTTGAGTGGCGGGTTTCCTACCACCCTGTCGTGCCCACCAGGGCAAGTTTTTTAAAATGGTCTAATCATTGAATTTCAACTAATTTTGCAGTTGTGTCTCAAGAGCCATAACTTTTTCATTTTTCCATTGACATGGCCATGTGAGGGCTTGTTTTTTGCGGGACAAGTTGTGATTTTTTTAAACAGGGGGGAGGAAAAAAAAGAAATGGGGAAAAAAGAAAAAAAGGGGCCATGTCATTAAGGGGTTAAATAATGCATTAACTTCCTTCTCTGGGTCATTACGACGCATGGATACCACATGTGATTGTATTTTTGATTTTTTTACAAAGTAAAGGGAGACAAGTGTTTTTATAATTTTTTTTATAACTTTTTTTTTTTTTTTTTTTTTGTCCCTTTAGGGGACTTCCACAGGGACCCATCAGGACCCCTGATCACATTCCGGGGGTCCGATGGTGACAGCCCTTTACATGCTGCAGTCACATAGACTGCAGCATGTAAGGGGTTAACACAGCAGAGATCAGAGGTTTTCTCTGATATCTGCTGTAAGAGCTGGTACCTAGCTGTCCTCTGACAGCTAACAACCAGCTCTCCCTGCCACAGAGACCATCGGCTTGCTTCTGACAAGCCGATGGTCTCTATGGCAACCTGTAAACAAAGCAGGAGGTTGCCGACATATCGGCAATATCTTCTGCTGGTTTTTCAAAGCCCTTGCACTGGTTCTCTGTGTGGGTCTCTGTGCAGGCAGAGCACAATGCCACAGCTTGTGGCATTGTGCTCTGCAGCTCCCATAGTGATACATAGCCCGGAAATCTTCCGGGCTATGTTGCTATGAGCAGTGGACCTCGTCCCGGAAAATTTCCGGGCGTGCCACTCAAGGGGTTAAACTAATTCTGGCTAGATTTGCATAGCTACTAGCTTCTGCCTGAAACATGTAATAAAAATTTTGTCTGGATATTATCGCCGATCGATGAAAAATAGTAAAATGTTTGTCATGCATTTTTGGTGCAATTTTTACCAGAATGCTAGCAAATTCTTCTTTGACCAAAAGAAATCATCTCTGACTGCTAATGCCAGATGATAAGAAGAAATGCTGCCCCGACAGCCACATGCACAAAGGATAAACAGTGAAACTGGATCTCCATGACCAGTTTTCTAGTCACCATGTTAGCCAGATTTTGTCCAGCCTCGGTTTAGTATCAAAAAATACAGCAATGCATTTCATTCAAGTTTTCTGTTAATCAGGCATGAAAAAGCCCCGTAAATTTGTGGATGTAACAAAATTTGAAAAAGTTTCTGTTCCTGGTTTGAAAGTGTTATTTCCTAAACACTTACTTTGAAAGTAGTTGTTATACACCATAAACTTTGTTTTTGTGGCTGCAACAATAGAACAGTATTTACGTATTCTAATATTTACCCACTATACTCGAATGACTTTGTTCATGGCCATTAAATGCATGAAAACAAATTTCTTCATTAGTTCGATGAATAATAAATATTTTTTTCAGAGTACAAGAGGTCAGGTGTCTAGTATTTCCAGATTCCGATAGAAGATGCCTGAATTCATAGTTACTAGAGACGAGCGAGTATACTCGCTAAGGCTAACTACTCGAGCGAGTAGTGCCTTAGCAGAGTATCTGCCCGCTCGTCTCTAAAGATTCGGGGGCCAGCGCGGGTGACAGGTGAGTTGAGGCGGTGAGCAGGGGGGAAGCGGGGGGGGGGGGGGGGGGGGGGGAGAGGGAGAGAGAGATCTCCCCCCCCATTCCTCCCCGCTCTCCCCCCCCCCCCCCGAATCTTTACAGACGAGCGGGAGGATACTCCGCTAAGGCACTACTTGCTCCAGTAGTTAGCCTTAGCAAGTATACTCGCCTATCTCTAATAGTTCCTTTTTCGAATCTATATAAACACATAATATTAATTGAAAATTGCAATTCCCGATCACATGCAAATGCAATGTGATTTTTGTAAAGATCCCATAGGATATGGGATATAATCAGAAACATTTATAGGAAGAGTTTTAAATGTGAGGAGATTTAACCCCTGAGATACTGGGAAGAGATCTTTTAAAAACTTCCATAGAGCTTAACAATCTCCTTAGGCCTCATGTCCACGGGGAAAATCAGGCCCGCCGCGGATTCTCCATGCAGAATCCCGCAGCGGGTCCCTCCTTTCCCGCGGACATGAGGCCTAAAAAGAAGAATTACTCACCTGTCCGGACGCTGCGGATCTGCCCTCCGTCGCAGCCGGATCTTTTTTCTTCGGCCCGGCGGATGTGCTCAGCAAGGAGTACATTCAATGAGTATGGATGAGCTCTATTCAATGAGTTTTGATTTTTTTCTAAACTTAAAATTAATCCTACCTCTAAAAAGGGGAGGGAATATTGAGCTGCTGTCATGGGCTCATGGGTCTGGGAGGTTCCCCTTTCCTGTCAGGACGAGACGAGGTCTCTCACACGTGCCATCATTGGCATAAGGGAAGAATGAAATGCTCTGTGACCTACACAGAGGCCATTGTGCAGGGAGCGGAGTAGATGGTCCCAGCTTATCACCAATTATGAATGAAGGATCCTGTGTTATCTACATATAGGCGTTTACCTTTCAGTGTAATCCTACCTGTGATGTTAGTGAAATGACTGCTGCAACATTTTCTCTGCAGATCACAAATAACAGACTAGTATTTTGCTATATGGTCACTGTGAAATATGCAGGATTAAAAGGATTTTTTTTTCTAAATATTATTACCTTAAAAAAAAATTCTTGAAAAATATGATTTATATAAAATTGTTCATTTTCTGAACACACTTCCCCTTTAAGCAATTAATAATCAAATAGATAAATTTGGAGCAACAGTTACAGGTTGTTTATATCTACAACAGTAGTCTGCTGTATACAAAAAGCAGGCCTGGATCATAGCTAAAGACTTATAGGCCCTGGTGCAAAAGTTCACCTTGCACCATCACTACTCTTATTACCTACTGGCCATGGACCGACCAGAGCTTTCCACTGCATCGCTGGGTCTCTTCAGTGGCCCATCGATGCAGTACTAGCAGCCAGGCATGTTGCTGGCATTATAAAAGATCTGGGGCACAAGCCTAAAAATACATGTATCCCCCCCCCCCCCCCCCCAAAAAAAAAAATAAAAAAATAAAATAAATTGGAAATATATTCTCAAAAACAATGTATCTATGAGATAAATTTAATAACATGGGAGACTTAGATACAGTGTCTCAGCTCTAAATAACGAAGTCACCATGCCACTGTCAGATACCAGCCACAGGGATAGTGATTACAGTGCGGTTACCTCCAGCGATCACAGGCAATGTGTTCTCCGATTGGTGACTTTTCCCTTTTCTTCTCTACCTCAACCCAAAACAGCTGTGGAGACTTATTCCAGCCATGACTAGTCCCTGCACAATCTCCATATCCTGCTGCTACTCTCTCCTCAAAGTGCCCCGTATGCGGGAGATCCGCTGCGGATCTTAAATCATATTTTGCCCGTGGACATGAGCCCTAAGTTACAACTCAAGTCAATGGGTGCATGGAAAAAAAACATGCATGCCATTTAAGTGCACTCTGCTTTTTAACACACCATAATCGAACACAAGAAGGACTGCATTCACTTTAACAAGTTCTGTTTGTTGAATGCACACTGGGACGGAACTGAAATGTTAAAGTTACCCACAGTTGGAGATCTGTGGTGCTATTTTTGGAAGAAAGCAGCCATGTGTTTCTAGTACTGTATATCCACTTTTAACACCTGTATTCACTGGTCTTACCTGAATACTGTCCATCTGCTGTGGTAATATGCGAAGAAAATCATCAGGCAAGATTCCTAGAAGAGGAGGGTTCCAGTTCTTGCACAACTTTGGTACCCGAGAGCCACTTGGTGGCAACACATCAGTCCTAATTTAAAATAAAAAGAAATTATTTTCTAGAAATAGCAAAAATTCACAGACAGCAATCATTTATCTTTTAGCCTCAGTAAGATACCGCCATAACACGGCACTGTATGCCAAGCACGGTCTTAAAAGCTTCCACTGGCGGAAATATCCGACCAGGGCCAAAAAGGGCCACTGAAGTAATACTAGGGGAACTGGTGCATGCCTGATATAGAGCTCACCATCTAATCTTTTAACATATCTATAGCACATACCAAATAATGACTTTTGATCTATTTTAGCTATAAAATTTCACTCCTTTTAAACTACTTTGAAAAAAAACCCTAAATTTCCTGAAAATATCAGAATTGATCCAGATAACTGCAGAAATACTAAGGCCGCCTGCACACGAATGGATTTTTGCAGCAGAATTCGCGCTGAGCATTCGCAACGCGAATCTGCAGCAAATACCGCACATAGCATGCTATTGGAAATAGATTCTTCCTGTACACTCACGGAAATCAACTGCGGTTCCCGCAAGCAGAGAAAAAGATCACAGCATACTCCATTGTATTGCAATGCCTGCACGGATGGCTTCCGTCGAGGTTAATGGAAGTCGTCCGACCCGCGGCCAGTCCACAATTGACATTGTGGACAGGTTGCAGCTTCCGTGTTCTCGCCTAGCGGGCTCCCGCATGCGGAATCCGGCTCTGCCGTGTGTTGGCGGTCTAACATATGGCACGTCAATTGTATCCTTCCATGTCCATAAGCAATCTACTTTACCAGAAGAGGCAAACTACACATTGTCATGTACAGCAGTTATCAGCATGTTGATGAGACAAGGCTCAGGACAACCTCAACAGACCACTAGCAGACAGGATTGTCTAGTAGACAAGAGCAGCTCTAACTGTCTAACCAGACACAGGTGGACTATTTTTACAGGCCCTTGTTTCCGAGAGAGCTATTTCCATGCATTTGGCTGAAAGTCAACTGTCTCACAGCGCCCACTGCCTTTGCCACCCATCCACCGTCATATCTGTTTGCAGTGGTGTCATGAACAAGGAAACTGAACTGCTATAGAGTGGAATATGGCGGTCTTCAGATTTAGTTTGGCCATTGACGATGGCCGTGTTCGTGTCTGAAGACCTGTCTTTGAGGTGGAGCAGCATACTGCCCCTACTGCTGGTGTGATGATCTGGGGGCCATCGCATACTACAGTCGGCCAATCCTAGCAGTGGGAGAACAACAGCTCAGCAATATGTTCATGACATCCTGCGTTCATGTGTTCCTCTTATGGTGGGGCTTCCAAGAGGCATTTTCCAGTAGGATAATGTTCGGGTACTAGAGCCCCTGTGCCTTCCTGTATCACATCTTGTATCCAAGCTAGAGGCGGTACAACAGTGTACTAGAGCCTCCAGCCCCCCCTCTCCCCGTATCACATCATGTATCCAAGCTAGAGGCAGGACAACAGGGTACTAGAGCCCTCATGTTCCCCATATCATATCTTGTATCCAAGCTAGAGGCAGGACAACAGGGTACTAGAGCCCCCATGTTCCCCATATCATATCTTGTATCCAAGCTAAAGGCGGTACAACAGGGTACTAGAGCCTCCATGCTCGCCTGTATCACATCTTGTATCCAAGCTAAAGGCGGTACAACAGGGTATTAGAGCCTCCATACCAACCCTCATCACATTTTGTATCCAAGCTAGGCTGGGAGGAGCCCAACTCTGGTCAAATATATCCTGACAGGAAACATGCAGATGAATGATAAAGGCAATGCCAAGGCAGAAGAAAAAGAAAAAAACTAGAAAGATTATACCAGTTACAAAAAGGGAATACAGTGATCCCTTGTCTATTGAGGGGGTTATGTTCCACAGACCCCTGCGATACGTGAAAATCAGTGAAGTAGTGATGTTATATTTACACATATCAATCTGTCAGGTGAACTGCCAAACAATCACAAAAGTGAACAGACAGACCGATGCTACGATCAGTGAGCCAATCATCGCCCAGGATACAGAACACATTCCATCAGCCAATAGTGTGCCGTGTACAATCTCACATTTGCAAGCGCTAGTGGTGTACTGTACATCCTGTATGTACCTCAAAATTCAACGATATAGAGAAAAACTAAGCAAAAACCGAATTATAGATGGTCTAGCTAAAATTCGCGATGCACTGAAGCTGCAATGATTGAACCGCGATATAGCGTGGTATCACTGTATCGAATAAGAAACAGCATAACAAGTAAAGCCAGAATAACAGGGTTATCACAAGATATAAGGTTATTGCCTAGTCATATGATAAGGGATACATTTATGATTGGTGAAGGTGTGACTGCTAGAACCCCAACCAATACAAAAAATGGGAATCCCAAATGTCCACACATGAGGGGATCAAAGGACACACAAGCATGCTGTTGCTCTATACATTTCAATGGTCAGAGATTGCTGAGCTCTCCTATATAGCAATTTTTGGTGCAGTTATTTAAACTGATCATTTATACATGCATAAGCATAAAACATATCATTACCCCACCCAAACAACACAATTAATCACAACAACTATATCTAAACATATCATAATTTCCCCATCCATAACAAAAAAAAACATATACACCTCTCTCTCTTACCCTCTTATCTATTATAAAGATCAGACCTTTTTCCTCAAATTTCCTCAAACTTCAACACAGCCTCTTTTTTTGATATATCGCCCTTTCCTTGGATATAACCGGGGGCAGGCTGAATCCAACAGGCAGTAAGTAATCTGCTTCCAAGCCTGACACAATGCTTTCTGAATTTCCAAGAGAGTATGCCCATCAAGCCCATCAACAATACCCAATATACAAATTTTGGGATTAACCAATATCGACAATATATATTTTTAAATTATCTCTAGTATCCCATTCCAATATTAATGCATAATCCAGACTATACGCATTAAATCTGCACCATCCATATAACATTTTGGACAGTCTGATACCCATGTTAAGCAAGTTTAGAGAAATACGATAAATTTTGTACACTAAATACAATTGCGATACTTGACTTTCAAATAGAAATATAATTGGAATCATACACAACACTGCGGCCCATTTATCTTCGTTTATATGGCCTAAATCTTTTTCCAATGTTTCCTTAACTTTCATTGGGAATTACTGTAAATAATAAGAAAGTATCTGTCTATATAAAAAAAATGTCACCCCTTGTAGCTCCAGAATACAAAAAAATTTAGCAAAGGGTGTTGCACCATAAGCACAGATACTGTCCGGGCCTTCACAGCAAATGCATGTCGGAACTGGAGGAAAGGGAAAACATAACCAACTATGAGGATCATCATAAAGTTCTCTAAAAATTGTTAAAAACTATAAAAAAAAGACCCCCTGAATCAACCGCTTCTAAAAAGATTACCGCCTCTCTTCTCCCATGGTAAAAATCCCTCCAACATATAAGAAAACTCCAGAGAAGGGGGGTTTATAGGAAACCCAACTAGTTGCAACATCTGCTTAAATTTATTCCACAATTTAATTATTAAAATAATTGTTGGATATTTTTTCTCTTTTCATCCCTCTCTCACACACAGTTATAGGGGAGCTATACAAGCAGTCATTTTAGAAACTAATCTACCATTCACCACCACCCCATTTCTTTCCCCCTACCCCTCCAACTGTCATAACTGACACAGCAAAAAATATACTAAAAAAATTATATACTTAATTATTTTCATATATATGAAAAAGTCACACTGCGCATGTCCGTGTCGTCATAATTCCAGGCATGCACAGTGCCTATCGCAGCTCTACACCATCTCTGCCGGCAGAGGGTCTGTCGGACATGCGCAGTGTGACTTTTTCCCCGCTCAGTGCAGAGCGGGACTCTGTAATAATCGCTGCGCTTTCGCAGGCATTGCAAAGGGGCAGCATTTCAATCCGCAGCCCTTCAAGGGCTTCATATGAAACGCAGAAAAATAGAGAATGCTGCGGTCTATTTTCTCCTGTGTTTTATACGGATGTCCCCTCGCAGCTCCAACACAGGTGCGAATGTAAGAATGAAAGTCCATAGACTTTCATTGCCTCCATTCACCCTGTGTTACGCACGGGAAATACGTAGTGACAATACACCCGCGTGAATAAGCCTTAGATTCATATTGTTTTGTATGCATTTCCAGCAACCAATATGTATGTAAACTTTTTTCCCACTGCGGAAATCTGCGGTAGAATTCCACATGTGAGCATTAGCAGGTGGAAAGCTATTAGGTTCAACAGAACCTAATAGCCACGTTTTTCCGCAGCGGGAAACGTGTAGCGATTCCGTTCTTGGGCATTCACCCTTATGCTGCAACACTTTTATTGTATCTGTTATTTTTAAATAAAACGAGTTAAAAAAAAACGTATTAAAAGTCCAATCAAAGAGGGAAAATGCAACTGTTAATATTTCATGAGCATCTCTTGCCAGGGTTGCTGGAGTAGTTGAACGAGTAAATTCTGCCAATCTGTTCACTATATCTCAGCATTTCTCAGTAAAGCAATGAAAATGGACAAAGTGTTCCACACATTTCGCACGATCACCCCGCTCAATATTTGGCATTACCTCCAAATGTTGCACAGGCAGTCTCACGTTGCACAGGCAGTCTCACGGTGCAAAGTATTTGCAGTAGCTTTTGCAGATACCTGCGCCTGAGCGCCATGAGCACCGCCGGCTTCTTTCCACCTCCTCATCGCAACTTGCCTGAACGACAGATAGGCCTCACAACAAAGCAGCCTCAGCTATCACGGTTCCTCCGCAGACCCACAACAGGACTCATGCTGCAGCACAACCAAAGGCCCAGGGACCAACAAGGCAGCCAACGCCACATAGTTAAAACACCGCCTCAAAAAAAGAAGGAAAAAAAGTATAACAGCTGTGGAAGCTCTCCTGGTGTGTCTCCACTGCTCACACCATGCTTTAGGCCACACCTCCCATTACCCTCGTCATACCAGGATCATCGGGTTCAACATTCTTTGGATCGGTAGGGATACCAGCAGTCAAACCCCCAGCAGTCATAAAGGTATTCCCTATCCTATTAAAGGGTCCATCCAATCTTAACAAGCTATCCGGTGTTCACAAGATAGGAAATAACTACATCAGTGTTGGTCCAACTGCTGTGACACCCATGATCCCGAGAGATCGTCCCAAAGTTTCGTCAGCAGTGGCATCGCATGTGTGCCGCTGTTCCAGTCACTTAAAGGGTCCGCCAGAATCTTCGGCAGTCAGATTGAAATGAATGAGAATACCTTCCTAGTGCCTTACTTTTGTCCCAACTCTTTGAAATCAGTGGGAGCCGTGCCTGCAGTTACAAGCGCCTATCACTACACAGAGGTTGTGGCACGGAGGCTTCTGCTCCAACCTCTGTATATTTGCAGTGTTGACAGCATGCGTCCGCTCAGTTGATCGGTCAGGGCCCCGAGTGGCGGACCCCAGCCAATCAACTATTGATGACCTATCCTGATTATAGGTCATCAATAGTATTTCCCTGGAAAACCCCTTTAACATATCACCACTGCTAATACTACTAATTCCATGTTATGACTGTTAATACTTAAAGTATAATACTGATATTTACCCATGAGTGAAAGCTTTGGAAAACACATTAAAGTTATTATATAGCACCCCTCACTCTCCACATCGCCATACCGTGCACATCTCTTTACCTTCTGTATCACCCCACTATTTGTAGTATGTAAGCTCGTTGGAGCAGGACCCTCACCCCTACTGTTTCCATCAACTGATTACTTTAGGTCACCGTGGTGTTGCTTTATTTTATTCCCCCCCCCCCCCCCGTCTTGTAAGCGCTGTGTGAATATGTTGGCGCTATATAGATTATTATTATATATTAGGAAGAAATGAGTGCTCCATGTACAATTTTGCATAGGGAGCACTGCATCAGTACAAGGTCACCACTGTTCTGCTGCACTGTGACTTCAGCTGATTGGAATGCAAAGATTCAATTACAAAACAAATATAAGCAGTACTTGAGTTTTACACCAGGTGGCAGCCCTTGTGCACAAGCAGTCTAGCTGAATCTCCATATAGGATGGACATTTACCTTGATGCAATCACAGCCATAACAATCTGCTGTGTTGTACTTCATGCTACAGCAAATGTGCACATCTTTATGGCTCTTAGATTGGTACAGAGCCTATGATAAACCGCTACTGTTATTATTTGCCGAAAATAGACAGTTATGTTCATATTACTCATTCTTAGAGTATGTTCACACATAGCGTTAATGCTGCCGAAGGGGAAATTGCACTTCAAAATCCATTCCGTTGTTTTGGATGAGGAAATGCTGTGGTATTTGCCATGGAATTTTCTATTTCCGCTCTGTGTGAATATACCCTTACTCACTCAGCAGTTTGGTTAAATCTGCGCCATAATCTTTCTCCATGTCCATTTTCATATGAAACAATTCAAATATTAAAAAGTTATTTACAAATGTTTGAGGTTTCCTAGTGAAGGGACCACCCTGTATATTTCTAAAAAAAAAAAATAATATATTAAACAGTTTAGCAACAGGCACTGTAAATTTACGGCGCCTTGTTCTGGGCTTAAAGCCCACCGTATGTAAAATTACGGCAGCGCTTTAAGGCCTCATGTCCACGGCTAAATTGTAATTTAAAATCCGCAGCGTGATCCGCGCCCCATAGGGATGCATTGGACACCCGCAGGTATTTAAATACCTGCGGATGTCATTTTCCCTTGAGGCACGGATTGCGTGTGCGGGAAAACACCCGCGGCATGCTCCATTTTTAGTGCGGGTCTCCCGCGGGGACGGCTCCCGCAGGCTTCTATTAAAGCCTATGGAAGCCGTCCGGATCCGCAGCACACCCGCACTTGAATTTCTGCTCTCCGGCACGTAAGAGTAGGAGTTAAAAAAAAAAAAAAAAAAAAAAAAGGAGTGCCCGGCGCATGCGCGCGGCACGCTGCCAGCGTGCCGAGCACATCCGCCAGGCCGAAGAACGAAGATCCGGCCGCAATGGAGGGAAGATCTGCAGCATCCGGACAGGTAAGTTTAATCTTTTTAGCCTTATGTCCGCGGAAAAGGAGGGACCCGCTGCGGGATTCTGCATGGAGAATCTGCGGCCGGCCTGATTTTCCCGTGGACATGAGGCCTAAGTCTCCTGCCTCTGCAGGTTATCAGCTGTAACAGCTGATAACCCGGAGAAGAAGGATGAAGGGGTCTTTAACCCTTCCTGCCTTCTGCTTCCCTGAGTACACAGTGCTCAATGAGCACTTTGTACTCAAAGTGAAAGTAAACTATAACTTTTCATGTGATCGCCTGGGTTCCCTCCTACAGTGGAGCTGGAGGGTCAAACTACACCCTGGATAGCTCTGCCAGTGACTACTGTCACTGTAGGGGTTGTTTCCTCTGTAACTGGGGCTCCTATGGATGCCCCAGCTACAGTGGAAAAGTGTTACATAAATTAAAAAAAAAAAAAAAAAAAAGAATGTCCCCCCCAGAGGTCTTACATGACATCATGGGGGACATAGATAGTAAAAAAAAAAAACATAATTCCATACATTAGTAAAACAAAATAACAGAATAAAACACCAATATATACATAAGAAAGAAAATAAAATAACACAAAGCCGACGCCAAGAAAAAAACGTCGCCATATGCACCCTATAAACCAAAACCATACATACTATATATCAAAACGTCCAAAATAAATAGAGGAACCTATTCTCATACTTTATTTTAGCATAAATATACTAAATTTAAAAAAAAATAACTATAGATGTTAAAAAAATTATTTTTTTTTAGCATTTTACCCCCAATAAGACTAAAAAAAACGGGAAAAAAAAGTCAGTGAAAAAAAGAAAATTAAAAAAAAAAAAAAAAAATCGCCCTATATGTCACTGAAAAAAAATGCTGTAAAAATAATGTTTTGGTAGCTAAAGGATAAAAGGGCAGTAAAACCGCCACATGGGTAAAATCCCTAAAAAGTGTCCAGTCCTTAAGGTACAAAACAGCCTGGTCCTTAAAAGGGGTTGTCCCGCGAAAGCAAGTGGGTCTATACACTTCTGTATGGCCATATTAATGCACTTTGTAATGTACATTGTGCATTAAATATGAGCCATACAGAAGTTATAAGAAGTTATTCACTTACCTGTTCCGTTGCTGGCGTCCTCGTCTCCATGGTGCCGTCTAATTTTCAGCGTCTAATCGCCAGATTAGACGCGCTTGCGCAGTCCGGTCTTCTGCTTTTCTCAATGGGGCCGCTCGTGCCGGAGAGCGGCTCCGTGTAGCTCCGCCCCGTCACGTGCCGATTCCAGCCAATCAGGAGGCTGGAATCGGCAATGGACCGCACAGAAGAGCTGCGGTCCACCGAGGGAGAAGATCCCGGCGGCCATCTTCAACCGGTAAGTAAGAAGTCACCGGAGCGCGGGGATTCAGGTAAGCGCTGTGCGGATTTTTTTTTTAGGTCCCTGCATCGGGTTTGTCTCGCGCCGAACGGGGGGGGCTGTTGAAAAAAAAAAAAACGTTTCGGCGCGGGACAACCCCTTTAAGGTGTTAAATAAAAACAAATGCACCATTTTTGGGGGGAGCTCATTGTTATGTTGTTCATGGTGTATTAAAATGACACATTCACTTTATTCTGCAATGCCAAATTTATATAGTTTTTAAGTTTAACTATTTTTTACTAAATATTAAATGTTTTCTTGAGAAAAAAAAAAGAAGCACTTTCTGTCACCATATTTTGATTTTGTCTTCACATCCATAGACCACCTCATGGAGGGCTGTTTGGGAGATCCCTCTGTCAGATGATTTAAATGCAGACAGCGGCATTAAAGGATTAATGTCCAGGATCCCAGCCACTATAGTCAGGTGCCAGCTGTCAAAGACAACCAACACCCACCACATCCTGTAAGCAGAAATGTACATACATCAGACCACTACAGCCCTAAAAACATGTACTTACCGAGGAGGAGGAGTAGGTGGGGTTTGTGGATGAGGTCTATCAGACAAATGCACATCGTAGGTAGGGGGGGAATACACTGGAGGAGGTTCCTCGTCAGAACTGTCTGGTTCGAGAGTCCTTTCCAGAATCTAAAAGTAGAAGAAATACAAACAGATGAAAGCAACTTACTGCAATACATTTCTTTACCCAAGAAATATGATAAGATGCAAGATCTATTGCTTGGGAGTTAAATTTAGATATGGCCAAAAGTGGTGTAAAGGTTGCCCAAGACCCCATTCTAGGCAGCAGTTTGCACCAGTAGCGATTCCAAGATATGGAAAAAGGTGCATTTTTTTCCATTAAAGTTTGTCTGTAGATTGATTCCACTCCTAGTTTTGGCTTACAAATACTAAAAAAAAACACTGAACAGAACAGTGCTTCCAGGGAGTTTGTCACGTACTCCTTGTAGTATCAACTGAATACACTGTAGTAGGAGGAACCTATTGTTACCTTTATTGTGTTTCCCTACAGCTACATTCTCCAGATCAAGAACTTAATTTTTGCAACGCTATATGCAAATGAGTGGTGCACTGTCCTGTGGGAGGTCCACCCCTCTCCCTCACCCATTCCAAGTCTTCAGTTCCGCCCGCTGGAGACTCAAGCCACTCCATCATTGTGCTTGTGCTGCACTGGGCAAGCAGGCACATGCGTGTGATGCCAGTCCAGCCGGGAAAGCGTCATAGCTGGAGACGTCACGAAGCTTGGAATGGGCGTGGTTTTTAGGCTCTGGGCAGGAAGAGAGTCGGACCATGGGCAGAGGTGGCCCGCGCATCAGCTGGTCCACTGCTCATTTGCATATAAAACAGCAAGAATAAAGATCTAAATCTGGAGAATAGAACTGTAGTGAAACCCAATAAAAGGTATCAATAGGTTTCTCATACCATCAGATGTTTAACAGCGTTTTCAGTGGCTACCTCAAAAAGCATGTGACAGACTTCCTTTAAGGGGGGTACAGCATTTTTGGCAAAGTGACACTTTTGTAGTGGACTGGATTGCAACAAAAATGCCACTACCAGATGAATTGCAGTAGGAACTGTGTATTTCATGCTGCCTTATTTAAATTATTGTGTGTGTTTTGAGAGGGTGGCAGTGGCATTCGTTGCAATTGCAGTAGCCTGTAGATGTGTTGTTTTTCCTGGCATTCTGCACAGACAAAAAAAAAATAACATATGTAAAAAAAAGAAAAATGCCACCCAAAAAACATCTTTAATCTCATAGGCCAGCTTCACACGGCCGCCAAAATTGCATGAGATTTGTGTGTTGCAAGACGCACAAATATGAACCCCCTTTTAAATGAGGTCATAGACATTAGCAATGCTTTCCTGCATAGCACCGCGAAGCGGGAAACATTGTGCAGCATGTTCTATTTTGCTGCGTTCTCTCGCATCAGTGTACCCACCTCCTCTCCTCTATACTTTTCCCACTGTCAGAACTCCCTAGCTTTTGGTTCCCAGCGGCCTGTATCCTCACCTAATCAGCAGCGCCACATCTGAACAGGATGCTAGGAACCGCAAGCCGTAGAGCGCTAACTGCGGGAAGCCTTCGGAGGAGGTGAGGGGGAGCGTCCTATAGAATGAAATGAGCTGTGGATCCATTTAAAAAAGGGGTTGTCTGTGAATTTGGGCATTTTTTTCTAGTAATGACCTATTCTCAGGCGGGCCTACTTCTCGGGAACCTTGCCGACCAGCTGATTCCTGATGCGGAGGATAGGTCATAAACAGAAAAAAATGCTCAAAGTCCAAGACAACCCCTTTAACTGAATGAGGCCGAGCAGTGGAACCAGATCATCAGATGTTCCAAAGGCTCAGACTAAGCTCTCATGCACACTAGCGTAAATACGCGCATGCTTTTTACACACTTGATAAGCAGTAAAACCCATAATTTACGCAGCGCCTTTTTGTCATGTGAAAAAAAAAACTGCATGATCTATTCAGTGCATATTATGCGCCAAAATAGCCTATTAAACTCAACTGCCCATTGAAATCAATGTGGTGTAAATAAAAACGTAACTGAAATATGCAAACGCCAATATTAAGGAGCCCTTATAATCTATCCAAAGCACACTTGCTCTTGTTTTTATCATGTAAAGCTATCCCAATCCATGTTTAACTCAGTTGCTGTTGATTGCTTCTCCCTTGTTATGTCAGTTACTATTTTTCCATTTCAGTAATTCTCGTTAGGAGGCCTGCACGAGAAGACTTTTGCTGCGGCATCTTCATTCCGGATCCGCAGCAAATACCGTCTATAGCATGCTATGGGAAAGAGAGTCTTCCTGCACACTCGCAGAAAAAAATTGTAGTTTTGATCCACTGCAATTAATTTCTGCTCACAGAAGAAAAAAAAATTAATAAAAATTCACAGCATGCTCCATTTTGAAGTCATTGCAAGTTGTGATGACGCGGCAATAGCAGGAGTTAACCCCTTAGTGACGGGGCTATAGTAAAGCTACGTCCTGCTGTTGCAGGACGTGTATAGAGGAAGGTAGCGGCGCTATCTCCCTCCATACAGCGCGGGCGTCAGCTGTTTATTACAGCTGACACCCGCGGGCAATAGCCGCGCTCGGCCATTCGGCCGATCGCGGCTATTAACCCTTTAAATGCCGCTTTCAATTCTGACAGCGGCATTTAAACCCCCGCACGGCCCCACCGCGGTGAGATCGAGGGAGCCGTGCAGGTGTCATGGCAGCCGGGGGCCTAATGAATGGCCCCAGGGCTGTCTTAACAGACTGCCTATCAAGCCATACACACAGGGTGTCAAAAAGCAGTATGACGTAATGCTATAGCATTACGTCATACTGCAGGAGCAATCAAAGCATCGCTGGTTGTAGTCCCCCAGGGGGACTTCAAAGTAAAATTAGAAAAAAAAAAAAAAATTCAATAAAGTTTTTTAAATTGTTTAAAAAAAAAAAGTTATAAAAGTTTAATTAAATCACCCCCCTTTTGCCATACTTATTATTAAAAAATCTAAATCATAAAATAAAAATATGTATTTGGTATCGCCGCGTCCGTAAAAGTCTGATCTATCAAAGTAGCGCATTATTTTTCCTGCACGGTGAACGTCGTCCGAAAAAAAAATAAAGAATGCCAGAAATGCACTTTTTTAGTTACCCTGTCTCCCAGAAAAAGCACAATAAAAAACTATCAAAAAGTCGTACGTATTCCAAATTGATACTATCGGAAACCACAGGACATCCCGCAAAAAATGAGCAACTACTCGACGAAAAAATAAAAAAAGGTATTTCGTGCACAAAATGACCGCAGAAAATAATTGAAAAAAATTAAATATCTTAAAAAAAAAATACAAGTACTACAGCAAAAAAAATACTATATAAGTTTGGTATCGTAGTAATCGTATTGACCCATAGAATAAAAATATCAGGTCGTTTTTGTTGCAGTTTGTGCGCTGTAGAAACAGGACGCAACGAAAGATGGTGGAATGTCATTTTTTTTCCATTTCTCTCCGCTTAGAATTTTTAAAACGTTTTTCAGTAAGTTATATGGTACAATAAATAGTGCCATTGAAAAATACACCTCATCCCGCAAAAAACAAACCCACATACAGCGACATCGATGGACAAATTAAGGAGCTACGATTTTTTAAAAGGGAGTAGGAAAAAACAAAAATGGAAAAAAGCAAAAAAGCTTCCGTCACTAAGGGGTTAAAAAAAAATCTGTACTGCACGTCAGACGGTGAGCCGTGCGGGCCATCCGCAGTACAGATGAAGAGAAAGAAAGATAGGTATGTGCAGACACGGCTGCTTCCAGGGTCAGATTCCGCTGTGGGTCCCCGCATGCAGAATCCGGCTCTGACGTCTGCAGGCGGCCTTACTGAAGGCTATCTCCAGCTTATGTATGTGCTAAATAAAAACATAATATTCCTAATTCAAAACAGTACACTAAGGCCTCCCTCACACAAATGCTTTCGTACAGGGATTAGTGCTGCCTTTTGAGCGCTGTGCTAAATGTTGTACAACGCTCCCATTCATTTCAATAGGGCTGTTTACGCACGCATCAAAACAGAGTCTTAAACCCTGTGCTTTGACAGTGATGTATACTTTTTTTTTTTAGCTGTGCGTCGTCCATTGAAATGACTGGGCAGCGGTTTCAGCGCTGCTGAAAACGTGGCACAACTTGGTACCACATTTTTGGCAATGCTAAATGCAAACGCTAGCTGCACTACCAAAAAAATAAAAAAAAGAGAATCAATCCTCACCTAGCTGGTGCTGTCTGGGTCCCTGACGCTGCTCTCTGTAGCTCCGGGCAAGCTGCTGGGCACTTGTCATGGCCGACAAAGCATCTATTGCTAGTGACGGCGATTGAAATCCCTGCCTCCAGCAAGACATTGCTCTGATTGACTAAGCCAGCTGAGTGTCAGCTGGCTTCCCAATCAAAGCGGGCGCTAGATGCACCAATCACAGCCGTTCTATGAATGGCTGTGATTGGTGCATCAAGCACTTGCTGTGATTGGCTGAGTTGTCAAAAATGCATGGCAACGCTGTTGAAACTGCAAAAAAATGCTACGCTTCTGCAAATGACTGTGTAAGGGAGGCCTGTAAAAGGAAAGTGAAAATAGAAAAAGCAACCTCTGGAGGAATGCTGTCATCCGAGTCTGAACTGTCATCTAATCCAGCGTCATCCAGGTTCATCTGTAGGAGCTGGTCAATAGTGGCATCCACTGCTCCATTGTTAGCCCTCAGTACACATTCAATGATGTCATATTCCATGTTTGGAAACATTGTCTTAAAATCTTCCATTGCCTGGTTAAACTCCAATCTACGCACAGGGCGGCTGTTGTTAAGTTCCTGAGTAGAAGAACTTCCTCTTGAGCTACCATTGCTGTTGCTTCTACGAAACAGACTTGTCATTTTTTATAACAGTTTTATAAAAAAAATGCTTAGAATTTAGAGATTCTAAACCGTAGAAGGAAAATTGTGAGCTTGGCACATGGTTTCCTATCAAGAGGCTATAGTAGCCACCTTGCTGCTGTCAAGACATGAATACATCCATAAATAGTCCTTCTTGACCTTTGCAGAGGCGTTTCAGTTTACGAGCAGTCCAAAATACTTTATCTGTGGATAAAAATATCTGTGATTAAAATAGACAAAATTACAGTTCCACAAAAGGAGCAAATGAACCAGTAAAACCGAAATAAAATAGTAGAAATTGAGATTTGTGAACTAACTGCATGCATTTTCATGCAGGTTGCCACAACATGGAGATGGTGCACCTCTGGTTTACCCACTACCACTCTGTGTGAAGGCGCACTTAGGAACTCTACTGATCAACATCTTAAGGAAGCATGTCCACGGCTATATTGGTAAAACGCTGCAGGTCTCTCCACAGCGGTTTACTACTATTTGTAAATACCAGCTCTGCTGGCATAGACCGCACATGGCTGCGAGTGTACTGCACATGCCTATGCATCACATGCACATCCCCAGTATGACGCAATTTAAAAAAAAAATTTCCCTGCTTTGTTTCAGTGGTGTATACGCCGCCTATACAAGTGTACAGGGCTCACGCGGCATATGTACACAGAGTAATAGAGCATGCTGCAATCCATTTCTCGTGCGTATCCACGCACATGTGCATGGATCAATCAATGTCCATTGACTTTCATCAACTCCATTTACCGCGTATCATGCTTCGGCGTATCACATACGTAATACGCTGTGAAAAATCATGCCTGTGAACATGAGCCCTATGGAAGAAAGAAGTCAGATCTACTCAAGATCAGTCAGTCTACAATGTATTGCCAGGATTGAGGTATATGTCCATGAGGTCAAGAAACACTAAGTGTGCCTGTCTACGGGCGTGATTTCGCCGAATCACGCCGGCTGAAGCTTTCCACAGCATTGCTATGGAAAGCGCCGGCCCCGTTTCCACAGCATTGCTATGGAAAGCGCCGGCCCCGTTTCCACAGCATTGCTATGGAAAGCGCCGGCCCCGTTTCCACAGCATTGCTATGGAAAGCGCCGGCCCCGTTTCCACAGCATTGCTATGGAAAGCGCCGGCCCCGTTTCCACAGCATTGCTATGGAAAGCGCCGGCCCCGTTTCCACAGCATTGCTATGGAAAGCGCCGGCCCCGTTTCAACATGCATTGCTATGGAAAGCGCCGGCCCCGTTTCAACATGCATTGCTATGGAAAGCGCCGGCCCCGTTTCCACAGCATTGCTATGGAAAGCGCCGGCCCCGTTTCCACAGCATTGCTATGGAAAGCGCCGGCCCCGTTTCCACAGCATTGCTATGGAAAGCGCCGGCCCCGTTTCCATGAGCCGAGAATCATTGCGATTCTCCGCTCGCAGCGAGCAATACGCAGCATGCTGCGAATTGCCCCGATTTTCCGTGGTCAGCCTATCTATCAGATTAGGCTGGCCGGCGGAGATTCGTGTGCAGTTCCTGCTCCTGGGTGGCGGCTCCCGCGGGACTCCGCAACGCCTGTGGACAGGGGGCCTTAGCATATAAATGTTATAAATTCTATTTTTCACAGGAAATGAAAAAACGTGAAAGTGGGCTGCATATATATGACTACTTCCCGAGTAAGGCAGCTCTCACACATTTTGATTGCAGCATTTTGCTAACACACCCATAATTGTAATGGATGATGAAGTGCATTAAAAAGCGTTGAAAAGTAGGAAAATAGAGCAGACATAACTAGTCTTTGAAGCCCCATTGAAATCAATGGAGGCGTACCATGTTTGGCGCAGTGTTTAAACCGCCACACTAATTACGGTAAAAAGAGCTGCCTAAGGCTGCGTTAACATTTTGTTTGACGCACAAGTCTGGGAAATCACCTATAAAACTCATCTATGCAATTGCATGCTAAAGATATAAAAAATAAATCTGTCATCCACATGTTCATAACCATTTTGATACTACGCGCCTTACGAGATGTCATTTCTATAAAGCTATTATTTTAGGTTATTGTGTTTGCAGTATTCTTCCATACAAATGACTTGTATTTCTACTTAATTATTCTTTGCTTTCCTAGTCCTTGCTTGGATCACACATTAGTTCCACCACGTGTTCTTTGCCGCTCAGACAACAGATGGGATCAGTTAAACATAAATAAATGCCTGTCTATTTCCAGCAGAGAATTCCACATAGCTATACTGTGCCTGAAATGTGCTGGCAATGACTAATTTTTGGCAAATAAAGCACTGAATCTTTTTGTAGAAAAAGAAACTAGCTAACCGCCAGAATTAAAAATTAAAGGGGTTTTCCAGGCAGCATTCGCTGTCAGTGCTGGCATACTTCCGGATAGGAGTAGAAGCTGCTTCTCCGACCCTTGTGTAGTGGCCGATGCTTGTAAATGCAGGTGCATCTCATTAAAATAAATGTAATGTAAATCAACAAATATTTGCACTAATCAACTATAACATTAAAATCACTGATACTTGACGTGAATAACGTTGATTATATTGTGACGAGGGTAGTAAATGAAGCATGAAGATCCAAGCAACAAATTGTATTGGCTAGAAGAGTGGGCCAGAGCGTCTCCAAAACAAGTTTTGTGGAGTAATCCTGGTATGCAGTGGTTAAACCAAAAGTGGCTCAAGGAAGGAACACTGGTGTGACAGGGTTATGATCGCTGAAGACTCCGAGATGCCCATGATGAGGGAAGGCTAGCCCATCTGGAGTGATACCTCTGAAGAGCTACTGTAACACAAATTGCTGAAAAAGTTTATGTTGGTGTAGCGGTGCAGCTCCTGAGGTAGCAACGACATGATTTAAGTGCAGACATTTGGGAAGTCTGTATCATGGAAGGGTTTTCCCCTATGCTGCAGCCACTTAATTGGCTCATTTATAAAAGACCTAAGAGAGGCTCAATAAAGGGAAGGGTGAGACGCTCAGGGGGCGCTGTCTGGGGGCACAGTTCTGAGAAGAGGAAGGCTGATGACAGGGGCCATGGAGAAGCTCTAAGCGCCCCCTACGCTGACACCTTGATGCTAATGGAGTGCTGAACTGTGAAAGTTGTGTCATTAGGCCTATTTGTAATTAAGGACACTGCATTATGTTTAGTTAGAGGCCAGACAGCCAGGTGTTACTTTTGTGTACGAGGGCTTTTGGGAGCTGTTGGCAGAGCACAGCATGTGGCCTGGGCTCTGCACACAGCTCCATTATTTTTGCATAAGCTGTTGGCAGAATACAATGTAATCTGCGACGCCCATGCAGAACAGAGAGTGTGGTCCCGGTTATCTCTCTCCGGCTGAATGATGGATTTTAAGCTTACCTTAAAATCATCGTTTAGCCGAAGAGTGGTTCACTGAGACAGATCGATTCTCAACTATATTGTTTATTCGCTGTAGAAAACCTACTAAATAAAATATAACTTTTATTGTTATTTATATTAAAACTCTATTGTGGACCCACTCTGAGAAGACAGACAAATAATAAAACAAAAAGATAAATTCCGGTGAAGGAGGTCCGGCCTTGACGGCAGGTGGATGAGATCTCCAGCAGAGAGGGAACTCAGGAGAGGGAACAAGGCCCCCTTGGGCCAATAGGGAGCCACTAGTATTACTGATGCTTTTGACCCTTGTATTTTCCTCAATACGTACGGTATAAGGGGCAGGGGGGAAAATGCCTAGGCTAGATCCATACAAACTTACTGCTGTAATTCCAGTGGGGACATGTTCCCAGCTTATATGTCTATCTACTTCTGGGATCTCTTGACCGAGTGTCAAGCTAAAGCCCTGATGCCGACCAGGGTTACCGACTGAAAGATGCTTCCAAGAAGCTGGGAAACACAGGGACCCAAGAATATGCTCACGAAGCACAGTGTGAACTGTAAACCTGCATGCATAACACCGCTTAGATCGCTGCCGCACCATTAATTGATGAAGTCACAGTACACAGAAAAATCGCTAAATTATATGTGGACCCTAATAGATAAATAAAATGCTAAATATACTATATGAAAACTCAAACAAACTACCACCAATTTAATAAAAATGTGAATTAAAAAAAAAAAAAAAAAAAAAGTATAGTACCAATTAAAAATGACCATTAACCCCTTGAATGGCGGGTTTCTTACCCCCCTGTCGTACCCACCAGGGCAGGTTTTTTAAATGGTCTAATCATTTAATTTCAACTAATTTTGCAGTCGCATTCCAGAAGCCATAACTTTTTTCATTTTTCCATTGACACAGCCATATAAGGGCTTGTTTTTTGCGGGACAAGGTGTACTTTTTGATGACATCATTTTTGGGTATATATAATGTATTGCATAACTTTTGTAAAAAAATTGTCGGGAGATTGGGGGGGAAAAAAAAGAAATTCTGCCATTTATTTTCTTAGATTTCATTTTTACGGCGCTCAGCATGCAGAATAAATAATGTGATAACATTCTCTGAGTCGCACGATTCCAGCGATACCAAGTTTATACAGTTTTTTAAGTTTTGCTATTTTTGTACATTTAAAACATTTTTTTTTCTTAAAAGGTTTGCTTTTGTGTCGCCACATTCCAAGAGCCGTATTACTTTTATTTTTCCAATGCCAGAGCTCTAGAAGGCCGTGTTTTTTGCAGGATGAACTCTAGTCTTTTATCTAATTTTTTGTAACATGGAAAATTTTGATTGCTTTTTATTCCATTTTTTCAAGTGGCAAGATTAACATAATCTGTAATTCTAGCACGTTTTTTATTTTTATTTTTCACTGCATTCTCTGAGCAGTATAAATAATGTATTAAAGTAATTCTCCTGGCCAGTACGATTATGCCAATACCAAATAGTAATAGTTTTTTCTTTTTCAAACTTTTTTTTTTTTTTTAAAGTAATAAAAGTTTAAATCACACCCTTTTGCCATATCAATAATAAAAAAATCTAAATCATAAAAGAAAAATACATATTTGGTATCACCGCATCCATAAAAAGTCCATCCTATCAAAGTAGTGCATTATTTACCCCACACGGTGAACGTAGTCCGAAAAAAAAATAAAGACCGCCACAAATGCACTTTTTCAGTCACCTTGTCTCCCAGAAAAAATGCAATGAAAAGCGATCAAAAAGTCGTATGTATTCCGAATTAGTACTAACGGAAACTGCAGGACATCCCGCAAAAAATGAGCCCTTGCTCAAGTACATAGACGGAAAAATTTTAAAAATTATTGCGCGCACAAGATGCGGCAGAAAATAATTTTTAAAAATTAAAGGTCTTTGAAAAAAAATACAAGTACTACAGCAAAAAAAAAACTATACAAGTTTGGTATCGCAGTAATCGTACTGACCCATAGAATAAAGTTATCATGTCCTTTTTGTTGCAGTTTGTGCGCAGTAGAAACAAAATGCACTGAAAGATGGCGGAATATCTTTTTTTTTTTTTTTAAATTCTACTCCACTTAGAATTTTTTTTTAAGTTTTTCAGTACATTATATGGTACTTTAAATAGCACCATTGAAAAATACAACTTGTCCCTCATACAGCTACGTCAATGAATAAATAAAGGAGTTATGATTTTTTAAACAGGGGGAGGAAAAAAAGAAATGGGGGAAAGAAGAAAAAAAGGGGCTATGTCATTAAGGGGTTAAATAATGTACTAACTTACTTCTCTGGGTCATTACGACGCAGGGATACCACATGTGTAATTTTGTTTTTAATTTTTTACAAAGTAAAGGGAGAAAAGTGTTTTTATATCTTTAATAATTTTACTCTATTTTTTGTCCCTTTAGGGCAGTGTTCCCCAACTCCAGTCCTCCGGGACCGCCAACAGGCCATGTTTTCAGGATTTCCTCAGTGTTGCACAGGTGATGTAATTATTGTCAGTCCTCAGACATAACCGCAGGTGTTCTTACCATAGGATATCCTGAAAACATGACCTGTTGGTGGACCCTGAGGAATGGAGTTGGGGACCCCTGCTTTAGGGGACTTCCACAGAGACCAATCAGGACCCTCTGATCACATTCCAGGGGTCTGATGGTGACAACCCTTTACATGCTGCAGTCGCATAGACTGCAGAATTTAAAGGGTTAACACAGCAGAGATCGGAGGTTTTCTCTGATCTCTGCTGTAAGAGCTGGTACCTGGCTGTCCTCTGACAGCCAAGCACCAGCTCTCCCTGCCACAAAGACCTTCGGCTGACTTCTGACAAGCCGATGGTCTCTATGGCAACCTGTAAACAAAGAAGTGCAGGACTTTGAATTTAGAAGCGGGAGATTGCCGGCAGATCGGCAATATCTTCCTGCTTCTGTTTTTCAAAGTCCTGCACTGTTCTGTGTGGGTCTGTGCAGGTAGGGCACAATGCCACAGTTTGTGGCATTGTGCTCTGCAGCTTCCATAGTGAAACATAGCCCGGGCGTGCCACTCAAGGGGTTAAAAGCGCCAAAGACTACATACCCAACAAAGAATATATGTGAAAAAGACTGCACTGTTTCCCAACTCCAGTCCTCAAGGCACCCCAACAAGTCATGTTTTCTGGATTTCCTCAGTGTTGCACAGGGGATGTAATTGTGGTCAGTGCCTCAGATATTGCCACAGGTGTTTTTACTATAGGATATCCTAAAAACATAACCTGTTGGGGTGCCTTGAGGACTAGAGTTGGGAGACACTGCCCTGCAGAGATTACAATGAACTAAACAGGTCAATAAGTGATGTGTTGGCATTTTGATGTAAAACTCACTATGCAGTTACATCTCAGGCAGATATGCAAATGATTAGAGTTGGGACGTGATAAGATGAACGGTCTTGTCACCTGATGCCCTAAAAGTGGTTCCACTCTTGGCTCATAAAAAGGATCTCAGAGGCTACTTATGTGTACTGACCTCTTTTTCCACTTTGTAGAGCTTGCTGACCACTATACATGCCTCTACGAGGCAATGAAAGAGATTTTGCCCAGTTAACAAAGTTTGAGATGGGCGGATTATTGGAATGCGAGAAGCTGGATGGTCGCATTGCCAAATTGTCCACCACCTAGGCTATTCTGACTAGACCTTTAGGAGGTGTTGGGATCAGTAAATGCGTGAGGGCATTCACACAAGGCTAACCAAGCTTAGGACGCCCCCGACAGACCACCAATGGAAAGGATCATTTGACAAGCATAAGCAGCACTAATTGTTTCGTTGCCCACCATCCAGAGACAAGATGCAACATCCTTACAGGCCCCAGTATTCTCACCCCTTCTGAGAATTTGTCGATGCAACAACTAAGGAAGGCTTTTCTGGAGGAAGGTGATTCTAACAATGCCACATGCCACAATTTTTCTGGAAGCGAGGCTCTGCAATATGGGAACACTGGTGTAAAAGTTATACAGATAGAGATGGTAACCCATGTCCAGTAGAGTGTGCACCAATTCCCATACAATTTCTCCTGTAATTCTCAGGAAGTAGAGGGGAAGGCATTCGGGGGGCTCAATTTTGGTGTCCTTCCTTCCATAAATCCAGAACGTATGGGTTTACCATCGCTAAGACTGAGCAAATACATTCCATTTTAATGTATTTCGCTCATCCTTCAAAAGACTGATTAATGTTCTCCTTGTGGCTTGTTTAAACTAGCCACAAGGAGAACAATGGAATGTGTCGGCAGCTGTTTGTGCAACAGGGCATGCACAGTCTATCATACGCCGGGTCATTTCTGGGGGGGGGATTTGGGCATTATTAGCAAAATGAAAAAAAAGTATATTTTCATATCTGCGTCAGGGCATTATTGACGTAAATACAGGCACTGCGTGAACGGCGCTTCTGCACCAATAGAACCGTATTGAGAACTTTTTTTAAGAGTCCCATTAGCAGGACATTCCCCCCAATTTTTAATTTTTAATTTATTTTTTTTAACTGTAGGACATCTATGGCGGTCCTCACTGATTAATATGGGGTGCGCGGTAATCTATTGTCCAGCGTAGGTGTTAGTTTGCTGGACAATAAGCTCCAGGACGCCATCGGTAATGAACAAATTAAAAAAATTAAAGGGGTTCAAATTTGCGATGTCCATATTGACGCATTACTTGGCCCTGCTGCCCCAACCCCTTCCTCAACCTCCATCGCTCTACAGGCAGAGTAATCCCTCTAAAAAAAAAAACCTCCTCCTCCGACGTGGGATCACTACCAGAACTAGTGTTGAAGAGTAGCATGTACGCTTGCTCAGCGCTGTAGCGCCTAGACTCCATTTTAGAAAACAAAAATGTGCATGGAGGTAGACAAAAAAAAAATTTAACCCCCCAAAAAGCGGACAGGGATATAATGGGGTGATTAGGGTATGAGGAACGGTGATGGCGTGGTGATGACAGGGTTTTTTTCCTCTTTCACTCTCTATATGGCACACGTTTTTTCTCTGTCATCTCTCTCCTGTCACAAATCTCTCTCAGTGACAGGAGAGAGATACGCAGGACTAGACGTGTGTCATATTTATTAAACAAATGACATTGATGGCTGTGATAGGTATATCACAGCCACCCATGTCAGCAGGGACCAAGCACTTTGGTCCCTGCAGGTTACTATGCCAAATGCCACTTCGGCATTGGCTTCTACTGCGCATGCGCCGCCATTTTGCCGGCGCATGCGCGGATCTGGGTGTTACCCTGCACTTGGGGACATTAGGGAAGCATTTTCATCTCCCCTCATGGATTGGATTCATGAGGGGAGATGAAACTTTTACTTTTTACACTTTATTTTTAACTTTCCTATGATCACCGGTGACATCTCCTGTCTCCCGGCTACTGATTTTAAATTTCCAGGAAGATCCGGTTTCTGCGCATACTCCGCCATTTTCCCTTTGGCGCGCATGCGCCGAAACCCGTGGCGGCTCCAGGTCACCGCGGGACATTGTGGAGGACGGGGGTGAGTATTTTCAGCTGCCGTCATGGATCCGATTCTTGAGGGCAGCTGAAACATTTACTTTTTTTAAACTTTTTTTTCACTTTTCAGTGATCGCTGGTATTTATTGCCAGGAGACAGGAAATTTAAAATCTTCCACGCCGCCCCGCTCTTCTGTGCATGCGCCGCCATTTTCCCTTTGGCGCGCATGCACAGGAAATGGTGCAGGGTCTGATCCGGACAAAAAAAGTGGGGAGCAGCGAGGAGCACGTTGGTAAGCAAAACGTAATCTAAAAAATATTAATTTGAATCACTGTAATTGTACTGACCCGCAGAATAAAGTTAACATTATTCATACCACATGGTGAATACCATTAAAAAAAATAGACTAAAAAAAAAAATGGCAAAATTGCAGTTTTTTCATTTTACTACTTAAGCTATCAGAAAAGTCATACGTAACCCAAAATGGTACCAATGAAAACTACAGGTTGTCCCGCAAAATAAAACCCAGTAGGCAGTTTTGTCAATGAAAAAATAAAAATGGTATGGCTTCTAAATACAGCTAACGATCGAACGAGGAATGAAAATTTGTTCGCTTCTCGTTCATTGTTAATTTTACATAGGCATAAAATTCATTGTTCGTTCATTCATATCGTGAATGTACACGACTGAATAGTGTGGGAGCGAACTATTTTATCTGATGGATAAACAAACTGCACATTTAAATTTAGGCTGTAAGTTCAGATTTCTACGTTTTCTCCCTTTTATTTTCATAACCATTTTGCATTTATTGTGTCACCCAATTTGGTTGTCTTTTATTTTTGTAAGCACTGCATTTTTTGCATTAAAATCTAAAAAGTTTAACAAGTGCAGTTTTAGTGGCTCTGGCCCTAAGCCTTCAGCAGTTTTAATCCCTTTAATTGCTGGAGAGCATGTGGATGTGTGTATGCAGGTCCCTTGACCTTTTCCAGGGGTGGTGGCAGAGTGTATTCTGAGATGCATGCATGGTGTTGGGCCATGGTCTGTGCTCAGTTGGCCGCCTGAGTGGAAGGTGTGCGCAAGGTTAAGTTTCTGAGCTATATCAACCCCTGGTAGTTGCACGTGAGTCAAGTGTTGTGAAAGTGCTTCCTTCAAGGCGCACTTGGTTTAAATTCTGAAGGCGGTCAATAGAATTTTAGAGCGGCTTTACAATGGATATCTACCGGTATCATCTGAAAAGTCTCCCTAAGTGGTCACTACAGTGAATTGTTAAAAGCATACAAATGATGGTTTGTGTGCTTTTACACTGAAGCATTATTGTTCAGTTTTGGTCACTGAAGTAGAGAGCCTTGCAGCAAAGTTAACTAGTCATTGAAAGACAGACAATGGTCTGTTTACACCTGGCGAGAATTCATCAACCAGAGATTATTTTTTAGATTTGCTGGAATGAAAAGATAAGCAACCAGTAAAACCACTTCTTGTCATCCTGTCAGCATGTTTACAGAGAACAACTACCACACATATTTACTCTATTAAGTGATTGTTCTGTGCAAAGTCACCCTAACAAAGGCTCTCTTTAAAGACCATTGGCTGCTCTTAAAATCATTGCTTGAGTATCCCCTTTGCTGAAACACATGATGAAGCAGCTTCTCTCTTTTTGTTGTAGTATCTATATCAGTACTCTTTGCATCAAAAAAGGCTACAACCTCTAATTGCTTGAAATCCTCTCCCTTTTCCTCATTAGCCAAAGTAGACAGTGTAGATGCTGTTTGCTCAGGTGTGTGTGTGTTTATGTGGGGAAACTCTAGCCAGCAGGATTTTAGTTAGTGTGAAGAAAAGCCATGGTCTTCTGCTCCCCTCAAGTCTTTGAAACGGCTTAACAAGCGGAAAGCAAATGAACTAAAGGACCATTTTTATGCAGTCTGAAACTCAGCGATAAACATCAAGTGCACGACGGCCGCACATTTACACGTAATGATAATCACCTACTTTCGCTCGTTTGAACGAATTTTGAGCGATAATCCTTGCCTGTAAGAGGGCCTTCAGAAATAGATGAAAATTTCCTCTTTGTGAGGGCTGGATTGTGCCACGTATTCCGACTTCACATTAAGCCAGCACAGAAAGTTTTTATTGGGTATCCAATCTAGCTCTGTCAGAGGGTCTTTAAGTTGAACAGTTTTAAGGACCTTTCACACGGGACCATATCGTTGGTAGTTGTTCAAAACCCCGTGCTTCCGTCAGGTTTTGAACAATAGCTATCCTGTGTAAATGCATGCAGAGACTGAAGGAATGGATGAGAGTCGTCCAGTTTCTGCATGCTCCAACCGAACTAGCCATTCAGTGTAAACAGCAGTCGTTGACTACTGAACGGCCGCTGCTTACAGTAAATGGAGGAGGGCGGGGGGAGAGAACTCCCCTTCAGCCACCCTACCTACCTGCTGGCCAAGCTATGAGCGATGCCAGCGATACTCGCTCCTGTGTATCAGCACAGGAGCGAGTATACACAGAGACAAGTGTTGGGCATCATTTGTCCAACACTCATCCCGTATAAATGGGCCCTTAGTTCTAGCTTTCAAGATTAAATGAGAGCCCCCAAGACAGTCAAGGCACAATAAAGTGAAACAGCATGAGCTCCATTGTTTTTGCAGGTATAGCGATTGTGGTCATGTCTAGAGTAAATGCTAGGCACATCAAACACTTTCCTACATTTGCACAAAATCCCACTCATAAAACAATACATGCCATTGGCAAACAAAATTTAAAAATTGCCTCTTTAACGTCACTGATGATTGATTTTTACAACTTTATTAGTTAGTAGAGATGAGCGAACCTACTCGGCCACGCCCCTTTTTCGCCCGAGCGCCGCGATTTTCGAGTACTTCCGTGCTCGGGTGAAAAGATTCGGGGGGGTGCCGTGGGTGAGTGGGGGGTTGCAGCGGGGAGAAGGGGGGAGAGGGAGAGAGAGAGGGCTCCCCCCTGTTCCCCGCCGCTACCCCCCGCTCCGCCACGCCTCCCTCCGCCCCCTGGCGCCAACCGAATCTTTTCACCCAAGTACGGAAGTACTCGAAAATCGCGGTGCTCGATCGAGTAATTACTCAAAACAAGTATATTCGCTCATCTCTATTAATTAGCCTTTTTTTAAAAATGTGAATGGAATGATGCCTTCTACCCTTACTTTCTATGCCACATAACAGCTTGGGTTGTGTCATATCTGAGAATTTTATTGCTTATCTTTTTTTGACATTTAGGGGGATTACTAAATTCTGCATGTCAGAGTATGTGGGTGTCTGCCATTTTTCAGGGTTTTGATTTAATTCTATGCTCTATCTGAAACGGCTGTGTTATTATTGGATATGTGCATTTGGAAGAATGAATATCAATTCCTACGCAGAAGACATCTTTTGCTAGTTATTGTACTATGCATGAGCAAGGCTTATGTCCCATTTAGGTGACTGATTGGCTGTGAATGATTGAGTGCCGGCTGTGATTGGCTGGTGCTCGGTCCAATCACAGCGCTTACTTACACAGCGCTGACGGCGGGGGATTTGAATGCAGAGCAGGGAGATGACAGCGGGGAGAATTCTAAAGCAGCTTGCCGCACAGATACAGACATCGGCTGGGAGGTGAGTATGGAGGGTTTTTTTTGCCAATATATTAGAAGATAGCTCGGCTTATACTCGAGTCAATACGTTTTTCCAGTTTTTTGTGGTAAAACTTATTGTCTCTGCTTATACTCGGGTCGGCTAATACTCGAGTATACACAGTATTTATACAGATATTTTCTTACACACTAAAAAAAAATATTTTCTATTAGAGCTGTCCTTATGAAATATAATTATGCATTACTGTTTGATCTATGACTTTCCTGTGAGGGGGTATACAAGGTTAATTAGAATTGTGTATAACTTTTGCTACACTTTGCATTTAGATAGCTTATACATTTCACCACCACCACTTGTTTTATTTCTGGTGTATTATTTAGTCCATTTGTTTATAGCACTTTATACGGTTATCCTATCATATTTAGGCTGAGTTCACATGGGGCGGAATTTCCTTGTGGACTTTCTGCACGGAAATTCTACAGGCTTTTTTAAACCCGAGACTTAGCAGCAAGGTGGACAAGATTTGCAAAAGTCGCATCCACACACTGTGGACAAGCCGTGTGGAAACCGACACGTGGCGCAGAATTCATATCCGCGACATGTCAATTGTATCGCCGTTTTCGCTGCGCACTCTCTTCTCTCTATGGGAATAGATTCCTGCAGCGGAATACAGGAGGAAAGGACACTTCAAACCTGTGGCATTTGGAGCAGTCTTTCCGCTGCAGGACTCACGGAATTTCCATATAGTCCCGTTGTGGGCATTCTGCGTGATTTCTGCAGGATCTGTCCAGTTGTAACCCAGCCATATAGGTATACATGTGCTGTCAATTCTGACAGCGGTATTTAAATCTTGTACAGCCCTCCCACGTGAGATCACAGAGAGCTGTACAGGTGTCATGGCAGCCAGGGGACCTTCTGAAAGGCCCCAGGGCTGCCTTAGGAGACAGCCTATCAAGTCGTCCCCGTGGGGTGGCTTGATAGACTGCTTGTCAACTTGCAGAATGACATAATGCTATAGCATTACATCATACTGCAGGAGCGATCAAAGAATCGTATGTTGTAGTCTCCTAGGCAGACTTAAAAAAAAAAGAGTAAAAAGATTAATAAAGTTTTATTAATTGTAAAAAAAAAAATAAAAAAAGGTAATAAAAGTTTAAATCACCCCCCTTTTGCCATATCTATAATAAAAAAATCTAAATCTTAAAAGAAATACACATATTTGGTATCGCCGCGTCTGTAAAAGTCCAATCTATCAAAGTAACGCATTGTTTACCCCACACGGTGAACGTCATCCGAAAAAAAAATAAAGAACGCCAGTCACCCTGTCTTCCAGAAAAAAATGCAATAAAAAGCGATCAAAAAGACGTATGTATTCCAAATTGGTACTAACGTAAACTACAGGACATCTCACAAAAAATGAGCCCTCAAACAACTATGTCGACAGAAAAGTAAAGTTATTGTGCGCAGGAGATGGCTGCAGAAAATAATTTCAAAAAATTAAATGTTTGAAGAAAAAAAAAAAAAGAGTAGTACAGAAAAAAAAAACTATACAAGTTTGGTATCATAGCAATCGTAGAATAAAGTTATCATGTCATTCTTGTTGCAGTTTGTGTGCTGTAGAAACAAAGCGCACTGAAATTTTTTTTAAGTTTTCCACTACATAACGTGGTACAGTACATTGAAAAATACAACTCGTCTCGCAAAAAACAAGCCTTCATACAGCGACGTCGATGGATAAATAAAGGAGTTCCAATTTTTTTAAAGGGGGGAGGAAAGAAAAAAAATGCAAAAAAAAAAGGAGGGGGGGGGGGGGGGCGCGTCATTAAGGGGTCAAGTATAAGCACTTCCCTGAATATCATCCGTAGTTGTAGTAAAAAAATAAAAATCTATACTTACCTCTCCGCCTCTGCCGGGCCTCAGGCGCGTCTAGCCACTTGGGTCTAGCCACTGTAATAAAGTTCTTTCAGCAGGCAGGGATTTAAAATCCCCGTCTGCTGAAAGGGCTGCGACTGATTAGTTAGCGCTCAGCCAATAACAGGCAGCGCTCAGCCATTCATTGAATGACAGCTGAGCGCTGCCTGTGATTGATTTCATTGAATGACTGAGCGCTGTAACCAATCACAGGCAGTGCGGGTGTGCTCACATCCTAGTGCTCTCAATGGGGCCACCGGCAGCGGCATCCCCATTGAAATCAATGGGAGAGCTTTGCAATTCTCTGCCACAGCTGTGGCAGGGTATTCTTTACTCCCCCCAGGAAGTCCCCTTGTCACTGAACACTGTGACAGTGCTGTCACAGTGTTCAGTGAGAAGGGGACTTCCCAGGGGAATTATTTCCCGCATATGCAGTACCAGTAGCTGCTGCATTTCTCACCCTATGCTTATACTCGAGCCAATAAGTTTTTTGTGGTAAACTTAGGTGCCTCGGCTTGTATTTGGGTCGGCTTATACTCGAGTATATACGGTACATACATTTATATAATAAGACTATGTATTTTTAATTTCTCTAATGATAAATATCATTAGAGAAATTAGAAATAAATAGAGTATGCAGAACAGAGCTCCGATGTCGGAGGCTGTTCTGCATATGGGTATTAGTGTATCTTGACGCCACCAGTAGTGTAAGTGGTGTCAAGATACCAGGTGCTTGACAGGAGGTTGACGCCCCCTGTCCCTGATAGGGTCTTATTACTCACCCTCACAGCAGGTCCTGGAACTGAGCAATGCACAGCGGTCTCCTGAAGCGAGTATACCGCGTGTGCTGCTGGGCCCGCTGTGATTGTCGGCGGCAGCACCCTGCAGCAGCACTGCACCTCTGAAAGTGTCCCCGGCGGTGGCGGATTACCCCCAGCATCAGCTTGTTCCTGTGACTCTTCCTCCAAGTGGCAGTGTAGCCGACGGCGCTTGCGGCCTCCCGGCAGCAGCGCTGCACTGATAGTGGGCAGCGCTGCAACGGCGGCGTCTGCCTACCGGTAGCAGCGCTACAGTGAGCGTTAGCAGCGCGGCACCAGCGTCAGTGTCCCTGGCGGCTTCTCCCTGTCACTGTTCCCGCTGTGACTGTCCCCGGCAGCAGCACTGCACAGACTATGCCCTCCCCTTTGTGGGGCCCCTGTGACTGTCCTTGCCGGCCGCCAGTCAATGCTCCCTGGCTCAGCAGCGCTGCACGGCGACCGCTCTCCTCTTTCTCCAAGGCCTTGTCCGCTGAGCACCATCGCTCATAAGTCCCAAGCGTTACCTGTCACCTTCCTTCACGGCTCCCAGCAGTGTCTACAGGACCTGTGAGGTTACAATGCAGGACAGCCAATCAGTAATGGGGGGCGTCAACCCCCTGTCAAACTCCTTGTATCTTGACTCCACCTCTACTTGTGATGGCGTCCAGATACACTAATACCCTGCATATGTATATTACAGTATGCAAAACAGCACTGATGGAGAGCTCCGCTCTGCATAGTGTAATAAACATATGCAGAGCAGCCTCCGACATTGTAAAGCGGTCCTGCCTAGTGTTAGTAAAAATGTGTTGGACCTCGCCGGACATCAGAGCTATTTTGAGAAATCTGAATGTCAGTCAAGGTCTGACACTGGATTAGAAAGGGTTAAATAAAGCAGAGAAACGCAGCTATAGTATACTTTCATGTGCTTGCCTCCATAACATTAGAACCAAAATGAATAACAAACCACTGAATATGTCAGTACAGCCAAGGAGTAAAATGCAGACCTTATACTTTAAGGATTACTTAAGGCACTTGCCATTTTCTAAGTTAATAAAACAATGCAAGTTACCAAAAAAGGCAATAGAGTGAAGATAAGTGCATATTCAAGCCAACTACAGGAATTCCGCAGCAATGTTCGTCCATAGACAACATTGGGGGTGGGGGGGAAAAAAAAAAAAAAAAAAAAGCACACAGATGGCTTCCATTGCAGTCAATGGAAGCAGTTCGTCCCGTGGCACTTTCGCAGTAAGCACTGCAGAAGTATCGCAGGAATACGCGTCATAGACCAGTGCCGGAACATCATGCCCTGCACTGCACATGCGCACCGGCCAAGACGCTCGCAGCGGATCCAGATAGGTAAGAAATCTGTCTCTGGGGGTCACCGACGGGGCACCGGATCTGATTCCGCTGCAAGATTTCGCAGTCGGAATTCAACACGGCCATGGGCATAAGGCTTCATAGGCAACTTGATTTCATTTAAGTAAAGCCAGGTTTCTGTGTTAAAGCGTTATCATTTTTCTAATATTCTTTAGTACTACATAACCATTGAAAAGTAATATTAAAGGGCTTGTAATTGCAGGCGCAGCTCTCATTGTAATCAGTGGAAGCTATAAGCGGCGGCCACTACACACCGCTGCAGCCAATGTAAATAGAATACCAGGGCTGCAGTGTACAGCGGGAGGAGAGTACATTTTTATTTTACTTTATTAGATACTCCATTCCCCCACTACCACCAATGTTTGGGGTTCTCAAAAAACCTCTTACCGATTAGAATTGAATGGGACAAATCTGACAAACATTTTTTTTATTAACAGAGTATAATATTCTGCACAAAATTTCTGTTCCGACCTTTGGGCGCAGATTCCAAATTTGTGCTCAGATTTTGACTCAGGAACATCTAAACAACTAAACTCTATAAAAGGTCTCCTACTAGATTCCTCATCATACAAACCTTGGTTCCGTAGGAATTGGGAAAAAGACATAAAAATGTCACCCTCCAAAGATATTGTTAAGATCCACAATAAAGCTGCCTACACATTAACCCCTTAACGACCAGCCCATGGTGTTTTTACATCCTCGGGCTGTGGACATGACAGCTCCATGCTGTCGGTGTCCGCAGGTAGCCGACAGCATGGAGCTGTCATCCCGGGCTGTTCGGACACCCCCCCCCCCCCCCCCCCGGCATTGCGATCGGCGCTATGCAATGAATAGCGCCGATCGCAAAAAAGTAAATAAGACTGCAAAAAAAGTGACATATTCAGCTGCTCTGATGGATCGGATCCATCGGAGCAGCTGAAATTACTCACCGAGGTCCGCCGCACGACTCCCCGCTGTCCTGATGCTCCGGGCACCATAGCCGTCCTTCTGCGCATGCGCACCAGGCGGCATTACGTCAGCCGCATGCGCAGAAGGCCCAGCGGCGCGGGAGACTTAAAATCTCCTGGCTCCCGGCTCCTGTAGGTAGCCGGGAGGCAGGAGATGTCAGCGGGGACCGCGATCGTCGTTATCCAATGGATAACGACGATCGCGGAAAAGTGAAAAAAAGTGTAAAAAAAGAAAAGTTTCACCTCCCCTCATGGATCCGATCCATGAGGGGAGGTGAAAATACTCACCTCAGGTCCGCCGATGTCCTCCGGCCGGTGTTGGGCCCCCCCGCTGGCTTCTGCGATGTGCCGCGCATGCGCAGAAGGCCGGCGAGCCCGGCAAATTCAAAATCTCACTGCACCCGGCTGTCACAGATAGCCGAGTGCAGGGAGATATGACTGGGGACCGCTGTATGCAGTTTCCAGTCATATGATCATCGTTATCCATCGGATAACGGTGATCATATAAAGTTAAAAAGTCAAAAAAAAAAAAAAGTTAAAAGTAAAAAAAATTTTTTAAAGTTAAAGTTTCATCTCCCCTTACGGATCGTATTCGTAAGGGGGGGATGAAATTACGTACCCATGGTCCCGGATTTGTTCCCTGATGGGATGTTGATCCGCGGACCTTACCCCAGCTTCGGCGCATGCTCCCGTCAGCATGATGGCAGACGCATGCGCAAAAGTGAAATATTGCCCAAGAAATTTAAAATCTCCCTGCTGCTGGCTACCAAAGGTAGCCAAGAGCCTGGAGATGTCACAGGGAGCCGTGGTATGCGGTTACTGGTCACGTGATCACCGTTATCCAATGCATAATGGCGATCACGTAAAAGTTCTTTAAAAAGTGGCAGTTTCATCTCCCCTCACCGATGCGATCGGTGGGGGGAGATGAAACATCTTCTCGGAGGCTTCCGCATTTGAATCCAGATGCGATTATCCTCCATGGACCCTTCCGGCTTCTGCGCATGCGCCCGCCGGCAAAATGCCGGACACGTTCGCAGGAGCTGGGGAGCCCAGAAAATTTCAAATCTCCTTGCTCCCAGCGACCAACGGTTGCTGAGTGCTTGGAGCAGTGACCGGCGGCCTCGCTGAGCGGTCCCCGGTCACGTGATAAAGTAGCGATATAACATTAGGCCGGTCCCACATGACCGGAGAGGAATTACGGGTTCTGCATGCGCTTGATCAGCGGTAATCCACGGATCAATCACATGCATTGGATCACACAATTCCCCCCCAATTAGCGGGTCGGATTTACGGAATCCACTCGCAGAAACAGAGCACAGCATGCTATATTTTACCGCGGATATCTGCGACCTAGAGCCCATTGTGCTCTATGACGGCGGATATACTCGCAGCCCATGTGCAAATACATTGTGTATGAGCTGCGGGTACCCGGGTCATCGCTAAGCGACGGTGCGGGAAATGCAAACAAAAAAAAAAAAAGTACTGCGCATGACCGCCTGTGTGAGTAGGCAGTTATGCGCAGTACATTACGCGGCCGTACGCAGGGTCACAGCCGGGCTCACAGCTGGAATCCGCAGCGGGCCTCCACAAGCGGATTCCACCTACGGCCGTGTGAGCCTGGCGTTATTCAGACCGCTACCTGTAATACGTAATTTACAAGAAGCCCTGGGAACGCTCGCCTTCATGCAGTTCCAGGAGCAGCTTGTTGAGCGCCTTCTCTGTGAGACCGCCGCACCGCAGCAAGATTACAAAGCCTCACAGAGGGCCACTTTTTACACCCCATCCCTGCCGCTGAGGTCACGAAATACCCCCCAAAATACATGAGAGGAGGGGGGATACCCGGTTTTCTTGCCCCATGTGCCCAACCCAACCAGCCTCCGTAATTACCCCTGTCTTCGGACATAAAACGCAGTTTATATTATTACCTTTATCTAATATTTAGGGAATGCCAAAAAATCGGGATGGCAGGGGGGTGGGTGTGGGGGATTATTTTTAGGAAGTCAAATTTTTTTCCGAATAAGTGGGCAATGGGGCCTGGAATTTATTCAGTTCTGCCCTGAAATCTAGCGGGCATTTCCTCCATTATGGGCCTAGCCATGTGTCCTGTAAGTAGATTAGGGCCACAAGGGGTATGTTTCTGAACACGGGACAAACGGGGGAATCCATTTTGGGGTGAACGTCTTCATTCCTATGTACACTGTACAAAAAAAACCTGTTTTTAAATTGACAAAATTGCCACAAAAATGAAAACCATAATTTTTTCCTTTTGCTTTGCTTAGATTCATTCAAATACTGTGGGGTCAAAATACGCAGTACACCCCTAGATGAATTTGTTAAGGGGTCTAGTTTTCAAAATGGGGTCATTTGTGGGGGTTCTCTATCGTTTCGGCCGCTCAATGGCTCTATAAGTGGGCAATGGGGACTGGAATTTATTCCGTTGTACCCTGAAATCCAACGGGTGCTCCTTCCATTATAGGCCTAGCTATGTTTCCTTTAAGTAGATTAGGGCCACAATGGGTATGTTTCTGAACACGGGACAAACGGGGGTATCCATTTTGGGGTGAACGTCTTCATTCCTATGTACACTGTACAAAAAAACCTGTTTTTAAATTGACAAAATTGCCACAAAAATGTAAATCATAATTTTTTCCTTCTGCTTGGCTTAGATTCATTCAAAAACTGTGAAGTCAAAAAAGTCATCGTACCCCTAGATAAATTCGTTAAGGGGTCTACTTTTCAAAATGGGGTCACTTGTGGGCGTTCTCCATCGTTTTGGTCACTCAATGGCTCTACAAGTGTGCAAAAGGGCCTAAATCTCCTTCAAGCAAAATTTCTGTTCTGAAAGCCACCGGTTGCTCCTTTCATTTTGGGCCCCATTGTGTATCCAGACGTAAGATTAGGGCCACAATGGCTATGTTTCTGCGCACAGGACAAACAGGGGTATCCATTCTGGGGTGCAAATCCGAATTTTCATGTGTACTATAGAAAAAAGTCCTGTCTTTAAAATAACATATTTGCAAAAATATGAAATTTTAGTTTTTCTCTTCTAAATTGCATTGACTCCTAAAAAAAAACTGTGGGGTTAAAATACTCATGACACCCCTCAGTAAATACCTTAAAGGGTGTAGTTTTTAAAATGGGGTCACTTGTGGGGCTATCATTTTGACTCCTATGAGCCTTTCCAATCTTGGTTTGGTGTAGGAAAACAAAGTGTTCCTCAAAATGCTGAAAAGTAATGTTAAATTTGTATGTCTCCTAAATGGTTAAAAAAAAATGAAAGTTTTTCCAATGTGTGCCAAAAATAAAGTAAACGGATGGAAATATATATCTTAACAAAATTATCTATATTATGTTTGCACATATTTGAGATATTGCAGTTGGAAATGTGAAAAAAAAGACGATTTTTTCAAAATTTTCCCAATTTTGGCGCTTTTAATAAATAAACACAAATTCTATCGGTCTTTTTTTTCCGCCTAGATGAAGTACAACATGTGGCGAAAAAACACTGTCAGAATCGCTTGGATATGCAAAACCTTTCTGGTGTTTTTCCATGCTAAAGTGACACGTGTCAGATTTGCAAAATTTGGCCTGGTCATTAAAGGGGTTGTCTCGCGAAAGCAAGTGGGGTTAAGTACTTCTGTATGGCCATATTAATGCACTTTGTAATATACATCGTGCATTAAATATGAGCCATACAGAAGTTATTCACTTACCTGCTCCGTTGCTAGCGTCCCCGTCGCCATGGCTCCGTCTAATTTCGGTGTCTTCTTGCTTTTTTAGACGTGCTTGCGCAGATGGGTCTTCTCCCTTCGGCTCGGAAGCAGTGGTGTTTTGGCTCCGCCCCCTTGTACGCGTCATCGCGTAGCTCCGCCCCCGTCACATGTGCCGATTCCAGCCAATCAGGAGGCTGGAATCGGCACCTGTGACGGGGGCGGAGCTACGCGATGACGCGTACAAGGGGGCGGAGCCAAAACACCGCTGCTTCCGAGCCGAGCGGAGAAGACCCATCTGCGCAAGCGCGTCTAAAAAAGCAAGAAGACACCAAAATTAGACGGAGCCATGGCGACGGGGAAGCTAGCAACGGAGCAGGTAAGTGAATAACTTCTGTATGGCTCATATTTAATGCACGATGTATATTACAAAGTGCATTAATATGGCCATACAGAAGTACTTAACCCCACTTGCTTTCGCGAGACAACCCCTTTAAGGCGCAAACAGGCTTGGTCACTAAGGGGTTAACAAGTCGGGAGCCTGCAGCGGAATCCGACCCTGTGCCCGGCTGGCGTACACCTGTAGTCCTGAATGGATTATACCAAACGTGCTTAAATTTTACCTACCTTCAATTCTTTCTCTCTTCTCTTATTAGGTTTAAAAACCATAGACCCTTTTATCTAATATAATTGCTCCACTGTCTCCCTTTCCCTCCCCAGACGATTCTCCCCTCGGGATCTGTGAATCCCTACCCTTCCATTCTATGTAATCTCAAAAATGAAGCTTTACATAATCCTAAATATATTAAGATATTCATTTGCTGTTTTCCGTTTATGTTTTCAATAAAAAAGGTTTAAAAAAAAAAAAAAAAAAAAATTAAAACACTTGGACCTGAGACCTGAAGTTTTAAAGCCCTAGGTTTTGATATCATACTATAAATAGGATAAGTCCCCTTTTTTCTACTTTGATGTAGTGTTACCATCAGGCCGGTCAGGGACCACAGGTGGCAGTGGAGCGGTTCGCCGCGGCGTTCTGGGATGGTGTTGCGCCCACGTTCGGGTCTGCGAGTGGCGGCGCCGTGGTCTGGTGTGCTGGCACGGCGTGTGGCGCGTGCCTGCTAGGAGAGGCGCGCGCGCTCTACTTCTGTGAGTTATAGTGGCTGGTTGGGAGCTCCAGTCAGCCAGCTTGATTGGTCTCCGCCCAAGGGGCCCAGACTCTTGAATATAGTCTGGCAGCGAAAGTGAAAGTTACCTTGTCTCGATCCAACTCGGCCTGTGTTCTGTGGTTTTCCTGTTGGTTTATTCTATCGGTCTAGCGTGACCTGACCGGGATGATTCAGGACCTGTCAGGGAGTCTCAGCCATCATGAGCAGCGGTTGGTTGTGCCTGCTGATCCAGTACCTGAACCTAAATGCCCATTACCCGAGGTGTTTTTGGGGGACTGTAAAAAATTCTTCCGGGAGGATTGTAAGTTGTTTTTTCGCTTGTGGCCTCGTTCCTCTGGGTCTGAGCCCCACCGGGTGGAGATTGTTATGTCTCTGCTCAGAGAAGGGCCTCATTCATGGGCCTATCCTTTACCAGCTGATTCCGCTTGTTTGCAGTCGGTAGACTCTTTTCATTGAGCTCGGGAATATTTTCGATAAACCCAATCGTGCAGGTTATGCAGTCAGTAAGTTGTTGGCCCTACACCAGGGGCACCAGACGGCAGAAGAATATTGCTCTAGTTTCAGGCAGTATTCAGGTGAATCTGCATGGAACGACTGTGCGCTCAAAGATTTGTTTTTGGTAGGCCTGTCTGACGCAGGAAAAGATCTATTGCTGTCCCATCAGTCACCCTCTACTTTGAATCAGGGTATGGAATTGGCAGTCAGAGTTGATCGTAGACTCAGGTCTAGAAGGGAAGCAAAGCTAGAGTACCATCAAGAACGTGGTGCTAAGTCTCTGGCAACTTCTACAGCCTGTACCCCATTGTCAACTCCCGGAGCTGATGGTATGGAAGTGGACCGGTTGAGTCCAGAAGAAACGGAGGCGGTTCCGGGTTTCAAACCAAATCTGTTTCTACTGAGGAAAGGCTGGTCATCGCATTGCGCCCTGCCAAGAAAGGCAAATACGGAAGCAGATAGACCTTCCATTCCAGTACATATAGCTTGTCCAGGTGTTGATGTTGTTACTAGTGAGTTGCGGGAGGTCTGGAATGGTGTGCACAAGAACCTGGAGGAAGCGAGTGGTCGTATGCAACTACGTAGTTGTAAAAGGTCCACTGCGTCGAGCCATTTGAGGTCGGTCAAAAAAATTAGGATTTTCTTTTTTTGGCAATTGTTTCATTTTAAAAACAGTTATTTTTTTATACAACACACATATGAATGAAAACTTGTACTCCAAAATGGATAGCCTGGTTTGTCCAGTGTTCAGAAACATGCCCATTGTAGCCCCAATCTACTTAGAGGACACATGGCTAGGCCTATAATGGAAGGAACACCCACTGGCTTTCAGGGCACAACTGAATAAATTCCAGGCCCCATTGTACACTTGTGCAGAAAAAAATTTGACTCCCTAAAGATAATCTCCCCCCCCCCCCCCTCCACTTTTGGCATTCTCTAAATCATAGATAAAAATGATCATGTAAACCGTGTGGTATGTCTGAAGACCAGGGTAATTAAGGAGGCCTGATTGGGATGGGCACATGGGGTACCCCCCCCCTTCAGTTTCATTTTTTGGGGGATATTTCTTGACCTCAGTGGCAGGGATGGGGTGTAAAAAGTGGCACTCTGTAAGGCTTCGTAAGCTAGCTGAGATGCGGCGGTCCCACACAGAAGGCATTCAACAAGCTGCTCCCAGAACTGAAGAAAGGCGAGCGTTCCAGGGGCTTTTTGTAAATTAAGTATTGCAGGTAGTGATCTAAATAACGCTGGCCTCACACAGCCATATGTGGAATCCGCTTACGGTAGCCCACAGCGGATCCTAGCTATGAGCCCGGGCGTGTCCCTGCATACAAGAGCGTAATGTACTGCGCATAACTGCTCACTCACACAGGTGGTCATGCACTGAACACTTTTTTAGTTTATATTTTCCGTTGCTTATCGATGACGCGGGTAACACTTTTTTAGTTTATATTTTCCGTTGCTTATCGATGACGCGGGTACCCACAGCCCGTACACAACGTAATTTCCACAAGGGCTGCAGGTATATCCGTGACCATAGAGCACAATGGGCTCTATGTTGCAGATAATCGCAGTAAAATGAAAAAAGCTGTGTTCTATTTTCTGCCAGTGGGTAATAGAATTCCGACCTGCTAATGAGAGAGGAATTGTGTAATCCAATGCATTTGATTGATCGGCATATTACCACGGATCAAAAACTTGCAGAATCCCCAATTCCTATCCGCTCTTATAAGGCCAACCTAATAGTAGATCGCTAACTTTTTATCCAATGACCGAGGACCACTCAACAAGGCCACCGGTCACAGCTCCAGGCTCTCAGCTACCTTTAGTAGCCGGGAGTAAGGAGATCTTAAATTTCCTGGGCTCTCCCTGGCTCCTGCGCATGTGTCTGACATTTTGCCGATAGGCGCATGCGCAGAAGCTGAGGGAGGTCCGTGAAGGAGGATCGCGTCCGTTGGATAACACCCCCATGACAGCTGCAGGTTGTCGGCTACCTATGGCAGCTGACAGCATGGAGCTTTCATGTTCTTAGCCCATGTCCTCTTAATCCCCAGGGGAGAGCACGTTTTTACAGCCCTGGGGATTAAAGCCCACTAAAGCAAGACGTAAAAAGTCTATGGGGTGGTCACTAATTGCTTAAGGAAAGAAGCTAAAGCTTCCCAGGATTTTCTAAATAGACTCTCCCCCTTTCTATCCATCAGATCGTTAAGTTGTGAGGAATATTAAAACAGTAGTGCAGTTTTCTTAGCCACATTAGCAACCTTGATATCTATCTTGGGTATTTCAATACAGATTTGTTTTTTTTTTCCGTCAAATAGAAATCTTTTACTTATTTCAAATGGAATAGATGTTTTTTCAGGGGCTTAACATTTTTCCTAAGCCAGTTAGCTGATATATTCATGGCTGAGAAAAAACTTTCAGAATCTCAATCCAGCAAACATTTCATCTTGTATGGTTATTTATTCCCTCCTCAACATCCATAGTGCTTCTGATTTCCTATAGTAATTCCTCAACATCATTCTATAAAAATATTTTCTGTTTTTGGATAGGCTTGCATGGTATAATTCAACTTCCTCAAGAAGTTCATCTAGTTCTTAATCTAAGGGCTCTAATAGACTGTTCATAACTATCTAAGGGCTCACTCACACGAACATATTTTGGCTGTAACCCCATTGAGGGTACCGCTCTAAGCAAAGCTGCTAAACTCTGCCATTGGAGTGTTTGGAAATGAGCTGCCTGGCAGCTCAAGGAGGATTGAAGCCACCTGGGATAACCACCTCTGTTTTAGTCGAAGGTGCAGGAAGAAGTGCTAGGTCCTAAGCACTGAGGAAAGCAGAGTAGCTATAACGGAGGGTCATACCAAATCCATAGAAATTGGCTATTGCAGTAAGCGTGCTGACCCACAGAATAATGTTAACATGTCAGTTATATCCTATATAAAATGGTTCATGAAAAAAAATGTTAGAGTTGTGGCTTTATGTACACCTCGGCTCTCAAAACACACAATATAAAAAGTGTACATCAGATTGGTACCAATGAAAAGAAAAGGTCACCCCACAAAAGCATGCCCACATTGCTTTGTAAACTAAAACATTAAGGTGGTTATGGCTCCCAGAACGATTCAACACTAAATTTAAAAATAAAAAAAGTTTTTTTTTCAGCAAAGGTAGCAAAACATACTAAAATATATAAAGAAATATAAAAGTCACGGAGAGCGCCAAACACTTTATATGTAGACCACAATCTAGTCGTGTGGTAACTCACCTGGTGCCAGGCATATCACCCTAAGGTGATTATGCCTGCACCCAACATCCTGGTGTGCTCGTAGCGATTACTTTGTCCAAGATATCCCACAAACGAATAAAATAGTAAAATCCAACTTACTGGAGAGCTGCAGGTCACAGCAAAACTCCGTTCCTCATCAAAAGGATCGGATAAGATCAAAAGAAAGTTTCAAGAAAAAAGACTGCAGACCTGCGCTACTTTGTATAAAAGATCAATAATACATGTCTCAGTAGCCAATGTAGGTAGAGACAAATAAGACTTTTTATTTATACAAATAAAAGAGAGAGAGGTCTCAGCCTCATATAATAATAAAACAATACTTGCAGAATCTATGCAACGCGTTTCGGCGAGATACACGCCTTTCTCAAGCATACCAAATCCATAGAAATTGGCTATTGCAGTAAGCGTGCTGACCCACAGAATAATGTTAACATGTCAGTTATATCCTATATAAAATGGTTCATGAAAAAAAATGTTAGAGTTGTGGCTTTATGTACACCTCGGCTCTCAAAACACACAATATAAAAAGTGTACATCAGATTGGTACCAATGAAAAGAAAAGGTCACCCCACAAAAACATGCCCACATTGCTTTGTAAACTAAAACATTAAGGCGGTTATGGCTCCCAGAACGATTCAACACTAAATTTAAAAATAAAAAAAGTTTTTTTTTCAGCAAAGGTAGCAAAACATACTAAAATATATAACATTATGCTTTAATGTAACTGTATCACCCACACAGATTAAAATGCATCCGTCATTTAGTCTGCAAAGAAACACTGTTTAATGAAAGAAAAAAAAAAATCTGAAAAAGTTCAAACGGTATGATCCCCAAAATGCAACTTCTCACACGGCTCTGTACATGGAAAACATTGAAATTACTTACCAATAATTAGTTTTCCATGAGCCCATGACAGCATTTGTGAGAGACTGCCTGCCATCCAGGAAATAGGAACCTCCAAGATTGCTTTTTTAAAAGTTGGAGCAATCCCTTCTTCAGTTCTTTGCAAATTCTGCAGACCATGGGAGGACATTCCCCAACCTTCTAGTTTCATATATTATTTTTTATTTATTTATAAAAGAAAAGATATATATATATATATATATATATATATATATATATATATATATATATATATTATATATAAATATATATATTATATATAAATAAAACTTTTTTTTTTAACTGCACTTAAAAATTTCAATTAAAAAAAAATGGGTGAGAAAAATATAGTGCTGTCATGGTGTCATAGAAAGCTGATTAATTAACAGTAAGTAATCTCAAGGTTAATCTCAAACTGGAATAAAATTGGGCCCACTGCACTGCAGGAAGTAAGTAGGCCCAAAACAATGATTAACTGTCGGTAAAAGATTTCCTTGGACTTGATCACACTCCAACATTTCTGAGTGAACCTTTACTGCATCACTGAATCTGGTACTGGAAGGAGTACATACTTTTCTATAAGAAACACAGCCTCTTCCAACAGTGCTGATTGTTTTTCAGTCTGACCTTAAATCTGGGTGCCACACTCTTTCCTTAGGAATTGAGAGGAAGTCGAGTTGGTATTCTTCTTTCACTCTTTCTTTGATTCAAGAATTCGATTACATTTTTCCCCGGCCTGAAAAAAAGAGGGGAAAGACAACCTTCAACATGAGGCAGTAGTCATTGCTGGCTTTTATTGCTGGCACTAGACTGTCTATTGAACATGAACACTTTGTTTTTATTATCATTTGACTTCCAGTTTTTATTTTTTCTGTAGTCTTTATTCTCATCCTTCTTCCCTTTATAAAAAGGGTCTCTCCCTCCTTGCGCCTTGGGAGGGAAACAACACCCCGAGCTTGGAATTGACACCCTTTGAGGAGTGGTTTGAGTTGCGGTCCCCTCCAGAGCACGCATTGTCACAAATATACGGTCTTCTGATGCAGGAGCTTAGTCGCACGAGCCCAAGTTTCAAGTGGGCCTGGGAGCAGGAGTTGGGGGAAGAAATCACGCAGAGCGATTGGCAAAAATCATTTATTTTCACACACAAGTTGACAATGGCATGCGCTGCTCAGGAGAAAGGGTACAAGGTGTTGGCTAGATGTTACAGATACCCGACGTGACTCCACGCAATATTCCCCTCTGTGTCGGATATGTGTTGGCGCTGTGGGACCGATAGAGGCACTCTGCTGCATGTCTGGTGGGGTTGCAATAAATTGCGCCCCTTCTGGGACAGGGCGTTTGCCACCTATAACTCGATGAGCAGGAAATTAGTTAACGGTACTCTGCAGATAGCTCTGCTCTCTATCCTACCGGGCTCCATTACTGCTCAAAAGGGAGATCTGCTTCGTTTCTGTATTGCAGCAGCCAGAGCAGTCATCCCTCGCCACTGGCGAACCACACAAGTCCCTTCAATGAGGGAGTGGCAGCAAGAAATGTCATACCTTAACCATATGGAGGAGTTATCTGCGGAGCACTCTCGAGAGCCCAAAAAACAAAAGGTAAAATACAGAGAGAGCTGGCAGCCCTGGATTATGTTTGAGTCCTCAACAGAGTTTACCAGTCTGTTTTGTTAGACCTAATCACGAGCCTTAAAGGGGACACAGGTTCGTCAGAGTAAGGGACCGACTGGAAGGCGCTCAAGGTGCCCCCCTTTCCCTTCCCCCGCTCTTTTTTTTTGGTCTACGTGTATGTGTTTTGTGTGTTATTTTTGAAGTGCCTTGTTCTTCTGTCATATTTGTTTAACTTGCATAGAATTTTATTTATTTTTTCCTATAACCTTTTTCCTCCTTTTAGTTTTTCTTCTTTTTCTCTTCCTTTTTTTGTTTGTTTGTTTACCATCTCAAAAATTGTAACATTTATTATGATGCAGACCCCACTTCTATTTTCAGTCAGTTTTGCAGGAGGTTGTCTGGGAGATCATTATTGGGCTAGACAAATTGATTGTCTTTTTTTGTTGTTTTTTTTTAGTGTTCATATGAAGATGTGCCTAATTGTACAATGTGAATTGAAGGCCCTGCGAGGCCCGTTTCCCTTTCCCTTTTATTTTTTTCCCCATGTCACTATTTTTTAATGTTGAAAAAAACTTTTGAAAGAATTTAATAAAAAGAGATTAAACATAAAAAGGGTCTCTGCTGGTTAGGAAAAGAAGGAATAAAAAAGCACTTCTTCCTATCCAAGGCTTTATCAAGTATGTTGTCCAAGGCAGGGCTGAATAAAAATCCCTCCCCCCCCCCCCCCCCCCCAACAAGGAAGATCGCACAATTTATTTTTAGAGGCTAAATCTACATTCCAGCACTTAAGCACTTCACTCTGTGAGCCAAATTGGACTGAGCAGCTGCTTTTGCAGTGAACTTAAAGGGGTTGTCCCGCGCCGAAACGGGTTTTTTTTTTTTTCAACCCCCCCCCCCCCGTTCGGCGCGAGACAACCCCGATGCAGGGAGGTAAAGAAAGCTCACCGGAGCGCTTACCTGAATCCCCGCGCTCCGGTGACTTCTCTACTCACCGCTGAAGATGGCCTCTTCCTCCGTGGACCGCAGCTCTTCTGTGCGGTCCACTGCCGATTCCAGCCTCCTGATTGGCTGGAATCGGCACGTGACGGGGCGGAGCTACACGGAGCTACACGGAGCCCCATAGAAGACTGCAGAAGACCCGGACTGCGCAAGCGCGGCTAATTTGGCCATCGGAGGGCGAAAATTAGTCGGCACCATGGAGACGAGGACGCCAGCAACGGAACAGGTAAGTATAAAACTTTTTATAACTTCTGCATGGCTCATAATTAATGCACAATGTACATTACAAAGTGCATTATTATGGCCATGCAGAAGTGTACAGACCCACTTGCTGCCTCGGGACAACCCCTTTAAGAGCATCAGCAGATGCATCCGCAATGAAACCAGTAGCTTTAGCCAAAGTAGGTAAGGATTCGAACAACTGATCCATGGGGGTTTTATTAAGAATTTGGTATTCTAACTGATCTACCAAAATTTAGCTACTGAAGTGGCTGCAATACAGAACTTAAAGGGGTTGTCCCGCGCCGAAACGGGTTTTTTTTTTAATTGCCCCCCCGTTCGGCGCGAGACAAACCCGATGCAGGGGTTTAAAAAAAAAAACGGATAGTACTTACCCGAATCCCCGCGCTCCGGTGACTTCTTACTTACCTTGCGAAGATGGCCGCCGGGATCTTCACCCACCGTGGACCGCAGGTCTTCTCCCATGGTGCACCGTGGGCTCTGTGCGTTCCATTGCCGATTCCAGCCTCCTGATTGGCTGGAATCGGCACACGTGACGGGGCGGAGCTACGAGGAGCAGCTCTCCGGCACGAGCGGCCCCATTCAGAAGGGAGAAGACGCTGAAATTAGACGGCACTAGAGATGAGCGAACGTGTTCTTAACGAACACTTACGCACCCGAACACCGGCTTTTCCGAGGACTTCCGTGTTCGCGCGTAAGTATTCGGGGGGCGCCGGGGGGCGGGGAGAGGTGCGGCGGCGCGGGCGGCAGCAGCGGGGAACAGGGGGGAGCCCTCTCTCTCTCCCTCTCCCCCCCACTCCCCGCCGCAACCCCCCGCGCTGCCACGGCGACCCCCGAACTTTTTTCGCCCGAACACGGAATTCCTCGCGAAGTTCGGTGTCCGGGCGAAAAGGGGCGGAGCCGAACACGTTCGCTCATCTCTAGACGGCACCATGGAAACGAGGACGCTAGCAATGGAGCAGGTAAGTGAATAACTTCTGTTTGGCTCATATTTAATGCACGATGTATATTACAAAGTGCATTAATATGGCCATACAGAAGCGTATACCCCCACTTGCTTTCGCGGGACAACCCCTTTAAGGCAGTGTTCCCCACCTCCAGTCCTCAGGAACTCCCAACAGGTCATGTTTTCAGGATTTCCTCAGTATTGCACAGGTGATGTAATTATTGTCAGTGCCTCAGACATTGCCACAGGGGTTCTTATATAGGATATCCTGAAAACATGACCTGTTGGGGTGCCTTGAGGACCCGAGTTGGGAAAAATTGGCTTAAGGTCTCTTTCAAACTTGCTACGATATATTGCCACGGGAAAATAGCAGCCATATCACACATGTGTAAGGCCGCCTGTCCACAGCTGAGACGGAATATCGTTAGTGATATTCCGCCATGGGAAAGGAGGGGGGAGCACTGTAAGATCTTCGCGATGAGCCTATCTAATTGAAGGCTCACCGCGGAGAAGAGCGGCAAAGCTTAATAAAGCTTTTTGAAACGGTTTTTTTTTTTACTTATTTTGATAGTAGAGATGAGCGAGCACCAAAATGCTCAGGTGCTCGTTACTCGGGACGAAAATTTCGCGATGCTCAAGGGTTCGTTTCTAGAGATCAGCGAACGTACTCGGATAAGCACTACTCGTCCGAGTAATGTGCTTTATCCGAGTACCTCCCCGCTCGTGCTGAAAGATTCGGGACGCGCTGCGGAGCGGGGAGCTGCAGGGGAGAGCGGGGAGATCTTTCTCTCCTTCTCTCCCGCCCGCTCTGCCCCGCTCGCCGCCGCAACTCACCTATCAGCAGCGGAGCGCCCCGAATCTTTCAGCACGAGCGGAGAGGTACTCGGATAAAGCACATTACTCGGACGAGTAGTGCTTATCCGAGTACGTTCGCTCATCTTTATTCGTTTCGAATAACGAACCCCATTGAAGTCAATGGGCGACCCGAGCATTTTTGTATATCGCCGATGCTCGCTAAGGTTTCCATTTGTGAAAATCTGGGCAATTCAAGAAAGTGATGGGAACGACACAGCAACGGATAGGGCAGGCGAGGGGCTACATGTTGGGCTGCATCTCAAGTTCTCAGGTCCCACTATTAAGCCACAATAGCGGCAAGAGTGGGCCCCCCCTCCCAACAATTTCTACTCCTGAAAAGCCCTCATTAGCAATGCATACCTTAGCTAAGCACCACACTACCTCCAACAAAGCACAATCACTGCCTGCATGACACTCCGCTGCCACTTCTCCTGGGTTACATGCTGCCCAACCCCCGCCCCCCCCCCCCCCCCCCCCCCCCGCACGACCCAGTGTCCACAGCACACACCAAAGTGTCCCTGCGCAGCCTTCAGCTGCCCTCATGCCACGCCACCCTCATGTCTATTTATAAGTGCGTCTGCCATGAGGAGGAACCGCAGGCACACACTGCAGAGGGTTGGCACGGCTAGGCAGCGACCCTCTTTAAAAGGGGCAGGACGATAGCCCACAATGCTGTACAGAAGCAGTGAGAAATATAATCCTGTGCCACCGCCATCAGGAGCTGCACACGTGGGCATAGCAATGGGGAACCTATGTGCCACACACTATTCATTCTGTCAAGGTGTCTGCATGCCCCAGTCAGACCGCGTTTTTTTTATAAATAGTCGCAGGCAGGTACAACTCCGCAATGGGAATTCCGTGTGCACCCACAGCATGGGTGGCTCCCTGGAACCCACCGGCTGTACATAAATGTATCCCATTGCAGTGCCCTGGACAGCAGAGCTAACGTCAGATTAAATGCAGGTGGGCTTCGGCCCACACTGCATGCCCCAACCTGACCGGGGTTTTTAATTCATAGACACAGGCAGGTACAACTCCCTATTGTGAAGTCCCTGTGGACCGACAGCATGGGTGGGTACCAGGAAGCCACCGGCGGCACATAAATATATCCCATTGCATTGCCCATCACAGCTGAGGTAATGTCATGTTTAATGCAGGTGGGCTTCGGCCCACACTGCATGCCCCAGTCAGACTGGGATTCTTTAGAAGTGGACACATGCAGTTACAACTCCCTGTGGACCCACAGCATGGGTGGCTCCCTGGAACCCACTGGCGGTACATAAATATATCCCATTGCAGTGCCCAGCACAGCTGATGTAACGTCAGCTTTAATGCAGGTGGGCAAAAAATTAATTGGATTACACTGTAGGCGAGGGCCCCAAAAAATTGGTGTACCAACAGTACTAATGTACCTCAGAAAAATTGCCCATGCCCAACCAAGAGGGCAGGTGAAACCCATTAATCGCTTTGGTTAATGTGGCTTAATTTGTAACTAGGCCTGGAGGCAGCCCAGTTAAAATAAAAATTGGTTCGGGTGCAAGTTTCAACGCTTTAATGAGCATTGAAACGTATAAAAATTGTTTACAAAAATTATATGACTGAGCCTTGTGGGCCTAAGAAAAATTGCCCGTTCGGCGTGATTACGTCAGGTTTCAGGAGGAGGAGTAGGAATATTATACACAGATTGATGAAGCAAAAATGTCCCCGTTTTTGATGGTGATAGAGAACGATGCTTCCATCCGCGGGTGCAGCCTACGTATTGCTTAGGTATCGCTGCTGTCCGCTGGTGGAGAAGAGAAGTCTGGGGAAATCCAGGCTTTGTTCATCTTGATGAGTGTTAGCCTGTCGGCACTGTCGGTTGACAGGCGGGTACGCTTATCTGTGATGATTCCCCCAGCCGCACTAAACACCCTTTCCGACAAGACGCTAGCCACAGGACAAGCAAGCACCTCCAGGGCATACAGCGCTAGTTCAGGCCACGTGTCCAGCTTCGACACCCAGTAGTTGTAGGGGGCAGAGGCGTCACGGAGGACGGTCGTGCGATCGGCTACGTACTCCCTCACCATCCTTTTACAGTGCTCCCGCCGACTCAGCCTTGACTGGGGAGCGGTGGCCAACCAGGCCCACTCTTCTGTAAAGAATTGAGGAGGCTGACTCCCACTGCGCCGCCCATATTGGAGTTGGTATTCCACTATAGCTCTACGCTGCTCAAAGAGCCTGGCCAACATGTGGAGCGTAGAGTTCCACCGTGTGGGCACGTCGCACAGCAGTCGGTGCACTGGCAGATTAAACCGATGTTGCAGGGTGGCAGCGTCCGTGTGGGACTTGCGGAAATGTGCACAGAGCCGGCGCACCTTTCCGAGCAGGTCTGACAAGCGTGGGTAGCTTTTCAGAAAGCGCTGAACCACCAAATTAAAGATGTGGGCCAGGCATGGCACGTGCGTGAGGCTGCCGAACTGCAGAGCCACCACCAGGTTACGGCCGTTGTCACATACGACCATGCCCGGTTGGAGGCTCAGCGGCGCAAGCCAGCGGTCGGTCTGCTCTGTCAGACCCTGCAGCAGTTCGTGGGCCGTGTGCCTCTTCTCTCCTAAGCTGAGTAGTTTCAGCACGGCCTGCTGACGCTTGCCCACTGCTGTGCTGCCACGCCGCGCGACACCAACTGCTGCCGACGTGCTGCTGCTGACACATCTTGATTGCGAGACAGAGGTTGCGGAGGAGGAGGAGTGTGGTTTAGTGGAGGAAGCATACACCGCCGCAGATACCACCACCGAGCTGGGGCCCGCAATTCTGGGGGTGGGTAGGACGTGAGCGGTCCCAGGCTCTGACTCTGACCCAGCCTCCACTAAATTCACCCAATGTGCCGTTAGGGAGATATAGTGGCCCTGCCCGCCTGTGCTTGTCCACGTGTCCGTTGTTAAGTGGACCTTGGCAGTAACCGCGTTGGTGAGGGCGCGTACAATGTTGCGGGAGATGTGGTCGTGCAGGGCTGGGACGGCACATCGGGAAAAGTAGTGGCGAATGGGAACTGAGTAGCGCGGGGCCGCCGCCATCATACCTTTGAAAGCCTCCGTTTCCACAACCCTATACGGCAGCATCTCCAGGCTGATAAATTTGGCTATGTGCACGTTTAACGCTTGAGCGTGCGGGTGCGTGGCGGCGTACTTGCGCTCCAACACTTGCGCCAGCGACGGCTGGACGGTGCGCTGACAGACATTGGTGGATGGGGCCGAGGACAGCGGAGGTGAGGGTGTGGGTGCAGGCCAGGAGACGGTAGTGCCTGTGTCCTGAGAGGGGGGGTTGGATCTCAGTGGCAGGTTGGGGCACAGGGGGAGAGGCAGCGGTGCAAACCGGAGGCGGTGAACGGCCTTCGTCCCACCTTGTGGGGTGCTTGGCCATCATATGTCTGCGCATGCTGGTGGTGGTGAGGCTGGTGGTGGTGGCTCCCCGGCTGATCTTGGCGCGACACAGGTTGCACACCACTGTTCGTCGGTCGTCTGCACTCAGTGAAAAACTGCCAGACCTTTGAGCACCTCGGCCTCTGCAGGGTGGCATGGCGCGAGGGGGCGCTTTGGGAAACAGTTGGTGGATTATTCGGTCTGGCCCTGCCTCTACCCCTGGCCACCGCACTGCCTCTTCCAACCTGCCCTGCTGCTGCCCTTGCCTCCCCCTCTGAAGACCTGTCCTCAGTAGGCGTAGCAAACCAGGTGGGGTCAGTCACCTCATCGTCCTGCTGCTCTTCCTCCGAATCCTCTGTGCGCTCCTCCCTCGGACTTACTGCCCTTACTACTACCTCACTGATAGACAACTGTGTCTCTTCGTCATCGTCCTCCTCACCCACTGAAAGCTCTTGAGACAGTTGCCGGAAGTCCCCAGCCTCATCCCCCGGACCCCAGGAACTTTCCAAAGGTTGGGCATCGGTCACGACAAACTCCTCCAGTGGGAGAGGATTCGGAACCATTGCTGCTCATTCTGGGCAGGGGCCCGAGAACAGTTCCTGGGAGTCTGCCTGCTCCTCAGAATGTGTCATTGTAATGGAGTGAGGAGGCTGGGAGGAAGGAGGAGCAGCAGCCAGAGGATTCAGAGTTGCAGCAGTGGACGGCGCAGAAGTCAGGGTGGTCGATAGATTGCTGGATGCACTTTCTGCCTTCCACGACAGGACCTGCTCACACTGCTCATTTTCTAATAAAGGTCTACCGCGTGGACCCATTAATTGTGAGATGAATGTGGGGACGCCAGAAACGTGCCTCTCTCCTAATCCCGCAGCAGTCGGCTGCGATACACCTGGATCAGGAGCTCGGCCTGTGCCCACACCCTGACTTGGGCCTCCGCGTCCTCGGCTGCATCCTCTAGGCCTACCCCTACCCCTCAGCATGGTGTATTACCAGTAGTGCAGAAACAGAACGCTGTAATTAAATGTGCCGCTTATTGGCCTGTGGTTGGAGGCTGACTTCGCTTACGGAACGCACAGCAGAGCCAGGAAAGAATTTTGCGCAAGCCTGCTGTAACACTTAGCTGGCTGCGTATGAATTAGGACAACTACCCCCAGCAGAGACCCAGTACACTGAGGACGGTCACAGGCAGCCCAAATAGATTTTTTTTCCCAAATGTTTTTGGAAAGGCCTATATACACTAAATATGTCTTCTGTCCCTGCCTCACCACTACTGGCCCTGGACAGTGTAAAATTACTGCAGGACGCAATGCTCTGCACGGCTGATATACAAAAAAAAAAAAAATGTGCAACACTGCAAAAAGCAGCCTCCACACTACTGCACACGGTTAGATGTGGCCCTAAGAAGGACCGTTGGAGTTCTTGAAGCCTAAAATACTCCTAACACTCTCCCTATAGCAACTCCAGCAAGACAGCACTTTCCCTGAACTATGTCAGAATGCATCTGTGGCGAGCCGCGGGAGGGGCCGATTTATATACTCGGGTGACACCTGATCTCGCCAGCCACTCACTGCAGGGGGGTGGTATAGGGCTTGAACGTCGCAGGGGGAAGTTGTAATGCCTTCCCTGTCTTTCTATTGGCCAGAAAAGCACGCTAACGTCTCAGAGATGAAAGTGAAAGTAACTCGAACATCGCGTGGTGCTCGTTTCGAATAACGAGCATCTCGAACACGCTAATACTCCAACGAGTATCAAGCTCGGACGAATACGTTCACTCATCTCTATTTGATAGCCCTATAGAGGACAAGAACTTGCAATGTTTTCATTGCTCCTGCAATAAGATGTAATACATTATACTGCGATCTAATAGGCAATCTCTCAAGCCACCCCACAGGCATGGCTAATAAGGCAATCTGCAGCGGCAGGCATGGGGGCTTTCAGACGCCATGGCAACTGCACGGCACACCGCGATCTCATTGCGGGAGCTGTTAAGGACCTCCAAATATCAATCGGGCATTTAAATGTCGTGGTCAGAATTGGCGGCCTTTAAAAGGTTAACCCCTCCAATCTGCGGCGGTGATCCTCGATCTCCTCCATACAAACCCCGAACTCTCCATGATGTAAGCGCTCCTGTCCACGAGCGATTGTGCACTGCATTCTAGGCGGCGATAATTCGGCTGCAGGGAACCAGTGAATGCTTTCCATAGTGTTGGTATGGAAAGCGCAGCCCCCCTGCTCATAGCAATTCTCCGCTCGTGGACAGCAAATTGCGGCATGCCCCGATTCTCCGCGGTGAGCCTATCTGTCATATAAAGAAAGAGTTCATATACTTGCTGCGGTGGCTGCTTCCCACATGAATGTCTGCTCCTGCACAATCCTTTAACTTTAGCCAGGTGGGAGACAGACTTCACCGCCCAGGCCCAAGCGGCAACATAGTAGTAGCATAAAGTATCTCCAAAAGGAAAACGGAGCCAGTAGTTCTCTAAAAAGGATATGCTTCTTTTTATTAAATAAACTCTGCCATTACATATCCCACTTAAAAAGAAAAAGCTGGAGGACGCGTTTTAACTCGTAACGCCGAGCCTTGGTCACCTAAATAAAATACATCCATTCCTTCCTTAAATAGGAAGTGCAATCAGAATCACACACTTCAGCTAAAACTTAACTCTTCATGGACTGAACTCTTATAGATATCTCTATAGTACAAAATGGTTAGGATATATTAGAAAGTTGTACAAACATATACCGTATATACCGGCGTATAAGACGACTTTTGAACCCCGAAAAATCTGCTCTGCAGTCGGGGGTCGTCTTATGCGCCGGTAAAACAAAAAAAAAAAGTGTAAAAAAAAAAAATTTTATTACTCACCTCCCACGGCGTTCTGTCGCGCTCCGGCAGGATGTCGCTCGCTCCGGCAGGCTGTCGCTCGCTCCTCGTCCCCGCCGCAGCATAGCTTTCTGAATGCGGGGCTTGAAATCCCCGCTTCCAGAAAGCTAATACACACGCCGGCAGCCATGACAGCATTGAATGGCTGTGATTGGCTAAAGCACACGTGGCTTCAGCCAATCACACTATTCAATGACATCATTGAATGGCTGTGATTGGCTGAAGGCGCACGTGTTAGCAATCACACCCATTCAATGATGTCATTGAATAGTGTGATTGGCTGAAGCCACGTGTGCTTTAGCCAATCACAGCCATTCAATGATGTCATGGCTGCCGGCGTGTGTATTAGCTTTCTGGAAGCGGGGATTTCAAGCCCCACATTCAGAAAGCTATGCTGCGCCGGGGACGAGGAGCGAGCGACAGCCTGCCGGAGCGAGCGACATCCTGCCGGAGCGCGACAGAACGCCGTGGGAGGTGAGTAATAAATTTATTTTTTTTTCTCCACTGAATACCGGCGTATAAGGTGACAGTTGGGGGGTCGTCTTATACGCCCCGTCGCCTTATACGCCGGTATATACGGTAAGAATCAGATGATATTAATCTTAGATCATTCCTCATTATGTTACTACATATTATATGAATAAAATGCATCGATTTATCTATACGTACAATATAATATGTACATATATATGCATACAAGGTACATACAAACACATCTCACCTTTCTCTAATAAATATATAATAAATCAAATTTGATATATAAGCCCTCAGGGTGGCGGGTACATAAAGTTAAAATCCAGAAAGCCTCTCTTTTTAAAATCTGATTTTGGTCTATAATCGAGCTTTCTGTGATTTTTTACTTTTTCTATACCATAGAATGAAAAAGAATCTGTATTTTCTTCATGTACCTGGATAAAATGTCGCGCTGCACCTGAACAATTCACTCCTCCACTTTTGATCTGTTTAAGGTGTTCACTAATTCTGACTTTGATTTTACGTGATGTGCAGCCTACATATTTAAGGTTACATTTGTTACATGATATAACATACTGTATATACTCGAGTATAAGCCTAGTTTTTCAGCACATTTTTTGAAATGAAAAAGCCCACCTCGGCTTATACTCAAGTCAGGGAAGGTTTAAAAAAAAAAAAGCCCTCCATACTCACCCCCCAGCCGGCGTCTGTGTCTGCGGTCGTGCGGCAGGCTGTTTGAATTCTCTCCGCTGTCATCCTCTTTGCTCAGCTGTTATCCCCCGCCATCAGCGCTGTGTAAGTAAGAGCTGTGATTGGATCGAGCGTCAGCCAATCATAGCCTTTGCTCGATCAATCACAGCCAATCAAGCTGCTTTAGAATTCTCCCCGCTGTCATCTCCCTGCTCGACTTTCAAATCCCCTGCCGTCAGTGCTGTGTAAGTAAGCGCTGTGATTGGATCAAGCGCCAGCTGTGATTAGCTGGTGCTCAATCCAATCACACCGCTTACTTACACAGCACTGACAGAGCTAAGCAGAGGGGACGGTGGGGGATGCCAGCGGGGAGAATTCAAGCAGCTTATCGCACAGACACAGACGCCGGCTGGGAGGAGAGTATGGAGGTTCTTTTTAACCCAGTATATAGTCGAGCATGGCTTGGCTTATACTCGAGTCAATAAGTTTTCCCAGCTTTTTGTGGTGAAACTTATTGTCTAAGCGTATACTCGGGTCGGCTAATACTCGAGTATACACGGTAAATAACATTGCTAGAATTGCAGTTCATGTAACTGTTGATTTCATATATTTTGCAATTGCGACTATCAAAAAAACACAATGTTTTCTGTGTTTTATTACATACAGCACAGCGGGGCATGCCACATTTGAAAAAACCCTTCTGGTAGATCCACTGTGGAGTATTTTTAGCAGGATTTTGGAAAAAGCTAGGAGAAACAAGAGCAATCGACACCAACATTTTTATAATAAATCCATTCTTCATAATAGACGAAACCCTGAGAGAAAGGTGAATAAGAAACACAGGGTGACTTTTTCTACATCAAAGAATGATGACATTACCACGGAAGGAGAGTCATCTAATGGTTTGTCATCAAGCCCAGATATATCAATGAATAGATATGAAAGAAGACGACGCAATTCAAAAAACTGGGAAAACGACAACGTACAAACAAGGAGATACAGAACAAAATTCAGGAAATAGGGGAGAATGACATTATTGTATTAACACCTTATGTTATTTCTGACAAACAGCGACATTTTGAGCAAGGGTTTAAATTTTACACTGGACACCAACTTCAATCTGTTCAATACTTTGATGGACATAAATAAATTTGTATGAACATTAACAGTAAAAAAAAAAATCAGTTTTCCAATGAAAATCAGGATCAAGATATCCAAGGAAGAAATAAAGAACAATACCCTGAAATGAATCAATTTATGGAGAAAGATTTCAAGGATATTGTGGCTTTAAAGGAGATGTCCCGAGGCAGCAAGTGGGGTTATACACTTCTGTATGGCCATAATAATGCACTTTGTAATATACATTGTGCATTAATTATGAGCCATACAGAAGTTATAAAAAGTTTTATACTTACCTGCTCCGTTGCTAGCGTCCTCGTCTCCATGGTGCCGACTAATTTTCGGCCTCCGATGGCCAAATTAGCCGCGCTTGCGCAGTCCGGGTCTTCTGTAGTCTTCTATGGAGCCGCTCGTGCCAGAGAGCGGCTCCGTGTAGCTCCGCCCCGTCACGTGCCGATTCCAGCCAATCAGGAGGCTGGAATCGGCAGTGGACCGCACAGAAGAGCTGCGGTCCACGAAGGCAGAGGATCCCGGCGGCCATCTTCAGCAGGTGAGTATGAAGACGCCGGACCGCCGGGATTCAGGTAAGCGCTGTGCGGGTGGGTTTTTTAACCCCTGCATCGGGGTTGTCTCGCGCCGAACGGGGGGGGGGTTTAAAAAAAAAAAAACCCGTTTCGGCGCGGGACATCTCCTTTAATAGACTTACAATGTCTAGAACGTTAAAATAGATCTACGCCTATGGAGAGCGATTTAATAAATAGCATAGTATTTCAAATTAAGAATCCAACATTTTATCCTAGGAATGCAAAGTAATGGATGATTTCCAATATGTTTTAGAATGGGAATTAATGAAATTACATGAGAATAATAAATTTAAAAAAAAAAAAAAAAAAAAAACCAAATCCTAATCTCTCCACTAGTGAAAAAAAAAGAATTGAAAAAATATCAGACAACAAGAACTTGACAATAAAAAATTCTGATAAAGGTGGTAACATTGTAGTGTTACACGGACCTTTACTCAAATTTAGTGAAAAACATTTTGAATGATTCTAATACATATCGCAAGTTGAAATTTAATCCTATTAGAGAGTGTTTATGTAGTTTATCCAAATTACTGAAGGAGGGAGTAGAGGAGGGAATACTTAGAGAGAGAGGCAGAATATCTCTGCCACAAAAATCCTGCTGTACGCATATTTCACGGACTACCTAAAATCTATAAAGGGGGGTTTTCCCCCTCCCCTCCGACCCATAGTTGCAGGGATCGATTCACCCTGTGAGCCTCTCAGCTTGTGGGTGGATCGATCCCTGTAAGCCTTGGTTAATACCATTCCAGGTTACCTTAAAGACAGTAAAAATGTGCTACAATTTGTTCAGAATATAACATGGAAACGAGGATATCGATGGATTAACCCTCTCTAATCCACTGTCTGACGTCTAGAGACATTATGATTTAAGGCTGTACAGCTCCGATGTTTGAAGACGTCCGTCAGGGTTCTCTTATTGTATATTGCCAGGCTCTCTGCTGTCGGAGCCTATCCAATGTGTCCCCTCATGCAGTACTGGCTTTAGCCAGCATATAGCGCCGTTGTATAACGGCAGAAAAAGAGTAAGCCCCTTAGGAAAACCAGGATACAAATTGGATTGGAAAGGGTTAATTGTGATGTAGTCAACCTCTATTCTTGCATACCACACCACATGGCCATACAGGCAATTGGTTTTCATTTAAATACATACAGCAATTATTCTCCTGCGTTAAAGGAATTTATCCTTAGATGTATTCAGTTTTTATTTGAACATAATTTTTTTGTTATTTTTAATGAACAATATTATTTACAAATTGCAGGAGCCCCAATGGGGTCAAAATTCTCACCAGCCATTGCAATCTTGACAATGAGCTGGTGGGAATCTATTTTTATTTATTCTAGATGCGACCCATATTATGACCATGTGGTGTAGTATGCACGTTATATTGAGGACATCGTCATTATCTGGGACGATGCAGGTATTTCGGAGGATGAAAACAATAAAAGGATGAGAGATTTTTCTGACTACATTAACAATAATGAATTCAACCTAAAATTCACTCTAACCCATCATGAGAAGGAGAGATCGTTTTTGGATTTCACTTTGAGGGGTAATTTGGACACAGCAGGTATAGATGCATGTCTCTATAATAAGCCTACAGCGGGGAACACGATTTTGCACACTGAAAGTGCCCATCCTAAGCATGTAAAAAAATGCAATACCATACAGAGAAATTGTACGGGCTAAAAGAGCTTGCTCTACAGAACAAGAATTTAACAGAGCAACAGAATTTATTGTTGAAAAATTTAAAAAACAGGGATATAAAGATGTACCCCTACAGAAAGCTCTATCTAAAGCTGCTCAATGCCCTCGCGCAGATTATTTGAATAATGAAGATGTGTCATCAAGGAGAAAATTAAATAGTGATAAAATAGGTGATTATACCTACCCGATTATCGGGTTTCCAGGAGTCTCCAAGACAGGGGATGTACAGGTGCTATCGTGGAGACTCCGGGAAACCCGATTATCGGGTAGGTATAATCACTTATTTCCCCACTCGTCTCCACGACAGCACCACCTGGGACGAACCAACTAAAAATTATCTAGGGTGGGATTGCCGCCGAGAGGACCTTGCGGCCAAAGGCCATGTCCTCGTCCAGCTGCACCTTTACCCTATAATGCTTAACAAAAGTGTGCGGCTTCTTCCAAACTGCGGCCCTGCATATTTGTTCAACAGATGCTGAACTATGCTTAGCCCATGAAGACGCTACTGCCCTTGTGGAGTGGGCTTTAAGTACCGAGGGGACTACTTTCCCTCGGGCCTAGGATTCTACAATGGCCTGGTGAATCCACCTGGCTATGGAGCTTTTTGCCGCTTTGTTCCCTTTGTTTGGGCCAAACAACTGGATGAACAAATTGTCGTCTCGTCTCCAATGACTTGTGATGTTAATATAACTCAGGACAGCTCTCCTGAAGTCCAGACAATTAAGGTCTTTTTCCCCCTCATCTTTAGGTTTATCAAAGAATGAGGGGATCACTACATTCTGACCTCTATGGAAGGGTGACACCACCTTTGGCATAAAGGCTGGGTCTGTTTTGAACACTAACTTTGTGTCAGTGATTTTAACCCCTTAAGGACATGGCCTATTTTGGGCTTAAGGACGCAACAATTTGGCGGATTTTCTTCTCCATTTATCAAAAGTCATAACTTTTTTTATTTTTCTGTCGACGCGGTCGTATAAGGGCTTTTTTTTTGCGTGGCGAACTGTAGTTTTTATCAGTGCCACTTTTGAGTACGTTGACTATATTGTAAAACTAATTTTTTTTAATGATAGCAGGGAGAGAAAATGCATCAATTCTGCCATAGATATTTTTTTTTTTTTTATAGCGTTAATCATGCAGCATAAATGACATAATCCATTTTTTCTGCGGGTCTGTACAGTTACAACGATACCAAAATTCTTACATTTTTTTTTTTTAGGTTTTTCCACTTTTCTGCAATAAAACCCCCCTTTTTTTTTTTTCTAAATCGCTGCATTCAAAGTCCTGTAAGTTTTTTATTTTTTTTTTTTATGTACGGAGCTCTATGAGGGTTTATTTTTTGTGAGACGAGCTGTAGTTTTTATTGGTACCATTTTGGGGAACATGCGGCTTTTTTTTAATCACTTTTATTGCGTTTTTAGGGAGGCAAAAGGCTAAAAATTAGCATTTTGCCTCAGTTTTTTAGCGTTTTTTAAAGCTTTTTCCGTGCACAGTCAAAAGCATGTACAACGTATTGTACGCATCGTTACGGACGCGACAATACCAAATATGTGGGGTTTTAATTTTTTTAACCTTTTTTTTATGCAAATATAAGAAAAAGCATAAAAAAAGGTTTTTTTTTAACTTTTTTTTTTAATTCATTTTTTAAATCTTTCTTTTAACACAATTTGTGTCCCTCTGAGGGACTTACAACACTGCCCTGATGATCACTGTGATAAGGCAATGCAGGGCTACTGCCCTGCCATGCCTTGCCTTATCGCTTATACAGCGATCTCAGGCACTGGCAACACAGGACGCAGGACATGGCAACAGGCTTGTCTCTCTGCGATTAGATCATGAGAGCCCGGCAACTTCACAGAGGGAGGGCGCTCCCTCTGTGAACCCTTCTCATGCCACGATCTACATAGATCGTGGCAGGGAAGGGGTTAACAGCGTGGGGGGGGGGGGGGCACATCTCTGTTGAAGCGGGAGGCCGGCTATGACTGACAGCCGGCTCCCGCTGCGGGATAGCGCAAGATCATATGTGATCTCATGCTATCCCTATGACATAAGGGTACGTCATTTTGCAGGAAGTACCCCGCTCCCATGACGTACCCTTACGTCATGGGGAGGGAAGGGGTTAAGGAACGGGTGGCGGATAGATAGGGCCTGTAGTTCACTAACCCGTCTTGCTGAGGTAATAGCCATCAGAAAAACGGTTTTGATCGTGAGCATTCTTATTGAAAAGTGCTTTGATCGGTTCAAAGGGTTCTGCTTACATAGCTTTCAGGACCCAATTTAGATTCGAGTCCGGAAATATATTTGTGGGCCTAGGTCGTAACCTATCTGCTGTTGTCAGGAATCTGCTAATCCACCTGCTCTCTGATAACTTGGTGTCAAAAAGAGCACTAAGGGCTGCGGCTTGAATTCTTAAGGTGCTTGGGGAGAGACCCATATCCAGGCCCTCCTGCAAGAACTCCAGGATTAAGGGGATGTCCGGAAGGGAGCCCCTGGATTCTCTCCCCTGCCTCCATGAGATAAATTTCCCCCACACTTTTTGATAAATAAGGTTGGTTGTTTTCTTCCTACTTGACATTAGGGTCCCGATCACTTTCTCGGAGAACCCTCTTTCTCTCAGTGTGGATTCTTCAAGATCCATGCTGTTGGGTGGAGATTGTCTAGATTCAGGTAGCGTCAGTAGATCTGCCTGGGCAGGGAAGAGGACTGGGTCCTGGATGCTTAATGTTCTTAGAAGACTGAACCAGCTCCTCCTCGGCCAGAAGGGGGCCACTAGAATCAGCGTGCATCTCTGTGATCTTAAGTACTGCAACACTCTTGGAATCAACGGTATTGGAGGAAAGGCATACACCAGCCTTCTTCCCCAATTCTGACTCAGGGCGTCTACCGCTGTTGGCTGGTCCCCTGGTCTGAGTGAGAAGAAGTTCTTCACCTTGGTGTTCTCTTTGGTTGCAAATAGATCTAGTTGTGGGGGTCCCCACCTGTCCGTTAGGATTCTGAACGCCTCCTGAGATAGAGACCACTCTCCTGGGTCTATACGTCTTCTGCTGAGGAAATTTGCCCTTTGATTCAGCGATCCTTTTAGATGTGTTGCTGAGATTGAGAGGACTTGGCCCTCGGCCCAGCGGAAGATCTTTTGCTAGATGCTCTGTAGGGATGGTGACCTTATTCCCCCTTGGCGCCGAATGTGAGCAACTGCCATGGTGTTGTCCAACAGGATTTTTATGTGTTGATTGCTTACTGAGTCCCCCAGCTGTTGGAGGGCCTTCCAATCCGCCTGGAGTTCTCTGTAATTTGATGATTGACCTCTTATCTCCTATGGCCAGGGACCTTATAGAAGTTGGTCTCCCACGTGCGACCCCCACCCCCAGGCTC